>NC_061513.1:27789908-28002361 GCF_022539505.1 Lolium rigidum | reverse complement strand
CCTATGCGATGATGGATCGGATTCGGACTCTTGTTCGTCGGAGGTTCCCTTTGAGGCGGCGCCGCAAGTGCTCGACGAAGTCAACACCGCCGACAAAGTCGTGGACGCTTTCTGGGAGGAGATTGGCTACCCTAACCCGGAGTCCCGTTTCTGGGAGAAGACACCGACGGATTGGCGTTTCCCGGATAAAGTATGCATGGTTCTGGTGTTTTTGGCTGCAGGAATTCGCCGGAGGTGGTAGCCGTCGAGGAGGTTTCGTCGGACGTTGCGACAAAGCCGGCGAGTTCGTCTTCTTCGGTGGCGAGGGGAGCGTCTGATGGTTGAGGTCCTTCTTCGTCGCCAATCGGACTTCGGCTCTCCAGGCCGCCGCGAGTGGGAAAGTGGAGAGGTCCGTTGCCTAAGCGGCGGATTACGCCGCCGCCGGTGTTGGGGGATTTTCTCCCTGCTGCGGTGCAGTCTCCTCCGGTGAAGACGGTCGCAGCGGTTTCTGCGCTTGAGGCGGGATCTACGGGGTTTCAAACTCCCTTGGATCGCGCGCCTAGGGCCCACGTGCATGCAGGTGGTGGACCGTGGGGATGGGCGCATCTGGGACGCCGGATCAGAAGCCTTCGATCGTATGCAAACCCTTCTCTGGAAGTCTTCGATCGCCCCTCCCCTGGTCAGCCGCCACCGCCTAGTCTCCTGCCTCGACAATCGTCTTCGTCGCCCTACATCTCTGCCACTCCGTCTTCATCCTGCTTCACCCGTTTCTTCGCTTCGGTGCTCGCGTTGTCGCCGCAAAGGCCCATGTCGGGTTCCGCAACCGCGTCCGGGCGGGGCGCAGCCTAGACCGGCGGCGTCGCAGCCTCGTCCGCCGCCTCCGCAAGCTGGCACTGCCCCGATGCTTCATCCTCGGCCGGTGCCTCCGCAAGGGCTCCCGCTGGCGAACTCAGGGATGGGGGCGCCCTTTGCACCGGCTTCTACCATGTACCAAGGTGGTCCGTCCCAGGGAGGTTTTCAGCCCCTTCAGCCTCCGTCGAGACAGCCGGGTCCGCCGGCGTATTTTCCTCAGCAGCAGCCGCCGTATCCCCATTTTCCGCAGCAGCAGATGTATGCACCGCCGTTTGGACAGTTCCAGGTACCGAGTTACCCGCAGTTCCAGCTGCAGCAACAACCGCCGCTTGGGGATGTGTCGGCTTCCTCTAAGAACAAGCGCAAGAAGAAGAAAGCACCGGCGGTGGTGCCTCCCGCGATTCCACCACCGGTGCAGGCTCTTGATCCGGGTACAACTCCTATTGTGCCAGTACCGCCGCAGCAGCAGCAAGCTCCCATGCAGCCGCCCCCTGGAGTGGGTGTGGTCTCGATGCCGATGCAGCCTGCGGAGGTGGTTCGGCTTGGCTCCCTCCATCCCGGTCAAGGCCAAGAAACCGGGCAAGTGCTCGGAAGTGTGCCGTTGATACTCATGCAACCAAAGACTGTAAAGTGCAACACTATTGTCTCGTCTGTGATAATATGGCACATCCTACTAATAGATGCCCCACTCTTCGTCTTCCAAAACCTTCTGCGGTGGTGGCAGCACAGGGTTTCGAGGAGTCGCTGTTTCTGGAGTTACCTGATTCTGTGTACAAGCCTCACCTTGCACATGTTTGTTCTCCTACTGCGCTCGTCAGGTTAGAGGGGCCCATGGTTGCAGCTGCCATCATTGAGAAACAGATGGCTCGCATTTGTCCAGCACCTCGTTGGAAATGGGAGGCACTTGCTCATGGGAGTGATGCATATCTCATTGGTTTCCCTCGGCAGAAGATCCGGAGAGAGTTGATGGATTCCAAATGAAAGTGCAGTCTACTGATACTCAGCTTACAATCAGTTCTTGGAAGGTGCAGGAAATTCCACATAAATTTGAGCTAAAACCAGTTTGGGTTACTGTTGAAGGGGTACCTTATTCCGTGAGGCATTTTCATGGACTTTGGGCAGTGGGTTCACTCATAGGCACTACTTTGGATGTCAATCTTGTTACCTTGCGGAGGAGGGGAGTGGTACGTCTTTTGGTAGCGATGTTGGATCCGAAAGTTCTTGAAAAAAGATCCGATGTGAATGGTCAGTTGTACATTGGGGTGACTGTTGTGCTGAAATTGAAGGGGTATGATTTCTTCTTCCGTCGTCAACCCGACGATTTTATCCCCGAAGATGGTTTTGTACCTTTCTTTTGGAAGCGCAAAGGAAATGATCCAGATGATGAAGATGCGGGCAAAGACAAGGATAATGAGGGAAGCGAAGATCCAAGTCGCCGGGCAAATTCTAATTTGGTGAACATGGATGTTGATGAGTCGCTGGTTCCAGGAGGATCTCATGGTACTGTAGTGGAGGAGGCATCACGTTCTGTTCCTTAATTTGCAGTCACTCCGTTTAATCCTTTTCCGAGAACGCCGCGGGCGAAAGAGATAGTGGAGGCGGCAAGGCAAAGATCTCCTGGCCTCATTGCTCAAACTGGCTGTTCGCATGTTCTGTCATCACCTATGCTTCTTCGTGACTCCGACACGCAGCCTGCCCTTCGCTCGGGGGCTTCTTCGCCGGCGGTGCAAGTGCATGGCGAGAGGGACGGCTCAGCCTTGCCCTCCTTCGCTCCGGCCCGGTCTACGGCGGCTGTACCGTCTTCACCAGCTTTCTTGCAGGAGGAGGAAGTGCTGTTTGGCGTCGTTGCCTCGGGGGGTTCTACTTCGCCCTCATCGCCCCGAGGTGGTAGCAGCCACCCTTTGTCGCGTTCGCAGGAGGATGCGCAGGAGGGTCCGGCTGCGGTTCTGTCCATCGGTGAACCAGGCTTGGGCGCGGGGCCGGTCAGCACCCAGCACATGGCGTCCGACGCCAAGCCGGCAAGGTGTGCTGGTGGTCTATCGGAGGCTGCTGCCTCGGGGGGGGATTCATCGCCACTGCCCCTCCGAGGTGGTAGTTCCCCTTCGTCGCCTCGCCAGCCGGATGACGTGTGGGAGGGTTCTGCGTCACCCCCGCCCTCCTACAGTCCGAGTGCTGGAGGCTGGGCGCCTTCCGACGAGGCCGCTGCGGGGGACACGCCCCCCACGTGCTTGACACCGTGCGGGTTCGTCGACTCCGAGGGATCGGCCTCGCGTGCGTCTTCGGCCCTGTATTCACCGACTGTTTCGCCAAAGTCTGTGGTTCCTCCTCCACAGCAGCCACCACCTTCTCAGAGGCGTAGTTCTCGCCACGCTATGGAGGCGGACGGCTCGAAGGGGACGGATGAGGATACCATGACAAAAGCGATGCGTCGCAAGGCGGTGCTGAACCTAGACACAATTGGTATGAAGTCAAATTCGAAATCTTTTTTACCTCTTTCAGATAAAGTTATTTCTTCTAAACTTGCTAGTGTAGGGGTTAGTTTGGGTTCGAATAAAGATGCTATTACTGTTTCGGCTAATGTTTTGAGACATATGGAATTTGATAGACTAAAAGTCAATCCAAAAGTCTCAACTAAGCCCATTCCCTCTATTCAGGATGATGAAGAGCTGAGTTCCACAATAGATGGTCAGCTTCTTTCTCATCTTGTTGGTGAGGTAGCAGAAGTAGATTTGGATGAACTAATGCTAAGTTCGGTATATGATCTAAAAGAATCAGCTCGGAAATCCAAAGCTAATTCTGCTTCAAAAAAATCTAAGTTTTCTTCTAAGGTTAGATCCACAAAATCCACAATGGTTACACAATGAATGGTATGTTCTCGAATAGCACAGGTCTCAAGGACTTGGCTAAACATTTACATATCGCTGATTGTATAACAGAACATTGTTTAGATTTTGTGGGTATTTCCGAGACCGGGAAGCGAGATTTCACTGGGAGGCTTCTAAACCGCATCTCCGGTGGGGTAGATTTCTCCTAGTTTTCTCGGCCTCCTCGAGGTCGTTCTGGGGGCATATTACTTGGTGTTAGGACTTCTACTATGGAAGTGTTGGCTTGTTCGGAAGGAGAGTTTCATGTTAAACTCCACATCCGTAACAAGTCCGACAATTTCATTTGGAGTCTTGTCATTGTATATGGTGCTGCCTAGGCCGAGCACAAGGATGCTTTTCTTCGTGAATTAGTTAATCTGGCGAAAGATAACCCATATCCTATCATCATAGGCGGGGATTTCAATTTGCTAAGATTTTCGCATGAGAAAAGTAGGGGCCGTTTCGACAATCATTGCCCTTTCCTATTCAATGCTGTCATTGACAGTTTGGATTTGAAAGAGATAGAAATGGTTGGGAGACAGTTCACTTGGGCGAATAGTCTTCCGGAACCTACATACGAGAAATTAGATCGCGCACTTATGGACCATACTTGGGAATCAAAATATCCTATGGTCACCGTACGGGCTCTTCCTCGTATTGAAGGTTTGTCGGATCATGCTCCCATACTTTTATCAACCGGCAAGCATAGATCACAATGTAAACGCCAATTCAAATTTGAATTAGGCTGGTTGCAACGTGACGGCTTCTCGGATATGGTAAAGCGAGTATGGGAGAGACCTGTTGCTGGTTCTAGTACTATTCAAAGGTGGAATAATAAACTCCGCGCCATGCGGAAACACCTTGGAGGATGGGCAAGACATGTGGCAGGTATTCTTAAAGCTGAGAAACTTCGCTTTACATGCTTGATCGATGATCTTGAAGCCCTTGCTGAGACACGGTTGCTTTCACCGCAAGAAATTGATCTTAAGAATCAATATAATGCGCAGATGGCTTCCATGTTGAGAGAGGAGGAGCTTAAATGGTATCAACGATCTAAAGTCCAATTTATCCTAGAAGGATATTCGAATACAAGATACTTCCATTCTGTCGCTAATGGCAGACATAGGAAGAAACTTATTCACTCTCTGGTTCAGGATGAAGGGACGATTGTGGGGCATGAACAACTCAAAGCTTACATCACTAATTATTATAAGGGCCTTTTTGGGGATCCGGATGAAGGAACTTTCACTATGGAAGAATCCATGATTCAGGATATTCCCCAAGTATCCGCAGAAGAAAATGCCTTTTTGACAGCCCCTTATTCTGAGGAGGAGGTCAAGAAGGCGGTTTTCCAGATGGAGCACAACAAAGCACCAGGTCCGGATGGCTTTCCAGCAGAGTTCTACCAAAACTTCTGGGAGTTTATTAAGTCGGACCTTTTAGCTTTGTTTTCTGCACTGCACGAAGATCAACTAGAATTGTTTCGTCTAAATTTCGGTGAGATAATCTTATTACCTAAGGTTTTGGAGGCAGAGAGGATTCAACAATATCGGCCTATCTGTCTCCTAAATGTTAGTTTCAAGATTTTCACAAAAACCGCAACATTAAGACTTAACTCGGTTGCTGATCATGTTGTGCGCCCGTCACAGACGGCATTATGCAAGGAAGGAATATCCTTGATGGGGTAGTCACTTTGCATGAAACAGTGCATGAGCTTCATAGGAAAAAGTTGAATGGAGTTATATTAAAAATTGACTTTGAAAAAGCATATGATAAGGTTAAATGGTCATTTCTACAACAAACACTCAGGATGAAAGGTTTTTCACAAGAGTGGCGTTCTTTAATTCACAATTTCATTTTTGGTGGAAGTGTTGCCATTAAAGTCAATGATGATGTGGGCAATTACTTTCAGACAAAAAGGGATTGCGGCAAGGCGATCCATTGTCACCCATGTTGTTTAACATAGTGGCGGATATGCTTGCTATTATTATTGAACGCGCTAAAGCAGATGGACTTATTGAAGGAGTAGTTCCACATCTCTTTGATGGTGGCCTCTCCATACTTCAATATGCCGATGATACAATTTTATTTATGGAACATGACCTGGAGAAAGCGATGAATCTTAAGTTGATACTATCAGCCTTTGAGAAACTTTCTGGTCTTAAAATCAATTTCCATAAAAGTGAATTGTTCTGCTTCGGTGAAGCTCAAGACGAGGCCCCCTTATATGCCGATCTATTCGGATGTGGGATTGGTCAGTTTCCTATTAGCTACTTGGGTATTCCGATTCATTATCGGAGACTTACCATAGCTGAATGGAAACAAGTCGAGGAAAGACTTCAGAAACGCTTATCAAGTTGGAAAGGAAAACTGCTATCTCTTGGTGGAAGGTTGGTTCTCATTAATTCGGTGCTAAGTAATATGGTACCGTATATGATTTCCTTCTTCCAATTGCCTAAAGGGATCTTGCACCGATTGGATTATTTCCGATCTAGATTCTTTTGGCAAGGAGATAGTGAAAAAAAGAAATATAGACTGGCAAAATGGAATGTAGTTTGTCGACCAAAAAACCAGGGGGGCTCGGTATCCATGATCTTGAGATCAAAAATCGAGCCCTACTTGGAAAATGGTTATTTAAACTTCTTTCAGAAGAAGGTATATGGCAAACGATTCTAAAGAGAAAGTATGTAGGCTCAAAGGCTTTGTCCCATGTGGTTTGGAGACCTGGTGACTCGCACTTTTGGGCTGGCCTTATGGCGACAAAGAAATTCTTTTTCCCATACACATCTTTCTCCATCAAGGATGGATCTCAGATACGGTTTTGGGAGGATAAGTGGTTAGGTAATACCACCCTTCGGGAGCAGTATCCAGCTTTATACAGTATAGTCCGCCACAAATCTGACACCATTGCAACGGTAATGCAAGATTCACCAGTTAATATGGCATTCAGAAGAGATCTTCTAGGCCCCAGGCTAGTATCTTGGAATACGTTGCTACAACGACTCGAAAGAGTTCAGTTGACGCAGGGATCCGATGTGGTTAGATGGAATCTTACTGAGAGTGGAAAATTCTCTGTAGATTCAATGTATAAAGTGTTAATTCAATCTGATACGCCAGTATTTACTAATAAAAAAATCTGGTCTATGAAGATACCATTAAAAACAAAGATCTTTGCTTGGTATCTTCGTAGGGGGATAATTCTTACTAAGGATAATCTTGTAAAGCGTAATTGGCAAGGTAGTAAAAAGTGTGTATTTTGTCATCATGATGAGACAATTGACCATCTTTTTTTCAACTGTCAATTTGCGAGATCCATATGGTCAATAACCCAAATAGGTTGAACCTTGTATCCTCCTCAGAGTGTGGCCAATTTATTTGGTAGTTGGCTCAATGGAGTGGATCGTAGGTATAAAACTTTTATTAGGGTGGGGGCGATTGCCATTATTTGGTCGCTATGGCTATGTAGAAATGACAAGATTTTCCATGATACTAATTCTTCTTGTTTGCAGGTTATCTACCGATCCACAGCTTTGCTCCGTTCGTGGTCCTTGCTTCAGAAGCCAGAGAGTCGAGACCTCTTTATGGAGGTTTCTACACGGTTGGAGGAGGTGGCGAAGGATATTTTTCCCCAACATGGATGGCGGCGTAATCTTCGGATAGAGTCTTAAGAGTCTTAGTTCGCTATCCATGTTTTTACTACTTCAGTTTTTCGCCTTTTTGATAAATTGTGAGTGTGCTACTATGACACTGTGTGAGTGTACGGCTGTGTGCATCTTGTTATGCAGAGGCTGGGTGTAATACTTTTTATAAGTAATGAAAGCGCCCTTTATCGAAAAAATTAGTATATGGACCATAGCTCACTCTAACAAAGTGGCTAGGAGCACGTGTTGCAGCTAGCTCTTGCATTATAGGCCACTGCCCCTATTTTTTCATGTCTCTCTCTTCCACATATGGGAAAGTACCATGTAGGCAGGCTATAAGCCTACTATTGTACCTGCTCTTAATTGATTGTCGTTGGTCGCAATCTAGAGTATGGCGGTGGCGGCGTCTGATCTACCTCAACAACAATGTAGCGGTTGACTATCAGCGGGGATATTTGAGCTAGGTCAGCGGGTAGCGATTGCGGTGGTGACGATCCAGGAGGGGCCCATTCTGGGCCCAAATGGGCTCAGAGGTGTCGCGGCCTAAACACCGTCCACGTTGCATTGTCTCTAATGTGGTAGATGAGGTGCTCTAGGGTCTCCTTCGCATCACGAGGAAGCTGGGGCACCGCCCCCTCGGGCATGGCGGTGGAGGTGGAATCCTTCGTCGGTGATGGCTGGTCTAGCTGGTTGTGGATTTTTGATTCCACATCTAGCAGCGGCGGTTAGTTGGGGAGGCTTGGCTGCTGGTGAAAGCAGAGCCCCGACTCCGGTCATGGCATGTGATAGCGGCATCTGCAAGTCGTTACTTTGTTGAAGGCGTCACCTTTGACGCCACGGTCTACGCACTCACGTTGTTCCGCGGGAAGCCCCAAATCTGGGTATACCGGATCAAAATATGGTGATGCTATCCGTGTCGCACTCCCTCATGGGGCCGTTGTTTTTGGAGCAGCTGCTAGATGGAGGAGGCAAGAGGTTGACGGCGAGCGTCGACGGGGTGGCGCAATGGGTTCTCGGTGATGGAGGTGACGTGATGGACTTGTCGGGGAGAGGGCGTTGTCTTGCGTTATGGTGGCATCAACGGCAGAACTGGTGAAGACTGTCCAGATCTTTATCCTGAAGATTGCTCGGCGGTTTGATGATGGTGATGGCTTATGTAGCATGTGCATAAGGTACTCTCTAATAGGTTTCTAGATCGGTTGGGCGCTACCGCTTCGCCTAGAGGGTGTCTTGTGGTATGTGATGTCATTGGTTCCTAGTTGATGGTGTGTAAGACTATGTTGGCATGATCTTCACCTATTGTCTGATTTGTAGGTGTTGTATGGTGGCTTCATATGTTTTGTTGTATTTCTTTGTCAGACCTTTGTTGAATAATCTAATACATATGTATATTTTTCATGCAGAGGACAAGGTCTCATCCTCCATTTTGATTATTTTTTGCTGCAGACTAACTCAGGACATGGATGCAGAATTCATTTGTGCAAAAAACATGAAAATGCAAAAATAATAATGAGAGAAAGACGAGGAAGAGCGAGGGGTGGAGAGAAAACGAGCAAGTATTATCCGAGCTCGTAAATTGTGGGGTGATGCACGTGATAACGAATTATAGTTTAAATTTAAGCAAAGTAGAATCTTGATATTTTTGGGTGCATGGCTACCTCTTTATACCCACCTCAATTCTCATGTGTATTACCTTTAAATTTATGACAAGAGTTTAAAAAAACACGTGGCATCCAGCTAGTAAGTAATTGTAGATTTGTAGTACGAGTGGAAAAAGTAAACACGGTTGCCAACGCAGCCCAAATTCGCTGGTGCTTACGGATGACAACGGCGACAACTGAATGTGAAATGATCAACGACACGCGATCGACCACAGGTCATGTAAGATCCAGCTAGCTCCCATGAGATCGAGTTAGAATGAAAAGCTGAATATCCGCACCGGACGGTTCTGGTAAAGGTGAGGAAGAGGTCTAGTTAGAATGAAAAAAAGGTTATCCGGATCCGCTCCAGAAGAGATCCGGTTAAGTGGCTGGATCAACGGTTGCCATATTTAGACTCACCCTAAGCTGACAGATGGAAGCACAAACTCGGTAAGAAAAAATCATAAGGCTCAGGAGAAGTGATAACGGGATCTGATCTTTTATTACTTAAACGTGATGTATGCATGGCTGATCAGAAGGAATATCCCCTCTACTGTCAGCTAGGAACAAGTCATCTATTTCTATTATTAGAACTAGAGGATCCCTATTTATACACGGCATAGATGAATCTATGCCCATCGATCTTTAGCCAAACCACTCGCACTACCACTAAAAAAGTACGTTCTATCTTCAAATCAAAGTATGGACGTGAGGCACATCACTATATGCTTGTTCTTGGTGCTGCTCATGAATGCAGACCCAACATCTGCAGGTTTGTGTCTTTTATTTACGTACATGTGCGTACAAAGTATTTCAAATCGTACTATAGGGAGATAAATTCTAACGTTTCACCTTTTTCACATGGTTTTTGGTGATATATTTTTGTTGTTGTTCTACATATACAAACTGAAAGGGTAGTAGTTTTTTTTTACATTTTTAAGATAAGTTCTACTGATTAAAATGCATACTGATATATGGATATATTTCCTCCAGGGAGCTGTCGGCAATTTGTTGTCATGAGTTCTTTCTGTTCTAAATGGGTATGCAAAATCCAGTGTAAGCTTGAGGCGAAGTACTCCTCGTCATATGTTCAGTCACACCACTGTGAAGGGTCATTTTTCAAGAGTGGTGTTTGTGTATGCGAATTATGCTACAAAAAAAACTAGTACGTGTATCAAGGCACTGATGTCCGATGCATCATCGAGGATAAAATAATGAGACTTTTACATTTCATCGAACAATTTTCTGAGATTATTTTGTTAGCCTTTGTTTCAATAGTTTTAGGTAGTACTTGTTACTAGATAGCCTTCTTGTTGGGTCGTTATCTCAAGTACCTTATTTTAGGTACTACTTATTTTTAGGTCAGTAGTTAGTACATTGAGATAAAATAGATGCTAAGTATGGTTTGTGTACGTTTATTTTCGGTAAATCCTTCCTTGTTGTTTGTTCAAAATATTAGTGTTTCAGCTGTGGCTTGTGGCCGTTGAAGTCCACTCTGTTATTTTAATATCATGATATTTGCAAATTTGAGGCACCTTCTAAAACACCATGTTAATGCACATCATGAATATTACCTGCACGATCAGATCTGAAGTTTACAATACTAGGTAGTTATTGTGGAGGTGCAACTCCCGTCTCAATTAATTAATTTAAATAACAGTGCAACATATTGACCACAAGATTAAGTCTTACCCTGTCACCAAATTCATTTGATTACCAAGTCGCCAATTTTAACTCACCAAATTATTGATGTGTTCTAACCCACTCACCTGTAAATTTGCAATTTCGTATATGCATCTCTCCTTGAAACCAATATGTATCAAAACAAATAGAGCAAATAGAGCTCCGGCAGCAAAATATGTCTCTCCCCTCTCTCTCTCTCTGTCTCTCTCTCTCTCTCTCTCTGTCATCTCTCAAACGAGTAGCAGAGGCAGCAAGGACTGCGTCGTTTTATTCTTTCCATTCTACTCAACCTTATTAGGTGGACCAGCGTCATCTTAAGTAGATGGGACTGGTACAAAAATTAGGTTTATCTTCCTGATAACACTATCATTTTCATTATTAGCCGGATCCATGTCATCTTCATGACTTCATAGACACTATCTTCTTTGTTGTTGTCAGACTCGTTCACCATATTCTTCTACATATATATCATCTACTTCACCATCTTCTATTATCCACAAAAATGTTTCTTCACCAACAAGTGTTGTTACAAACTCGTGTAATAAAAGTAGATCAAACAAAGAATAAGAAAACATATTTTACCTGGAAAATCCAAACTGAAAAAAACATAAAACGCACGGAGACGCTCTTGCTATAATTGAGAGGAGTATTACAATACACAAGAGGACAAACCCTGCACGTGCTATCAATGAGCTCTTTTACGGTGATTGAGACGGAACCCCGTCCACTCCGAATTTTCTTAACCCTTGATTAAAACAACTCATATCATTTAATTAACATGTATGATACTTCGACAGCCAAAACTGTACATATGAGCAGCCAATTATTTTTAATCCCAATGGTCGATTACTTTTAATCCCAGCGGTCGTTCACTATATGTCGACCCTTCCTGTTAAATTGCCAAGTTTGGGCGCCGCTGCCACCATTGACCTGTAGGAGCACCATCGCCGCGTGGCACTCCCCTTCGAAGGCCTGCCTCCTAAAGACCACCGCACGCCTCCCAGCAACCGAATCCTACGATTCTCCCGGCGCAGCCAGCTCGGCCGCCGCCTAACCGACACCTTATCCTCCGCGCCGAAGGCTGATGCGCCATCACTCTCTTCACCGGCTGGTTCTGAGCCGCCAGCCTCCACAGTAGGATCAGACTTGGCTGCCGCCACGGCGCCACCCTCCTCGCCCGCGGGATCGGACGCCACTCCTCCAGGTTAGTCAATTTCTTCATACTGTCCTCATTTAGATGCATTGTATAAAATTACTGTCATGATACATCAGCCAATATAAGAATACGAGCTATTGTGGATTGTTGTAGGAGACAGCAGCAACCTTGTAACAGTATCGCTTGCCTCAAGAATGGCTGATCCTTCATCTAATTTAGAAGACCATTGTAATTCGTCAAGTCAATCTCCAGACTCTTCTGCAGTCTGTGGATGGTAGCACAACTACCTAGCAGCATAAGCCACACTGTAAGTTTTTCCCTGCGGTCCTTGCTCTGCTACAACTACAATTCAGTTTTATGCATGAGAAAGAAAAGGGATAACTTATCGCGTGTATCTTCATCAGGAACTTCTCAAGACAAGTGATAGCTTAAAATAAAATTCAGCTCCATGCAGTATATTTCCAGATAAGAAAGGGTTTGCGATAGGGTGATCCCTTGTCTCCTATCCTTTTTAATATTGTGGTGGATATGTTGGCTATCACAATTGAGAGAGCAAAAAATGATAATCAAGTAGGGGGTCTTATTCTTCATCTTGTTGAGGGGGATCTCTATTTTACAATATGCCGATGATACTATCCTTTTCTTGGAACATGACCTCCAGAAAGCTGTGAATATGAAACTAATTTTATGTCTTTTTGAAGAACTATCTGGCCTCAAAATTAATTTTCATAAGAGCGAAATCTTTTGTTTTGGTAAGGCAAGGGATGAGGTTGATCAGTATAAACATATATTTGGATGTGATGCCGGTGCATTACCTTTTAAATATTTAGGTATACCTATTCACTATAGAAAGCTTAGAAATTCTGATTGGTACCCAGTGGAGACCCGATTTGAAAGCAAACTGGGTTGCTGGAAAGGCAAATTACTATCCTATAGTGATAGACTTGTTCTTATCAGTTCAGTTTTAACAAGCTTACCGATGTTCATGTTATCTTTCCTAGAGATACCTATTGGGGTAAGGAAAAGATTGAATTTCTATAGATCAAGATTCTTTTGGCAATCTGAGGAAAATAAAAGAAAATATAGACTTACAAAGTGGAATATTGTCTACCGACCCAAGGATCAAGGGGGTCTAGGTATTGAGGTCCTTGAACTCAAAAATAGATGTTTATTGAGCAAGTGGCTTTATAAACTTATGAATGAGGAAGGGGTGTGACAAGAATTGCTACATAGTAAATTCCTAAGACAAAAAACCCTATCTGAGGTAAAAGCTAAACCCACAGACTCCCCTTTTTGGAAGGGGTTGATGGGGGTTAAGGATGATTTTTTTCAAGAGGTTTCTTCAAAATAGGAAATGGAGTTAATACTCGTTTTTTGGAAGATGTTTGGTTGGGGAAAACTTCGTTAGCCCAACAATACCCATCCTTATATAATATTGTGCATCACAAGAATGTAACGTTAGCTCATGTGTTAGCCCAAAAACCTCTAAATATTAGTTTTAGAAGGTTGTTGGTGGGAAACAAATGGACTTTATGGTTATAGTTATGCCGAAAGCTTATGAGGGTTACTTTATCTGATGAGAATGATAAATTTGTTTGAAATTTGACAACAAATGGTCTATTTACAGTGAAATCTATGTATGAGGATCTTATGAATGACAGTACACCTTATTTGAAAAAATACCTATGGAAAGTTAAAATCCCCCTTAAGATAATTTTTTTTATGTGGTTCTTGAGTAATAAGGTGCTGCTTACTAAGGATAATTTAGCTAAAAGACATTTGAACGGGTGTACAAAATGTATTTTTTGTGGAGAGCAGGAAACTATTGAACACTTGTTTCTCACTTGCCCTTTAGCTAAAATACTATGGCGTACGATTAATTTTACTTTTGATCTTCCTCCTCCAACAAATATTACGAATATGTTTGGTAATTGGTTAAATGGAGTAGATAGACTATCTAAGGCTTTTATTCGTATTGGGGTTTCTGCCTTATGCTGGTCTATATGGAGGGCGAGGAATGATATTATTTTTAACAAAAAACTTTCTTTTCATTTCTTGCAGGTTATCCATATGGTGTCACATTGAGTCCAGTTGTGGGCTCTTTTGTCACCAGAGGAACAGCGGGATGCTATGGATACTGGATGCACAAGGCTCCAGATGGTCGCTCAGGATATCTTGTGCTAGGCTGGCTGGCGTCACAATAGGCGGATACAATGAGGCGTAGTCCATTCTTTTTTGTTTTATTTCGCTGGTTGATTTTTGTATCAACGCTTGGCGATGCCTGAGATGTATTAAACTTTTTGCTCACATATTTTGTTTAATAAAAGGCCGTGTGCATCATCATGATGCAGAAGCCGAGGTTTCACTCCCCATTTCGAAAAAAAAGCTCCATGCAGTATAACCACTGAGGAGAAGTTAGATTCAACACGGAAGGTTGTGCTGCCAGAAGTTTCAGCGAGCTCAGGTAATCACTGTTAGAGCTACTTCTTTCTTGCCTGGTAGAACTAGATCGAGGATGTTTAAAGGAAGGTGAAGAAGTATGTAAAAGAGGTACTCACGTGCTCCAACTAATAGGATTGTGTGTGCAGGAAATGTTAGACTATATGTGTATATTAGGATAGAGATTGACTAGAATTTTGTACCATCTTGTACTCCAAGTCTACCTCTCCTTTGTATCTCTATATATATCCTCAAAGGGTCATGGCAATACAACACACAACAATGCCAGGGTTTCAATATTTCCAACATGGACCTCTGGCATTTTACAAAGGCTTCCTTCCAAACTTTGCTAGACTGGGATCATGGAATGTGATTATGTTGTGTTAGATTTAACACATCATTAAGGAAGAACATTAACATAATCTGATCATATCTTAGAGCACCTAACAGAGGGATTAGTAGATGAACTTATAGAAAATTGATGAAGAGTTCTTTGCCTGCCAGATGCAAGCATGGTGAAGCCCATGGCGATGGGATGTGGGGTGCTGGAGATGGCTGACGATGGTGATGGCCTTCCCGTTGCTTTAGCACTCCCTTCTGGATCGGTCTAGGGTCGTTAGAGAATTCTGTGGAACTGGAAAACGTACATGAACTCTCACATAGATATCTAGGCCCCACCCTTTTATATGTGCTAGCAACAGGGGACCAAAACCTTTTGTTAGTTAGGGGTGCCCCCGATCAGGGCGATTCTGTTGGGTCAAAGCCAACGAATGTTGGTTTGTGACTCCTCCCACTTAACGTAACCCTTTTGTTTACCCGGTCAGAGCCGAGATCAACTAACATTCTCCCCCTTGATCGTTAGGCTCAACTACATTCGCCCATCCTCTATAGGAATAATATACCAAAGTAAGGTGTTGTAGTGGTCAAAGAAAATGCCACCGGACCTCAATACTTATAGCACACTAGCCTATATTGAAATAGAAAACATTTTAATTGTTGGGAGTGGTTCATATTAGTGGTCCATAACCCCAGGATCACAAAAGCTCTATAGCAACCCATGCTAGCAGCTTAATCATAAATATGGGTGACAAGCTTTCTTAAACGGATCCATACAAAGAACATATTTATATGCTTAACATCAATAGGTTGATCCTGGATTCTAGCTTTCACAACACAAAACATATTGTAAATGGTTTTGGAAACACCATTTGACGTGTTGTTACTTGCAAGGAAAATTGCATGTTCATAATGCAGTAAGTGGGTTTAAAATGTTGTCTACCATATTAATTTCGGGAAAAAAATTTGACATACACCTGCCGATAGCCTCTTAACATGCCACATAGCTAATTGCATCATTATGATGCCATCAGTGTCATATTAGAGCTTTTCCACAATTAACTCCATATGCGAGGGTGAGGATGTGACATGACGTGGAAATTTTATTATCCACACACCTCACAAAATCAATGTTTGAATAACCCACAAATCGAGGTTACTAGGCATGTTACAAATAAGCATGTAAACTTTATTATCTTGCATGTATCGCAAGACATTTTGACGACTTTTCCAATGTTCCATTTCTGAACTTACTGTATTTGCCAATTATCCCGGTTGTAAGTAGGGCGTGTTCATTATTGAATACACAAGTTGCTCTGACAACTGAAGCATAAGGAACCCACGTTATCTGATCAGTTTAAAATGGTTCCTTGGACATTGAAATTCCCATCTTTATTGCCCTTTAATTTAGTAGCAGGTGAGGTAAAGTACTAGTACATAATATTTTCTTTTCGTACTCTATTTCCGTATGTCATCATAATGTAGAACTTATACTCCTTTTGGACATATATTTATATCTTGGTGAACCTCAACACAATCAAAGCATGAAGGCATTACCAAGATCCTTTATATCATAATTAGAAGATTGAAAACTCTTGGATAGCCAATAACATTCAATCTACATAAATTAGTGAAACTTACTCCCCCTCGTCTTGAGGTACTATTGTAACATTCTTTGTTTGATCCTTTTAAGATTTCCTCAGAGTCATATTTAGTTTTGTGGAGCCATTATTTAACCCATTCAGGAAACTTTACTAAGTTTCATACATCACTAAAGCTAATAATATTCATCCTATATGGCTAAAAACCACTAAGATGAATTTTCGCACACATTGTTTCTCACAAGAAAATGGTTGAGACTCAACACAAGTGTAGCATTAGGGATTGCATAACTCTCAACCTACCTGATGCATATGAACAAAGATCTAATGGAATTCTCCTAAAAACTTATGCTCATAAGTTCCAGGTTCCTGATGATCAATTTACTTTCGAGAACATGGCTCCAAAACTTTATAACACTTCATTTCAGTTCTAAACCACAACACGGTTAGGCAGAAGGTGGAAAAGAACTTGATGAAATGTGGGACATGATTATAAACGACGTTGGTCAGAATTACAATCGTGAACCACATGGTACTAACAAACTCGCCACTTTAGCGAAGCATGGAAAACGATCATAAACGACGTTGGTCAGAAATATAATCAAAAGCCACATGCTACACCATAATCGACATTAAAATGGCAAACTTGCCACTTTATCATTCATGTGTGTTTCACAATGTTCATAAGGGAGTAATAACACATTAACATGAAAGGAGTCAAAACATTAATGTGATTCTCATTCATTCACACTCCAGGTAGGACTTCTCGTTTGTTCCATCATACTCGGAGAATTAATACAATATCATTCTAGCAGAAGAAAAATGAGTACGATGACCCATGTCAAATGAGACATTCCCTTTCCCTCTTCGAATGTGGTAAACTTACCGTAATTTCAACGAAGTATAATTTCTCACCTCTCTTACATCATAATTGTGTCATAGCACACATAATCATTACAAAAGATACATGCACCGAGGACATAAAAATTCTCACCACATGGTGAGACTTATATAAAATGATTTCATTCCAAAGAACAAAAATGTTCATATAAAGAATCAAATTGTCTTACAATGCTTTATTCGTCATTGTCCTCATAGCAAAACCCCTTATCCATTGGGGTGAAAAAAAGGGACGAAATCTTTATAAGCATCATTATAAAACATCAAACATGAGTAAAACTTGCAATGATTAGAATCACAACAAGTTTATTTGTTGTTCTAATCCGTATCACTGTTGGGCTGAAAACGGAAAAGAACCTTATTTATACAAAAAGAAATGGGACATGACAATAACCAATGTTGGTCAAAATACCGTCATGTACCATATATCATATGCTCATAGTTAAAATCTCCGATCAAAACTTCTCGTTGGTTCCATTTGACCGGAGAAACTTAAAATCACATAATGACTAGTGAGAACATTTGCTAAGTTTATACCAAGCATTAACATGAAGTATTAATAACATAATACAACCCACTATGTTATACACATGGATTCATAATCCATCATTGATCATTTTTTCCTAAACTTTGACACCATAATTTCGACAACATCGGGCATGGTACAGAGTAACATTCATTCTGAATATTAATAATGAAAATGACACTTTCGTGAGTAAACATGAAAGTGACATTCACAACGAAAATGACATTAACATCAACCATAAGTATTCTCCAAATGAAATCTGGACATTAAATTACATCATGGTTCACCAAATAATTGGTAAGCAATAAGAGTCAAATAAATGACAACACATGACCATGGTTTAAATATCACAATGAAAGTCTCCAAACAAAAAACATCCTTCTTTAGAGAATCAACATCATTATGAGCCTTCATCACCTTCAGTGCATGTCAAAAGACAAAACGCACCGACACAATACTTGGAATAATTTCTCAACATTATTTGGTTACATAGTGCAGTGCGGAAAACCGAACCATGCAACCATAATCATTAGGATGGCCTCAGCCCATTAGTCATGATCACATCATTAAGAAATAACATCAACATAAAATCATTAGTATTGAGCACATCACCAAGACATAAATAATATCATAGTAATGACATCATCATAAACTTCTTGCTCAAAACTAAATAAATTTTGTAACATAATATTCAAAATTATGATAGGTTACCATAATTTTGCTCAAAATCAACATCATCTTATAGCAATAACCATATATGCCATGAAAAGGCAAACAAAACATTACCATTATTCTCATAAAACATAAAAAGAGCATTAAAATTTCATCAAAATATGAGCATATTATTCTCATAATAAACTTCAATATTAAGCCATCAATTGATATAAAAAAAATTATCATTCTGTTCATAAAACAAATTTGTTCGATAAACATAATGTGAGACAATTTTGAATTCCAAGTAGGACCAGTACTAGAACATTATTAATTAAAAGGCACATATAGTACTGGAAATAGCCAGAAAACAGAAACATATGCAATCCGGCCCAAACAAACTCTACAGCCCATTAGTGCTTCTAGGCCAGTAGCAGCAAAAAACGCAACAGAACTTTATGGGCAAAGAAACCTGGGCCAAAGCCCATAGTCTAATTTGGCCTATTAAGCGCCTGAGACCCGGTACCATACCCGCAGCGATCTAGGCCGCCGGATCTAAATGGACGGCCGAAAATCGTTGTGGCTCGAACAAAACCAGCAACCGGTCAAACCTAACCCTAATCCCCATTTCATTCTCTTTTCCCGATTTCCAGCTGTCGATGGACGCCGGTTGCCTGCCAATCCATGGCGGCGCGCGTCACGGTGGTGGCGGCCAAAGCACGCCCTTTCCCGGCGGCGTTGTGTCAGGCACTAGTAGTGGTGTGTAATAGTAAGATTAGTAGTATGAAATAGTGTGTTAATAGTTGTAAGGGTAGTATCGGTATTCGACCTGTGGTTGTCATGTTGTAGTTGGTTAGGTCTATATAACCTACCCCTTGTATCATGTTACAATCAACCAAGAAATATGAACCCTAATTTTATCTTGCTTTCCTGCAATTTACTTTTTATTTAGTTATAGCAATTTATGTCTCTCGAATTCTCCTAAAATTTGTGTTCTTCGTGATCCTCTTCCGGTGAGATCCACCGGAATCCTGACAAAGTGATATCAGAGCGAGTTTCATTGATCGACCTGCTTCCCACCCTCCTTCCCGTCATCCTTGATTTCTTTCCTCTTGCTTACGGCCGCACCCGGCGACTAATTCATCTGTTCGGTAGCAATTCCCCACCCCCCTTCCGAAATCAGCCACCAGCTACTCCCGATTCGGATCCATGGCGACCGTGCCAACGCCCTTCTTCCCCACCACCGTGGTTCCTCCGCCCCCGTGTGGCTGTGGAGTACCACCGTACACCCCTTGCTGCTTTTCTTCCGCCGTCGCCTACCCACCTCCTAGTTTTTCCGGCGGCTACTACACCTCCCCTTTCCCCTGCTTCTACGATGCCCCACCTCCCTTCCCCTACCCGCCTGCCGCCTCCGCTGCATACACGCCAGCGTCCGGCTTCTCCCCAAGCGGCCACCGCCCTGCTCCACACCGAGGCTCCTTCCACCACCCCATCCACTTTCCCCTATGATTCCTCTTGCCAGACGTGGGAGGCATCTCAAATCCCCACCCAAGTTGACCCAATTCAGGAGATGGGCAAGGACATGGCGCCCGAGAGCACCCCCAGCCCCAGAGCCGCCACACGCGGGACCGTCGACCCCGCCTCATCTCCTCCCAAGGAAGTGGCCAAGTACACTACGCGAGCTTCTCCATCTCATTCCGCTGGTCGAACCCTTCAATGCAGAAGATCTCGTCCTGAGGCAGATGGAGCCCATCCTCTGGCGGACGGCCATTGTCCACTTCAGGCTGCACAAGACGGACACCACGAAGCTGTCCCTCAGCAACCCAGGGAGATGGAAATTGTGCTCTCTGCCTCAACAACCCAGCAAAACAAGCAGAACAATTGGTCTGCTGCGTCAATGCCAAGGTCCTTCTCTGGTACCACCTCTGGCTCATCCGCGTCAAGCACCATCCCTGCCCCTACTCCGATGTTCGGCTTCACAAAATCATCAGGAAGCACGGTGTTCTCGTCTGCTCCCTCAATTTTCTCTGGAGCTACTGAATATGCTGCCCCGAAAGTGTTCGGTGAAATGCCAACACCACTATCTGAATATGAGAACTATTGTTGTGGGAGTCCAAATAAAATTCAGAGTTCATGTGTGCAAGGTGGAAGCAACAATCTGTATGAGCATGATCTTGGTGGACAGCCACACCATTATGGCTTTGATAATCTCAAGCGCCAAACTGTAATTCGAGCAGATGGTACCGAGCATAGCTTCTATGGGCTACCAGAAAATTATCTGCTAGATCGAGCTACTCTTGGTCCATTGTTTCATGCCTATGATGATGACACGGATGGCTGCTCAACTGAATTGGTTGATGTGTTTCTTGGCACTCCGGAGCAACAGAAAAGTGACCAGTTTGCCAACTGCTTTTGCGAGGCCTCCTGAGCGAGTATCCCATGCCTATGATGTCAACACAAAGGGCCGCACTGATGAGTCAGTTCATGTGTTCGTTAGCCCTCCTGAGCAGCATCCATATGAAGGAGAGCAACAAGAAAGTGGACAGCTTCCCAAATGTTTCAGCAAGGCATCAGAAATTGTATTACCATTCCAACAGCCTCCCTTGTCTGCTACTGCTACTGACCAAATGCAGTTTCAGGCATCCAAGAGCATGCCAAATTATGATGTGTACGAGAATAGTACTTGCATAAATATCATCTCAGGTGTGAGGGATTTCACTATTGAGCTGCAGCAGCAAAATGATGAGAGGGCATGCCATTGTCCAGTTATGAAGGCCTCCGATTCACTTGTCACAAGATCAAGCCAGCTCAGTGTTGATCATAGTATGAGCAAATTAAGGCTGCTATGGGATCCAGGAGATACAAACTTCTTGCAATCACTATGCGCAACCACAGCAGTGCAAATGACAGACCACTACATGCAATATATTGTTTCCAATGGAATTAATCATGTACGCCATCCTACTGTCTTCATCATGCAAAGGGCTGCACATTTATCTTAAGAAGTACACATACAACAGCTAAGAGACCCATCGTTCAAGGTGTTGGTAACTCGTGAGTGTAGAAAAGAATGGGATCTAGGAGACAATACAATTTTGAGTTCAGCACTAAACAGAGGTATTCTAGTTGTTCCTCAAACCTCAATGCTGACAACAAGTCGAATTTTTATACTCCTATATGTGCTCACAATGAGAGTCCAGTTTGGAGTGTTCACTTGTGTACCAAAGCAGAGTTGTTACTGCAGAGTGCCAGCAAGCCATGAAAATCATGAAATTCAGTTCTTATGGGATCCTGGAATTTTGAACCAAATGGATACTAGGCTAGAAGAAACTGCAGTTGCAAATCCAGTTCATTGTATGCAGACATTATTCAAGCTATTATTTTTTTTATTGAGCAACCGGTTGGCCTGAAGTTCTGGACTCAGCTGTGTCATTCTTGGTGCACTGCGTCTGTTTTCCTACAGGAGCTGCACGTACCCATGATTAAGACTAACAACTGCAGTAGTACATCTATTGGCGTTGCATCATCTGAATATGCATACATCTTGATCTTCCTTCATGACCAATGGAAGCTTGTCCGGCGAGGGGTCCATGAGACTGACAGTGCAAAGCATTTGCTGCTATCTTCACCAATATATATTCAGAACAGGGAAATGGATATTTTCTTCATTACATTTCTACCTCCCTAATATGGTGAATAAATCCTGAAGGATAGTTGATAATGATAAAAGTTTTTGAAGAAACTTGTCCATTGCTGAGCAATGGTCTTGAGGAGGGGGTAATGAAAGGCACTAGTAGTGGTGTGTAATAGTAAGATTAGTAGTATGGAATAGTGTGTTAATAGCTGTAAGGGTAGTATCGGTATTCCACATGTGGTTGTCATGTTGTAGTTGGTTAGGTCTATATAACCTATCCCTTGTACCCTGTTGCAATCAACCAAGAAATATGTACCCTAATTTTATCTTGCTTTCCTGCAATTTACCTTTTATTTAGTTCTGGAAATTTATCTCTCTCGAATTCTCCTCAAATTTGTGTTCTTCGTGATCCTCTTCCGGTCAGATCCCCCGGGATCCTGACATGTTGTGGCTCCGCTCAGCAGAGCAGCGTGCTGCGGATTGGATCCCGCAAGCTGCTTCGTCAAGTGTGGCATGTGCGTCGCCGCTAGCTTGGGGATGAGGTGGTGCTCGCCGGTGAACCGTTGACCGTTTGAGCGACGAAGGCGAGGCTCGGAGCCCCGGGTCTTCTTCGTTCTTCCCTCCCAAGTGCGTAACTCCGTGCGTCCTCTCCAATAGGGAGCGGACGGCGTCGTGGTCCATAAGCGCCGATCGACGTCCTTTCCCGGAAGAGAAGCGGCTCCATCATGGAGCCGGCCATGAGGAGGCGACGGCTACGCGCAAGGCAAGGAGGCCATGAGCGTCATCGTCCATGAGGATTTGATTGATTTGGAATTCTAGGGTTCCGTTTTACATTTTGGGAATTTCTTGCTAGGGCTTCATAATGGGGGAAACCTTGTGGGAATTTCTTAAGCATTTGATTCCTCTCCTTCTAATCTATTATATACTAAAATTAAAATACGGATGTTTAAAATAGAGACACCACGTTAATCCACATCATCTTAATTATATTGATTGTTAGATCTAAAATTTATGGCTATGATTTAATAAAAAACTATTACTTAAGTAACAGTGTAGGTCTATTTGACACGTTTATTTATAGAGGAGACGTGGCATAGTGCTAATTGCAAACGACATGGACTCTTCAAAATAATAGTCCGGATTACATTTACCACTATGCAATGAATAGATCCACATGGCCTGTTCAAGACAAAAAAAAACTTATAAATAGAGTACATACTACGTTTCCAGCCTGCAGCAAAAAGGTTTTCCGTGCAAAACAAATATGTACAGAAAAATCATGTTGCATAAACGCGTATGAATAGAGTACATGGGTTTCCGGCTGGCTGGAATAAACATGTACAGAAAAATCGCGTCACGGAAGGAAAAAAATTATGAAAAGTTATCACGTACAAACTGGACATGGAGAAGCCGATGTGTGCATTTAGAAAAAAAACACACGGAACTACTCTAGCTAAATTTAAAATGTATTAGGAGATAGAGTACAGACTGACATATCTATTTGTTTGTAGTAGAGTATATCGACACATATTCATTATACGAAAAATCAGATTTAAATTTAAGTACAATACATAAAAGAGATATACATGTTTGCAATCTAGGGAAAGAGTATAAATAAAAATATACATGTGTGCATCCAGTATTAGTATCTATACGTACACATGGTTGGCTATACAAAATGATTAAGAGACAGCTATATTTCTAAATTGAGTAAAAAGTATAAAAACTATGCCGATAATTTAAAATTAATTTACTAATGCACTATTTTTTCCAAGGCTGCATGTCTTAATTAGTCTCAAAAAAGTAAAAGCTTGAACAAATACAATAATAGACAATTACATTTCTCATTTAAATATAAAATTAAGAAGATGCATATATTTTAAAATTTGTTTACTAAAGCATTTCTTCAAAGAGTAATAAAAACTTCAGAGTTCCATGTTCATAGAATAAAAAATCACACATTTCAATGTTAATTCATGAACCTTCAACTCCCTTTTGTCTATTATATAAGAATCTGGTCAAACAATAGGATATTGAGCACAATGATAATTGTTGAAATATAGCTAGCAATTTGCACATCAATGTACCATGACCTATAAATTCTTAACTTGATGTATAGTGCTAAACATAATACTATATGGTTTTAAAATTATAGGATATACTTATAGACTGCAAAAAAAGAGCTTACGAGATCAAAAGAAATAAAAATGCTAATGCATGATTCTTTTATATATTTGGAAAGCGAGAATGTATTATTTTTGAATGTAGCTTACTTAGAAATAAAATACAGTGAAGATGTGATAAATAGAGGCAAGCATGAATGGACATAAAAAAAAATACACACACTCCTTTTACTATAAAATCTGACAATAAATAACAGGGTCTGGTTATTAGTATATACTAGCAGGAATGGGCGCGCCGGCACGCCGCGCCAACCATGACATATCAATTGATGTAAGACCTAGATGGTGAGCCTGTTTGATGTTGGTAATAACAAACAGTGACTTGCTAGATTGCATCTATTTTACAACTTAAAACTGAGATGTATATATGCTTTCAACAGTGTACAATGGTTTGGTGAAAGAAAGAACTACAATGTTTCATAAAAAATGTGAGTCCGCTTAGTTTTTTCTTTCTCTCAGACTGCTCTTCTCTCATCTGAGCAAAGGGAACTATTCTGGACGTCCAAAAATATGACTACATCTACAGATCATGTGGGGCATTAACTTATTGCACTTGCATTTTGCACAAGAGCTCAGCTGACATAATTCAGAACAACCAATCACTTGAAAGAAGATCTATATTGAAGATTGGAAGGTCCCACTGCAGATGTAGGTTGGAACTGCAAATGAAAATATAAAGTTAATGTGTGGTATTTTGAGTTATTATTACATATATATAGTTTATATTCACCAAAATCAGCAGAAGTACTGTCCAATCTTTAGCTCTTCCAAGATCATACATTAACATCTATCTAAGAATAATCATATGTATCAGATTGAGGAGACTGAAACACCCGCAGTTAAGAAACGCAGAACGTGCAAGAGCTATCCAATTCCTTCATCTGATAGAGGAAACACCAACATATGTTCCCATAAAACTCACTTAGTTACCAACACTGCAAAAGACTAATAAGTGAGTGTGTATTGGTAACTGCTAAGACAAAGAAGCAGCGAACCACCCTATTACCCTCTCCAAACCGGGGAAGGTTATCTTCCAAAAGGATTTAGTATTTAGGAAAAAAATTCCACCTAAAGGACCAGCCCAAATAGTATATTTAAGGTAAAAACAAATTTGTGGAAGAATCACTATCCTCTTTGTACATTACGTGAATCTCATTGCACTTTGTATGATCAGAAGATGAGAAAACTCAAAGATCAAGTTTTGGTGGATAATGTAATAACAGTCGACCATGCTACCAAGAAAAGGAAGCTAAATTAAGCATTGGACTTAACCTTATTGGCCGTGCAACTTCTGTATCATCACCTTCATGCTCTGCCTCTGACCAATTCAAGTCCTCTAGTTCAGTTATAAGTCAGAAAGAACAAAACAGAATTAGGAAAACCAAGAGGCACAAACTAAGGGAAGTTTGCTCAGGTTTCGCAGAGAAGTTCTATGCTATCACCGCTGCCGTAAATAAGAGCGAGACTTCCTAATCTGCAACGTGATTCTTTGTGCACACAAAAATGAGAACAACAAGTCAGGTTACCTCCTGTGCTAAACTGGGAATTATGTGGTAACATCAGCATGATATCCACATTACTCGAATTCATGGGATTAAATTACTTCGAAATAGTAGAAACTTACACTAAACTGGATTATGCTTTCTAGTACCAGTGCTCAGAATCAAGAAGATTTTAGCAAAATAAACGCAAAAAATATGAGTTTGGACATTGAAATGGTGTATGTACTTGGAAGATGTCTCTGCAAGTGTGCGGGGAAGGATGGATCTGACAGTGTCATTGCAATGATAATGAAATGATACAAAAAATGCATATCTTGGTATATTTATTGATGACTAATAACAATGTATTCAGCATCGCAGTTTACCTAAGAATTGCATTTCTCCCACTACAGTGAAGAAGAGCATACGATCTGAGCAAAGTGAAAGGCTATAAATACCAAGTACTTGCTAACAGATGGAGGATAGGGAATGTAAATTAAGGACCAATTGGACATCTAGCTGAACTTCAATCTATAAAAATACTACATTGTTGCCAACAGTGGCTATATTCTGAAACTTAGTGAAAAATGTCACTCGCCTGGTTTTTTCTCTCTCTTATATACATGATAAATTTAGACATGAAGTTAATTAGTACATTACAACATTTGTTATTTACAAACATGAAAGCTTAGTAGCCTTACCCAAAAAAAACATTAGGGGTTGGCGGTGCTCCACAGAGCTTCAAGGTCAATCAGTACATTCAACAACCATCATTTTTACTCCGACTCTGCTTCGGTGAATTCTGCAAATATCTATCAGAACACAGTTGGGCATATCAGTATTCATCTAAAAAGGAAAATAGTACTATGGTATGAGTAACAGAGAGTTTTTATTGCATATTCGCCCCAAAATAGTGAAGAGTAGATATTATACAATTGCATCATTTTTCATAACTTTCTCAGAATGGGAGGAGGAAAGACGATTTTTTTATCTTTTCCTCATTGTAGATAAACCTAAGAATAAGATTACAAATCCATCAATGTCTCGTTAACTTTTAACCATCATTTTTACTCCAACTCTCTGCTTCGGTGAATTCTGCAAATATCTATCAGAACACAGTTGGGCATATCAGTATTCATCTAAAAATGAAAATAGTACTATGGTATGAGTAACTGAGAGTTTTTATTGCATATTCGCCCCAAAATAGTGAAGAGTAGATATTATACAATTGCATCAATTTTCATAACTTTCTCAGAATGGGAGAAGGAGGAAAGACGATTTGTTTATCTTTTCCTCATTGTAGATAAACCTAAGAATAAGATTACAAATCCATCAATGTCTCGTTAACTTTTGAAATAAATTATGCCCCCTACAAAATTAAATAGACCTAGCTTAGTTATAGTTAGTACATACAAATGTCTGCAAACAAAATGTTAGGGTTAGTGACATCAAAGTTTCACTCACCTGCAGTCCTTAGTGGAATCAAAATTCCAATAGATAAAAGTGACCGCACATCAACACACACAATTCATAGTGCATTAGTTAAGCAGCAATGCACTGTCATGTAAGATTACTCTGAGCAACATGAAATAATTCGAATGTAGAACATGGGATCCAAGTTTCACTCACCTCAGTGGCGTAGCGTGCCAGTCATGGAAGCCGGGGCAGACCTTAACTGCTGATGCGCTAGTGAAAGTTTGCCGAAACAACCGTTGTCATTAAACGCTAGGAATAACACTGCTCTAAACGGATGCTTGCCAGATGAGCCCAGGTGCTGCCCGGGGTTGCAGGGAGGTGGCTCCATCACTGCTAATAAATAAAAGGAGCTGACGGATCATCAGACCAAGAGGCAACGAAATTTCTGTGCTCACTCTCACCCTCCTCTGCTGGATAAAGGATGCCGTACTTTACGGCTTGAGAGTTCATTTCAGAATAAAAAGTGTTGTTTTCTAGGTTGTCCCTAGACCAAAGTAGTCGCCATTATCTCTGCTTTCGTGGTCTCGCAAGAATATTACTTCAAATGCAAACTGACAATTAATTTTTGCGTGATAGGAGTCAATTAAGCGCTAATAACATTTCCCAACGAACTCAATTTTCACCAAAACAATGAGGCAACCTACCATGACAGAAGGAGAACTTCTATTTGCAAAAGGGCATTCTCCTTCGCCCCTGTGTCGCAGCCGTCTCCATTGGAATAAGATGCAGAAAAAAGGGGATCAGAAGTGTCAGTAGGGAGAGGGAAGAACCTGGACCTGTAACTGAGTGCACGCAGCCTTGTTGATGCGAGGACGATAGCCAGGCACTCATCCTTGAGTGGGTGATGGCACGCTCGTCACGTTGGAGGAGAAATTGGCGCTCCTCCTAGTGATGGCCACCAAGCTCCTGCCTAGCTCTCCTCCTTGTGACGGAAGTGGCACGCTCATCTGGTTAGAGCAGCAGTTGGCGCATCTCCTAATGATGGCCGCCGGGCGCTCGTGCCATCAAAGCAGCGGCTCTCCTTCAGGCGATGCAGCGGCAAAAGTTTTCATCGTACGCTCAACACGCTAATCCCAGAAAAATCAAAATGCGCGAACTCGAGCAGCAGGCATGTCACAGTTCATCTGGATGGCCTCCCCTGGGTCGCCATCGACCCGAGGTGGTCCCTGCCGGTGGACACCGTCGGGTCCTCCGCCGGCTCCAACGGCCGCTCGGGGCCACAGCGTGGCTAGCACGGCTTGCCCTCGCGTGGCACCATGGCGCCGGCCTGCCGACCTCTTCAGCGCACCGGCTCAGGACATCGCCGGCCACCTGCTGCAGGGGCGCAAGGCCACGGCGCGGCTAGCACGACTTGCCCTCGCACTGTGCCATAGCGACGGCATGTCTGACCTCTTCCTCACTTCGTCCCGGAACATCGCAGGCCACCTGCTGCAGCCACCGCAGCAGCGGCATCGAAGACCTCGGCGAGGGCTCCTGGTGTTTTCCGCCGCCACTCAACCGCCGCATCTGGGGATCAAGGCAGGGAGAAAATCCGAGCAGGAGGCTTGGGCATGGCTATGTGGCAGAGTGGTGGAGGTGGGGGGAGAAAACGCCATAGATTCCGATCTTGCACGCTCGGGCGCTGCGCCGCCTAGGGTTTCCCCGCCGCCGTGGCCTCCCCTTCTCACCGCCGTCAGCCGCTCGCCCGCTAGCCCAGAGGGCCTCGAGTCACCATCTTGAGCTCCTGGGGCCTGCCCTCGCCAGAGCAAATACTGATAGAGTCCGAGTCAGTCGACTATAAAACATTAAATAATATATTTTAGATGAGTTGGAGGAGAGAGAAGAGGAGAGAGAGAAGGAGGTGAAGTACTATGTCACAATAGCAATTACTTGACGTGCTTCTATGTACTTTATGAGAATGAAATGTAGGCCATATATTAGTAAAGTATTACATTCTTATAGCCAACTATTGTACATGTTAGCTATATGATGACTACAAATGATATGACATCTTGTTATAGCCAACAATTGGCTATACTATTGGAATTGCTCTCAGGAACCGGTGAGAGGAAGAAAAAACATGAAGAAAACAGAAGAAAGAAATCAACCGACAAGCTAGCACAAAGCCCAAAATTTAGAACCCACCAGAGGCACCGCTTTGACCAACAACATGCAGGCCACCACCGCTTGGCCCAGCTTTTAGCTATGTCCACCCAAACGATGCACCAAAACAACCAACCACTGAAACACCAGAAAAGAAAAGATGTTAGTCTAAATTCCAATGTAGCATCGAAATTGTACACCCAGAAAACACCACGAAATTCAGTCACAAGATAGCCTACGTGTCAGCTCACAGTTAATTTAAAAAAATCCAAAATTAGGAGAAAAAAGATGCTTGTTAAGGATTAATATAGTAGTTATGGTAACCGGATTCATTAAACTTTTGTCAAGTTTAATTGATTTAAAAAGTTCTTAATTTAATTATGAATAGCTAAAATGTGCTTGTATTCAGACATGTTGACGTCTATTGATTGGTAGAACCAAATGCTTGATGGCCTGCTGGTCATAGATTTTGTAACAAAAGATGGATCCATTATATATGCAAGCAAGAATATAAAAATATAGGGATGCAAAAAACTAGAATATAGGCTTGCAAAAAATGTGGAGAGGTATCCTACTAGCGAGCACACAACAATTAATCTACCTAGTAGCCAGTGTTAGTTTTGTTGGTGTCCTTGGAACTTCCGTCTAAACAATAAACGTGTTAGGTGTAGAGAACCATGACCACTAGCATTTATTAGTTCATATTATTTTTATTACTTATTAGCAATATAATCACGTATAAAATGAATACTTATACATGTCTAAAATATTTTCTGCCAAGCAACAAATGGGATAAATAAGAGAAAATTAATTTAAAATATAAAATTAGCACTCTTGATATACCAAAGATGGAGCCCTCGCATTTGCGAGGGCCACGCTGCTAGTTGCTAATAAAAACGTAAAAAATACTGGACATCATCAAAGGAATTAGCAGGCCATAACCGTGAGCATGTGAACACTATCATGTGAACATACCAATTAGAAGTAAAACTTGATCATCAGCATGCTATTTATTTAGGTCGAGGCTTGGCATAATCTCCTAATCATAATTAGGACTCTAATATGATCAGATCTGCTCTGATATCATTGTTAGATTTAACAGGTCATTAGGGGAGAATATTAACATAATCTAATCATATCTTAGAGCTCTTAGAGCACCTAACAGAGGGATTAGTAGATGAACTTACAAGAAATTGATGAAGAGTTCTTTGCCTGCCAGATGCAGGCATGGTGAAGCCCATGGCGATGGGAGGTGGGGTGCTGGCGATGGTGATGGCCTTCCCGTTGCTTTAGCACTCCCTTCTGGATCAGTCTAGGGTCGTTAGAGAATTTTGTGCAGCTGGAAAACGTACATAAACTCTCACGTAGATACCCAGGCCCCACCTTTTTATATGTGCTAGCAACAGGGGACCAAAACCTTCTGTTAGTTAGGGGTGTCCCCGATCAGGCAATTCTGTTGGGTCAAAGCCAACGAACGTTGGTTCGTGACTCCTCCCACTTAACGTAACCCTTTTGTTTACCCGGTAAGAGCCGAGATCAACTAACATGTTGTTGACACTAGAGCAGGTAACTGAGTTCATATCTATCATACTGAAACTTGAAGCATATTGTTGCAGAATGACATCCAAAGTCATGATAAGTTGAAGCTTACAGCCAGAGAAGAGGCTTCTACTCCACGATTTCCTGAATGGAGCATACAAACAAAACTATGCAAGTAGTCTAGGACCGCCACGAATCGTCGATAGCCGCCATGATGCGTGTCGCGCGGTGCTTGGGTTACTCGTTAATGCATCCGTGCCATGCCGGCCTGACCCGGTAGTCTCAGCACTAAGTTTGCTCATTCCTTTTCTGCATAGCTAGGCAGTTCTGTGCTTCTGTACTTAGGCTAACACGCAGGGTTACAGCCTTATAGGGAAGCTGAGCTTCTACATGATCAGACAAGAAGATCTGAACCCCAATAGCAAAAACTCTGACCATTTTTCAATCGGTAGGATCCTGAAGCGATTTGTTTACTGCTAATCGGCTTTCCTTGTTGCATCAAAGCACTTCCAAATAAGTCTCAACCAAAATTCTCCCAAATAAGTAAGCATCCTGGCGCTTTCCTTGTCTGCATAGCTGGTAGTGATGGACTGAGTTGTGGACTGTCAGTTATTGTTAGGTGACACATTATGGTATCTATGGCACTCCATGTAGTAATAGGTAAACTTAGAGCTCTCTGTTTTTAACTTTTTATACACTAGTAATATGATGCTGGTAAAACCTAGGAAATAGGTGTGCAATGGTGGGAATGTTTTGTTTATGTCCCTGATGTTTGTGTGCCTGAAATAGTGAAATATGTGTTGAACTTAAAATCATAGTCTGGTTTAGATGTTTAGTTATGTCCAGATGGCATATACAACAATACAAGTGTGCTGTTTAATTATACAAGTTTCTCCACATGATTCAGTATGAGAATGATCTATAGATCTTTATAAATTGACTTCTGTATGAATGGTTGAAGCACGTAAAACACACAAAGCTACAGTCATTGGATTGTGGGTGCATGGAAAGCTAAGATTCTTGCGGCATGTTGGCTTTTGTTGTTGATTACATAATTTGGCTACTAGGTATTTACATGCCAAATTGACTTCAAATGTATGGTTAAGTTACTGATTGCCATATATATTTGGAATTTCCATTTAGTTTAAAATGCAGGCGTCATTAGAGCTCAATATAGGTGCTGCAGGAGATGATCGAGACAATTATATGACTACCGAGGACAAATCCTGGGCGCATTCTGAGATAATACAGTAATCAAAAATATGGTCGCCTAGGACAAGTCCTGACATATTTCAGATACCACAGGCTTAGACGGGTGGATTGTAGATTAAGAAAATGTGCAATAGGACAATTCTTATGCATGAGTGGTGATGCTCTGATGGTGTAATTTGGCTATTGGCTTGTTCAGGTTCAATGTTGCATAACTGGATCAGGCGTGCCAAATTATTCCCTCGGGCCAAATATATGGAGCTTCACATGATGACGAAGAGTCTGAAGAAGATCCGCGTCTACACCGTGTGCTACCTCAAGTGAATTTATACGTGATCTTGTTTGGATGATACGTAACAGGTTAGAAGTACATTTGGGAGGCAGATATTTGTACATGGTAACCGAATCAAGAGGGACATATCCTATTCGGTTTTGGCTTTTAGAATTTTAATCCTGTACTTCAACTGCTTTGTACGCAAAGTCCTACGCCTATATAATGGCCCAGGCCGATTGAAGTTCCCAAACCAATCGATCTATCAATACATACCTCTATTTTCTTTACCTTTACGTTTGTTTATCGTTTTTCTGCCATGCCCTAGCAACCCTAGGGTTTGGTTCAATCTTTGCCGTTTTGCGCTGAAAAATGGTTGTCTTTCCTCTCGAAAATTGATCAATCAAATTAGAAATCCTCCGTTCGTCGTTACGAATGTAAGATGGCTATCCTGGTGTAGATTTTAGCTTGCTGATTTCTAATTTGCCATCGGTCAGTTTTTCCACCGTCTGATTTTCTGTATGATTCGTGCTTGTGCTTGTTGGGTCATTTCTTATTTTTGGGTTGCACTCGTCTTTGTGCTCAGTCGTTACACTCTTTTAATTTTATGCAGCTTAGTGCGCTGTCCTCATTCTCATTCTGAAAATCTCTTCAACTATTTTGCGAAATGCAGGGGCATTATTGGCGTGTCTATGCTCTTAAACTGGTTCAGGATTTCATCATTCTGCTGCATTTATCAGGAAAATTGTGGATGGGAGGTGAATGTTTCTTACTACCAATCCTGACCCGTCATTTCGAGCTTACATTTTGCTATTTCCCCTATCATAGATTGTGTGCATGTTGTTTGTAGAAGATATGGAAATACTAGTTTCAACTGCTAATGGATCTACCCTTGTTTACTGTACTATAGGTAAACTGCTTACAAATTGGAAAGTCTGTGTGCTCGGGCTCCTAGCTCTCTACTTTGCCCGGAAGCATGATATATATAGTTCACAGCCGCTTGAATGCATACTCCGAATCAGTGGAAGCCTTTTGTGCTGTCAAGCATGTTTTGCCGGAGGGGCTCATTTCTGAGTGTTGCAGAAGCTGAGACATATTGATACCGTGCCATATGTGGTGATTTTTTTTCCGATAAAGATATGTGATGACATTAGTCTGCCATGATTCGAATTCCACATGGTACTTATGGTTGTTGGCGCCATATCAGCCCCTAAAACTCCAAAGTAGCTTCAGGATAATATTACTGGTATGCATTTCTTTCAAACTTATTTTTGCTTATTCCTTCTTGTTAATATGGTATGGAGCATCTATGTTAGTATTAAAATTAGCATATAGAATCCACGGGATTTTTCTTGAACCTTGCAGTAAATTTTGTATCAACCCGCGTAAATATAGTCTGCATAAGCAATGCAAGCCATCTTTTCGTATATACAAACCTTTTTGGCTGCCAGATAGTTCAAAGCTTGGTTTTCTGAATATCTTCCTGGTTGGTGTGTTGGAATTTTCCCATTTCAATAATTTCTAGGATCATATTTTTAATTGTTGAACTCCTATTAAATGTGTGACACAAAATGAATCAGATGGAAATAAATTATGATGCCTCTTTTGAAACGCCAGCAAACGTCGTCAGTTGTAATACCATTTTTCTCATAATCCATGAGAGTTCAGCTAAATAACATATATGTTTTACCATGATCATTTAGAACCTCTTTCTCAGTGCCAGAATAGGTACAATCTCATATCTGGCAACTGGAGGTCCAGCAGTACAAAATATACTTCTTTGTGTCTCTTTGTTGTGATAGAAAGGTGACAACAAAGGCAAGGCCATGGGCTAACAAAATTGGACGCTTCAACTTGAAATAACCTCTTAGTTCAACAAAGAAATTGAGCTCTAATTAGATTTTTTTCTAACAGAAACATTGTAGATTACATACTTAAGCATAAATTGTAATGTGATTATCCAACACTGAATATGCCTGTCATATTTTTTTAATACTAGCATATGACTATTAGTTGTCAGGATTTCCAAATGTTCATTTTGCCAGTGTATAAATTGTTTCTTCAGTGTGCTCTTTCTTCATTCCTTAGTTCTCTTTCTTAGTTTCTCAGTCCTCGGGTTCTCCTTCAGTTTTCACTCCTGAAGTGTAACTCTCTTTAATCTTCACTCTCTCCCTCTTTTGTCACTTTGAAGTCTCTTCCCTTTACACTCAGTTCCTCAGCTTAACAAGTTCATATTATTTTCTCATTTGTTTTTCTTGTTTTCTCACTTCTTAGTTTCTTAGTTTGTTCTTCCGTTTTTAGTTTCTTGGTTTGCTTTCCTCATTTTCATTCTGAAATTTTATTTTTTTGTAAAATAGACGCATTATTTACTCACAGTTTCCTTATTTGTTTTTACCCAGTCTTCTCATATGTTCGTTCTTTTGATTCTTATTTGCTCAGTTTCTTTTCTTTATTTTCTCAGTTGTTTTTTTTAGATCAACAGGGAGCGCTCCCCAGCTCCATTGTCATTGATAACAAAACATAACAACATCGCACAAACCAGAACACAACAGAAAGAAAAGAGGCACTTTCTTGCCCCTGAGCTACCAGATCTAGCAAAATAGCACTAACGGACCGGGGTTTTCCCAAACATAGGCTATTACAAACTAGGGGGATACCCGAAACTAAAGAGGTTTTAAGTAACCAGGTTTTTTTCAGACAAGCTTCTTCCCAAAGTCAGAAGAGGCACCCCTTTTCCTCCTTCAACTCATCACCACGTGTACCGTCTCTGCCTCCTCCGGGTGCTCCTTCAGGTAGGTCTCGGTCTCCCGCCAGCCATAAGAAGTAGCAGAGGTAGTCTTCAGGTAGCTCTCAGTTGCATGTTCAGTTAAATTTATGTTCTTCAACAATAATTTCTTAGTCGCATTTTCTTTGCTCAGTCTTAATTTTTGTTTCTTATTTTTTAATTTTTCATAATGATAGATATTCTAGTTAGCTCAATTTGTGAGTCTCTTTGCTCAGTCTTATTTTAATCTTATTTCTTCATTCTTATTTACTCAGTCTTATGTTGGTCTATTTGGTGAAACCCAAAACTGATCCCAGGTGCGGTATGTATAAAACATATTTTAGCACCAAAATTTCACATAAAACCGACAATTTGTGTGCCCTGTGTAAAAAAGATAAAAAAATGTCTGGAGAAATAGACTATTTTAGCACCAAAATTTATCTTTATTACAGAAGGCACAAAACATGTCGATTTTTGCCCAAACAACTATGTAAGCATGTAGCATGTCAACATATACATGAGACATTTTTTTGTATTTTTTTAGAATTTTTAAATAAGTTTAAAATGCATTTCAAATAAAGGGTGGTGCAGAAACACCCTGTCGGTCTATTTGCTCATTCTTATTTTCCTCTGTGTTCAGTCTTTGATTGTCTCGGTCTTTTCTGTTAGTCTTATGTTTTTCACTTATCGGTGCCATTCAATTACTTGTGATGCCGTGTTCTCGCCATTGCAGGGCAATGGTGCTTCGGGTATTTTGGTGAGAGCGTTTGAAGGGCATCATTGCGGCAAAGTAGCGTTGGTACCCAGCTTTTTAGAATGCTCTAACAGTGGACGTGATGGCGTGGAGGGAAGTGTTTCAGCTGGTGCACCATGTCGCCCTGAACACGGTGATCTTTGAAACAGACTACTTGTAAATCCTGGTGGGGCTGTGGAACTCAGGGGAGTATAGCAGAGTAGACATTACTCCAGTCCTGAACCAGGTAGTTGTACTATGTTCCAGATATTATTTGTTTTAAACATGTTAATATTAAGAGAGGCGAACATGGCAGCTCATGTTACTGCTAAAAAATGCCTTAGCTAAGCAACCTGATTGTACCTAGAATTCCCAGCCCCTTGCTTTCCCATTCAGCATAAATGTAGTATGAATTTATTATCAGAAATTCGCTGTTCTAAAAAATGGGATATGTTCGAAACAGAGGAGTCATAGAGGAGAGGCCAGGTGCTTTTGTTTGTTTGCAGCTAGCCTACAAAACAATCGAATTCACAGTCAGCTAGCCTACGAGACTGCGTACTGAAGGACTTCGGGACTACCCGTGTGAGACTTGAAACTGATAAGGAGAAAACCTAATGTCCGAACAAACTAAAAAACTGACCGCACCAAAATCTCATCTGAGGCCAAATAGAATTCAGGCAGGAGGCCAAATATAACTTGAAATACCGATCCATACCTACTAGTACCTCCGTAGCTTTCCAAAACATTCTCCATTTCGGAACGGATGTAATACAATGGTTCATGGTACAACAAGCAAATGACAAGACTTAAAAGACATGATAAGAACTTCTGAGCAGTCAAAGAAAAGATACGCTAGGCACCAATGAATCCCTAGACCATGATAACACCACTTTCGTCTTGTTCCAGATGAAAGGAGTGCGCAGCATCCAAACTGCAGGTGCGACAGTTGAATCTTGAGTAAGAAGAGTGCATGTAATATATTTATTTCAAGACATCACAGATAAAGTCGAACCATTGTGACCAAAATTTAGTACAATGTGTGTTGTATTCAGAAGGGTTTCAGGGTTGAAGGATTTGTTCACTTACTGTACAACGCTGCTGCAAGCAATCCATTAACAGCACGCACGACCGCACTCCACCAACCAAAGTCTATTGTCCACCTAAAGTAAGATGGATTATAATGTTGATAAACTATGATAGATGTTGTTATGAGCAATATATAAATCTTTTGCTTCCTCATTGTCTCTGTGTTATGTCTGAAGTTACCTTTCAGTTGTTTTATGTGCATTCCAGCCAACAAGGAGCATGCCGAAGTACATGGAGCCCAGGGCAAAGACCAAATGGAAGTATCCAAATCCATAGGGAATATTATCCTCAGATGGTACTTCCTCATTGAACTGCAAATGGTTGAGGAATTTCTGTTTCATCCGTACAGCAAATCTAGCAGCATGTTTAATCAGATGATTATAAGTTCACCCTTAATGGACAAACATACCTGGAGCCATTCATGATCTTCGCCAGTGCTGAGAGTAGAATATGCCATAAGAACGAAACTCTGCCAATGTTCAACTAACACTTCAAAATATCTAACGATATATCACTATGGACATCAATTTGAATAGAAGGGAGGATGCCTTTACCCCGATTGTCAGCCAATCTACACCTTTTGTATCTTTCGCTTTCGTCAAGTCCCCGTGTGGCTCACTTTGGTGCAGAATTTCACAGTGCAAAGGAAAGAATAAGGCATGCCAGAAATCAACATGAGCCTGATCTAATAATCGATCAATGGTATACACAAAAGTCTAGTCTGAACTTACCTTTTAATTACTGTCCAGCACATGAAAACAGTGTATGCTATCATCATTCCTGGTGCCAGACAACTTGTTGTGACCTGATTTTTCCAATAGATAACAAATTCAGAACGGAGCTATAGTGTTTTCTCCACACCTCAGAGTTTGAACCTAAAGTGAATTTACCTCGGACTTCAAATAAAAGCACATCATGAGTACCACCAGAATTAGTGTGATGCTGACAACCGCGAGGTCAACTACGTTTGACGTGTGATCATGCAGTAGCCAAAGAATAGCTCCGAAAGAACCGAAATTCAATAGGGCAGCAACAGCCTGCACCAGCCAACGCCTGCAAGCAGACCATCCCATGGGGTGTTATTATTAGATCCTAGAGTGCATTACACAAAAACTTTGGTACGGACATGAACAGCCTTACCTTCTATTGGTGAATGACTGCTGCCTTATGTTCCACTGCATGATAAATCTAGTAACAGTAATGAGCTGTATGACTAGAAATAACCTATCCAATTTCCAAACCAACTTAACACGTGTTAATAACTGAAGAGATTGATATGATCAGAAATCAACAACATATATTGAAGTGGTTACCATGCTCCAAAACGTGCAATGCCCCCTGAAAAATGACGAAAAACCACAACCATCGTGAGAAAATTAACAACTATCCAAAAAATAAGTTCAAAAAACATGTTCTGGTGAAACAACCGAGATGATCTTTTTACCCCTTTTAGAAAACGTTTTTTCGCTGTACTTTTACCTGTCAGATCCAGGCAATAAATTCGTCTAATATTCATGTCGACAATAAGTTAGACTGCCTATTGTTTGCAACTAGCAGGACTAACAGTTTAAAAATTATATTTTGATTGACAAAACTAGTCATCGACCCATGCGCAGCAAAGTCTAAAGTAATTTGAAAAACATGGGTTTTCATTAAGAAATCATATTTTTCAATTGGTAAGTAATTACACCAGATGTATGCATTCAGATCTGTTAGAACTATATCAGTGTATTTCCAGTTGTATTACATTATAACATTTTATTACTAAAAACTATGTTATTACTTGTTTAATCAGATTCATTCATATCAATTAGTTTCCCATTTAACACACATGATCTATATTTGTTCTATTTCAATGAATGTTTCACGGATCGGCTACAGACTTAACTAAAATATGTGGAACCACAAAGCATGGACATGCTCACAATTTTTGGCATGAAGAAAAATAGCGCGCTATTTCGGCACTAATAGCAAGCTATAGTGTTTCTAGACAACACATGCTACACCATTTCGGCGCTATAGCGCGTATTTTTCGGATGACGCTATTTCGTTATAGCGCGCTATTTTTTTCCTTGTTTTTTTTGCGAAACACATAAAACATATGGAATAACGTTTAGAAGTATAGAAAAAGGCGTTGTTGGCACCAATAGTATCAAGTAGTATACTAGGTCATTACATCGCTAGCCATGAATTCAGATAGTATTTGTTTAGGATGTCTCCGTTTCATAATGAGACAACTTTTTGTATAGGTCATTTAAGATTTAAGAAGAGAATACACAAAGCAGTATCAAGACTTCATAATTATCATACATCTTATTATACCTAGATGCACTTAAAGTGAGGACTGCTTATATTCTAGCGAGAATCAGATTAAACTAGACTGATCTTATAAAGAAAAAATTCTAATTTTGAACAATTTTTCTATATGTTACATAATTAGGACTGGCATATGGGTATTATACATTTGATTGCTAGGCCTTAGAAGTGTACTATAGTAGAAATTATTTATCGAGTGCACATTTCGTAAAACCATGACGACTTCCAAAATGTCAGTTTTTTCATAAATAGTTGTAGTGGGTGTGTATGCTATTCACACACACACACACACACACACACACACACACACACACACACACACACACATGGACACAAAAATTAAATGGAAATCATAATTATTTAATTTTTATTGAATATTTTTATACGGCACAGAGTATTTTAGGATCAAATTAGTGTTTATGGAGACCGGAGAAATATATACATGGGATTGCTTCTTATTTTAGCTATGGCAAATGTTGCGATATTTGATAGATATGCACCATCGATCACAAAACTTGTCTAGGATGAACGCTTTGGTCACTGAACTTGCAAAATGTTATGCGTTGGTCACTGAACGTATCCAGGATGAGCATACCGGTGGAAATGGTGTCACCCGGCTAAGTGGCGCTGACGTGGCACGCTGACTCGGCTAAGTTGTCCGGACCAGCGCGGCGGCGCCGCTCGCCGTACGTAGGTGGTTCGACTTCCAGGCTAGTTGCTGCAGTACGTCGCGGCCCTCGCGAGCCAGCACGGCCATCTGCGGACGAGGAGGTCACGCGCTCACGTCGGGTGGCAGCGCAACGCACAGGCTAGCTGCTCTGCCGCGGCCGAGCCAAGACGAGACGAGCAGCGTATCGACATCAGCTGCAGGGCCTTTGGAATCCCACGTTTCCCTCGCTCTCGTTTTATGTGTGCAGAGAACGCATTTGGCGTTCAGTTCACGCGGCCGCCGGCGACGTGCTCCGTTTCGGGGATGAACCGTGATGTCATGGTCTTCCCCGCCGACCATGGCCCTCGACCAGCCAGCCCTGTATTACTGACGTCGAGCGGAGCCCGCCTTCCTCGCCTCTGATGTGCCGCCTCCGCCGTTCGATCTCCTCTACCGCGGCTCCCCTCTCCTCCTGGTATGCTCCCCAACACCCTGAAGAGGCCACGAAGCCTTCGCCCCATCCACGAGCGACTGTGCTTCCTCGAGCCGACATCGCCATGTCGCTCTGTTCCGGCCGCCGCCACCGTTGATCATCTCGTACCTACGATACCGCCGACGCAACCGCGCGCGCGCGCACTCTGCCGCCATGTTCATGCTCCGTGGCCGCTCCACCGCGTGCCTCCTCGTCCTCGTCGTCCGGCCCACTGCGTCGGCGCAGACGCACCTCCCACCGACGCAGCCGAGCTGATCGGCGACGGTCTGGCAACGCATGCAGGTGGGTCACGGCGGTGTCCAGCCACGTCGACGGTTATGAAAACGAAGGTGCAGCCGGGCTCTTCACCCTCGTGCTCTTCGTCATGCTCGAGCAGGTTCACAAGTTGCCCAAGGGTGGCTCGGAAGAACCTCACATTGTTCCCGTCGCCCTCGTGGACTCCCAAATGTCTAACCAGAATGTTTTATTTTTGCAATCAAAAAAATTCACGCAGGCCATTGTCGTAAAACAACAGCCCAGTAAGCTTGCCATCACTACGGGAGAGCTCCAGTCTGCCGACGGCCGCCAGCCGTCGGCACAGCAAGAAAGGCCGTCGGCACAGGCTGTGCCGACGGTGACCGTCGGCGTAGCTTCGTCGGCATAGTTCGGTCGGGGACTGTCCGATCACCGTCGGCACAGACTGGCCGTCGGCACAGATTGTTGTGCCGACGGTATAACCGTCGGCATAGTATTTCAAAATTTTCAATTTTTTTAAAAAAAAGATTAAAAAAATATTTTGAAAAAATATTTTTTTTATTTTTTTTCAATTTTCTTCTTATTCTTTTTTACTTGTTAATCTTTCACAATCACACTTACACTTAGTACATCTAATCTTAGGTCAAATTGCACTTGTATTCAAACTTCCCAGTTGGTCACCCATCCTCACACTACTCCTGCCTCAAAGACGCTTAACTTCTTGGTTCTCTTCGGATGAGCTTCCATGAAAGAAATGACGCCCTTGTTGTTAATACTACCATATCAATCATATTAACCCTTTGACAGGTCTTGCCACATCTCTATATTTTTGAATTCTAAACAATTACTTAAGTAAACAACAATGAATATAAATAAATAATAATAATATAGAATTTGAAAAACAATTAAATGATTTAATTTTTGTCTTTTTATTTAATATGGAATAATTAATATTAGTAAATACAAATTTGGCAAATAATATGTCTAAATTGATCAGAAAAATAAGAGGAATACAAATATGACATCCATATCATATTTTGAACCTACAATTTAATTTACCCAAAAATCATGAGCAATAGATCAAGTACCTCTAGTTTAAATCCGGTTGACTTTATCGAAAATGAGGTGGGAAACGGCCTCGGCATGGCATAGTTTGCCGAAATGAGGTCATATTTGGCACGTTTGTGGGTCCTAGGATGGGAAGCAAGACCCCAGACGCGGATTTCTATTCCGACCCACGGGCGACCATATTTTCATTTTTAGCGTGCCCAAATGGTTTTTATTTGTGAAGCAGCTACATGGGGCGCATTTTAGTATGACGTGAAACCTCCGTGCGATGATAGTAGAACACCTACGCACCACCTATCACATGGCATGTACACGCGTTAGCTATTTGAGAACCCATGCAGCTTCCGGTGGTGTCCCGCCGATTCCGCTGGAAACTGACCGGATTTGAACTAGGGCTCAACTATCCGTCACTCCGAAATTCCGGAAAAAATGTTTTTAGTTCTACGATGCATCATTATATGTGCTAATTTTTGTCCGTTTAGTTTGTTCGCGAATGGGTGCACCCGCACGCCCGTACGGCGATACCGCATGTCCCGCGGTCCCTGTTTTGGCCAGATGGCAATTTGAAAATCCCACGGAGCCGCGTGGCGTCATTTCATATGTCATGGTAACTATTCCGTTTGTCAAAAGTGGGATACGGCAATTATTTTGAAAAACTCTTCACGAAAAGGGCTATCACGTCCGGAGTTCTATGGATTTCAGGGGAAATGAGGTGGGAAACGGCCTCGGCATGGCATAGTTTACCGAAACGAGGTCATATTTGGCACGTGTGTGGGCCCTAGGATGGGAAGCAAGACCCCGGGTGCGGATTTCTAATCTGACACACGGGCGACCATCGTTTCATTTTTAGCGTGCCCAAACGGTTTTTATTTGTGAAGCAGCTACATGGGGCACATTTTAATATGACGTGAAACCTCCGTGCGATCATAGTAGACCACCTACGCACCACCTATCACATGACATGTGCACGCATTAGCTTTTTGGGAACCCATGCGGTTTTCGGCGGTGTCCCGCCGAATCCGCTGGAAACTGACCGGATTTGAACTAGGGCTCAACTATCCGTCACTCCAGAAATTCCGGAAAAAATGTTTTTAGTTCTACGACGCATTATTATATGTGCTAATTTTTGTCCGTTTAGTTTGTTCGCGAATGGGTGCACCCGCACGCCCGGTACGGCGATACCGCATGTCCCGAGGGTCCTGTTTTGGCCAGATGGCAATTTGAACAAAGTCAAAAAATCTCACGGAGCCGCGTGGTATCATTTTATATGTCATGGTAACTATTCCATTTGTCAAAACTGGGATACGACAATTATTTTGAATAAACCTTCACGAAAAGGGCTATCATGTCCGGAGTTCTATGGATTTCAGGGGAAATGAGGTGGGAAACGGCCTCGGCATGGCATAGTTTCCCGAAACAAGGTCATATTTGGCACGTGTGTGGGCCCTAGGATGGAAAGCGAGACCCCGGGTGCGGATTTCTAATCCGACCCACGGGCGACCATCGTTTCATTTTTAGCGTGCCCAAACGGTTTTTATTTGTGAAGCAGCTACATGGGGCGCATTTTAGTATGACATGAAACCTCCGTGCGATGATAGTAGACCACCTACGCACCATCTATCACATGACATGTGCACGCATTAGCTTTTTGGGAACTCATGCGGCTTTCGGCGGTGTCCCACCGAATCCGTCGGAAACTGACCGGATTTGAACTAGGGCTCAACTATCCGTCGCTCCAGAAATTCCGGAAAAAATGTTTTTAGTTCTACGACGCATCATTATATGTGCTAATTTTTGTCCATTTAGTTTTTTTCGCAAATGGGTGCACCCGCACGCCCGTGCATCGCGATACCGCAGGTCCCGGGGGGGCTGTTTTGGCCAGATGGCAATTTGAGCGAAGTCAAAAAATCTCACGGAGCCGCGTAGCGTCATTTTATATGTCATAGTAACTATTCTGTTTTTCAAAACTGGGATGTGGCAATTATTTTGGAAAACCCTTCACGAAAAGAGCTATCACGTCCGGAGTTCTATGGATTTCAGGGGAAATGAGGTGGGAAACGGCCTCGACATGGCATAATTTTCCGAAACGAGGTCATATTTGGCACGTGTGTGGGCCCTAGGATGGTAAGCAATACCCCGGACGCGGATTTCTAATCCGACCCACGAGCGACCATTTTTTCATTTTTGGCGTGTGTGAAAGCCATGAAACCTCGAACATTATAGCTCATTTATAAGAAAATTTATTTAGGTATTTGAAATATTCCATTTTTGATATTTTTCTATGATAGATCTTGTTTTTCTGCAAAATTTGATATATTATACTTATTTTTCTCAGTTAGAATGATTTAGTTATGCTTTTTTGAAGATTGCCGTTGAGAAATAGGAAAAAGCTATGCCGACGGTTTAACCGTCGGCACAGTAGTGGAAAAAAAAAGAAAAAAAAAAGTTGTGCCGACGGTCAGACTGGTCCTGTGCCGACGGCCAGAACTGTGCCGACGGTGACCGTCGGCACCTCCAACCTGTACCGACGGCCAATTTAACGCCGACGGTCATCCTCATCGCCGCGCTCCAGAGGCTACTGTGCCGACGGCCCCGACATTTGGCCGTCGGCACATCGCCTGGCCGTCGGCGTACGGCAATTCTCCCGTAGTGCATGTCAGCCCCACCTAGCCCGGCCGGAACCATTTCGACCGGTATATGTTCATGCTGGACAAGTTCATCGACCAAAAGCACAACATTTTGCAAGTTCAGTGACTTGCTCATCTTAGACAAGTTAAGTGACCAATGGTGCATATGCCTATATATTTCTATACTAGTGGATAAACTGCATTAGGAGCTTCGGCTACATGGAGGCAACTTTTTCAAAATTTGAAAATGGCATTACAAAGTTTATAGAAAATTGTAAACGCACTCACTGATGTATATTCTACCAACTTACAAGATCTCTACACGAAATACCTCGACGGAGATAGGGGTGTGAGCTAGGTCATGCCCCTAGCAGCAAGGGGGTACCCTTTGTATTCATTGACCTTTCCAAAATGTTTTTGAACATGAACTGATTTAGCATTTTATAGTGTGTACAGAAGGCAAGTGAAATTTTGTTCGCTAGTAGACAAAAGTTAAGTTGCAAAGGTCTTACCGTATAACTGGATGAATGGGGACGGTGTGAATTGGACCGCGTACAAGCATCCCACCAGCAAGGCGATCTTAATGAACATCGGCGCCACCAAATTTGAGTTCCAGAAGTTGCGCCAATCATGCACCTTCTTAGTCCAAACAGTGGTAATGAACATAACCATGAAGAAGATCTAGTTGGAATTATGTTAAGGCAAATTCAAAGTAATAAACCAAACTTTAACAGCAAAATAATATAGTGCTACAGTATATCCTTTTGGTGGATACGAAAAAGGCCAAGCTGATCCGCAGAGCACTCTCCGCACCAAGACAGTACCGATCATTCCCGCAGCCATGTTGACGCTCTGCCTGGGAGAAGGCAGATACCTCTGTGTCCCGCGAGTTCCTCGCTAACAGGATGCCGCCGAGGATCATTACGGTGTAGACCCACTTGGCACATTTTGGGTGGGCTAACACGCACAAGATCGTGACCCAGTTGTTCTCGGCCGAGGTCACAGTACGCAGGTTTGCTGACCTACATAGAGAAAAGAAATCGTTTTGGTCAAAATTTCGCTGACATGTGAAAGTATGTGGGATTTCCGAAATTTCGTAAATTTTAAATTATTTTACACAAATCAACGATTTTTAATTAAATTTTAGTAAACATGAAATCAAAGTAATGGATATAAAAATATACTACTCTTGATTGGCCCAGGTTCGGCTCAACAATACTTCCTTTCATCTAATATTTTTTCCTTTAATGATTCTTCACAAGTGTTAGTTATTTTGATCGAATTTAAAGTGGTTAGTTTAGACCAAAGCTTCCTTAGACTAGCCACAATGAAAGTATGATAGCAAGTATCGTGTGTGTCATGTTGGCAAAAACATTATGTGGCACAACAATTAATGGGAGAGATGTGGGAGTGTTATCATAGGTAGATACGGTATTATAGCATGTAAAACTAGAAAACTTGATGTCAAATGCATCATGCACACAAATTGGAATTGAGAATCTACAAAACATTAAGTATGTTATAATTATGATATTACTTTATTATATTACGCATTATAAAGATGGTATTATAAACTAGTATTATATGCATCATACTATTGATAATACTTCCCACTGTGACTAGTCGTAATTGTAGTTATCAAATGTTCCGGAACAACTTCTCGTTTCCCACTAGGGATTTGGCTAGTTTTTTACTTGGCAAGTTCAAATGTACAGAAATATTTTGAGAGAAATTCAAAATGTTTCACTGATCCACAAAACGCACGAAAAGTCAACAGAGTTTGGCGAAACATTACCTGCTCAGGCCCCTGTCACTCTCCACGTCGGTCTCCTGTCCACCGTGGACAGGCACCCCAGCAGTAGGAGTTGTTGGGGCTCGTCGAGAATCTTCTTCTTCCTCGGACACGGACATGATCTCGTGCTCGCCCGGTGGCTCTAGAACAGGGGCATCCAAGGCCTGTGGCCTATCCCGATGGAGGCCCTCGCGCGCCACGGTCATCTCCACACCTTCAGCCGTCGGCACACCAACAGAGGTAGCTTGGGCTTGCGGCAAATGCTGGTGCAGGCCCTCGCCGGCGCTGGCAATCTCCATGCCATCAGTCATGGGCACACCCTCGCCGGCGCTAGCCACCTCTACACAGTCAGTCGCCGGCACGCCCTCGCCGGCGCTAGCCACCTCTACACCGTCAGCCGCCGGCACACCAACAGAGGTAGCTTGGGCTTGCGGCAAATGCTGGTGCAGGCCCTCGCCGGCGCTGGCAATCTCCATGCCATCAGTCATGGGCACACTCTCGCCGGCGCTAGCCACCTCTACACTGTCATCCGCCGGCACGCCCTCGCCGGCGCTAGCCACCTCTACACCGTCAGCCGCCGGCACACCCTCGCTGGCGCCAGCCACCTCTACACTGTCAACCGCCGGCACACCCTCGCCGGCGCTAACCACCTCTACACTGTCAGCCACCGGCACACCAACAGAGGAAGCTTGGGCTTGCGGCAAATGCTGGTGCAGGCCCTCGCTGGCGCTGGCAATCTCCATGCCGGCGCTAGCAACCTCTACACCCGTTGGCATAACCTCGCCGGCGCTAGCCACCTCTACACTACCAGCTGCCGGAATACCCTTGTCAGTGCCCTCCATCACCCTCCTGCTCAATGCGGAGCCCTTGGCGTGCCTGCTACTACCTAGCTAGCGCTTCAAAGGTGGTGAGAAATTTTGCGTGTGTCTACACTAGAGAAATGTCCGTGTATCACAATGTGGCTGCTAGTGCTTCAAACCTTCTTATACACTATCCCACGAAGGCAACATGGCACCGTCTCCCATTGTGTCAAAGAAACAAACAGTCTCCCTCAAAAAAAAAAAAAAAGAGAAACAAACAGTCTCCCTCAAAAAAAAAAAAGAGAAACAAACAGTCTCATCATGCAGGCCACATGCACGTACGGCATCAGGCAACGCAGACGACATGATGGACGGACGATTAGGTTCTAGTCAAAATATCCTTTGACTGCTCTCTTTTTTTCTTCTTTGAGACGGAGACTCTTTTATCATTTCATGATTTCCATTGAGAGCTGATCCTTGTTTTGACTGTTCTTTAGCTCCGATCAGCGGTCAGTACGCCGTCGCTGATCTGCATCTGTGTTGCTTCAGTATCCTTCTTCAGTGTACGTGTGAGCTAACTAATTCAGGCAACACGGGAACTTGGCTTTCAAGATTTAAGGTGAATGCATGATACATCTAACTGTGGCAATTATTACATGTTTTGCCATTTGCAAAGTTAAGTGAATGCACAATTAGTACAGATCCTTAGTTTTTACTGCAACAACGTACCCTCTGAACCACTGGTGGAGCTTCACCAAAAATATTAGTGTTTGGGGCGAAATGCTAATTTTTCTGCATCTAAATCCTCTGAACTCATGTGTTGCATTACTAGTGACTTGGACAGTGTTGTAAAAAATGTTGGTAAATGTCGGGCCAAATAATAGAGTACACAGTTTTTACTTTGCAATGGATTTATTTTGCTCGGCGGCTTCCTTCCATGAGCACATGAAAGATGCATGATCCATAATAGGCAACAACGCACACGAAGCCTTTAGGATTTAAAAACAGCATCATGATCCATAATAAGCAACAACGCACACGGAGCCTTTAGGATTTAAAAATAGCATCTACGCACTTTCCTTTTTTCCATTGTTCCTCGGTGTCCACGTATATGCCTCTTGAGCTCTACCTCCGAGTCACCAGTCCACGTATTGACCTCTTGAGCTATACCTCTGAGTCCACGTCTTGACGTGTCTTCCCGTCGTCATACGTGAGGGAGGTGTTCCTGTGCTATGATCCTTTCGTGACCGGCTTGTGTCGATCCCTTCTTCGATCGATTGCGGATTGACTCAACGGGTTTTGAAGACTCTTCGTGCTACGATGCCACTCAAGATGCGGATTTTGGATTATCAGTTTTTTTTTTGTAGTTTTGCCTTTCTTCAAATGCAATGTATTGCATACGCTTTGCATTTGAGGGGAGTTGTTAAGGATTATTAGTATTGGTCTAGGTCTCTATGAGTTTGTATTTGTCTACGTTTACTATTCTTGTGACTCAAGTATTTTGTACTAAATATTGTGGCCTTTGGCCCCTTGGTAATACAAGTTGTTGTTTGTCTAACAACCCTTTCCCACGCCAAATGCAACATGTCGGCCATTTTCACGCTCAAAAGTTTGTTCAGCCATGTGAATGCCGATAACATCATGTCGGCGTTGCCAACACCGACTTGTTAGCCGACCAGCCTGCACTGCCGGTTGACAGGCCCGCCGGCCATAGCTATGCTGACAAAGACCTGCTTGGCGTCAATGTGGCCAATAGGATCTAGTCAGGGCCGTGATGGCCGAGGCTATATTATTTTTGGAAAACCCCAGATTTAGTTAACTCAGATACTAAATCCAAATCAATTAAAAGGGATCGGTGAGAGTATTTAAAAAAATATCATTAGCAGGAGCATGTTATCCAGCATAGTTTTTTTGCATCGAGAAACAGTCGGAAGAGCGTGCACACGCTAAACTGGGTAGCCAGTCACGGGTTCTGTGCTGAAAATTGGCAGTAAACCAAACGAGAGAGATAGCTTTTCACGTGATCAATATTTTGGAAGGGCAGCTTGTTGACATGAACCAAACAGACCCAAGTTAGCTACAGGTGAGTTTGTCCAAACATGGAGTTGCTAGCTAGCCATGCATGAATGCTGGCCGGGTCGTGCCTTTCCTGGAGCGAGTCTAGGAATTAGATCGGGTCAGCTGCTAGTATGCATGCCTAGCTCGGTTAGTGGTATGAGTGCATGGGTTAGTGTGCTTGTAGTACACAGGATGTTCATTTGACAACGAGGAATAGAGAGACAGAAAACGTCAGATTTTGTGAGACAGCTCACACCTAACCATTGTCTACATTATGCTTGTGAGGATGAAGTGAGAATCGAGAGGTAGAATAAGGGAGCTGCGTGAGGCAGCTCCAACTCGTACGCCTCCGCCGCGACGCCGCTGATGCCTGGTGCCGTGCGCTGTGGAACTGCAGGAAGCACCGGTCACGTTGCCGAAAGCATCGTAACGGCCTGCCCAGCTGAGTCCAAGGACCCCCGACCACAACGGCTGGAATGTTGGCGTCACCTACGTCCTGGGGAATATCTCATTTTGAGTACAAGGATTTTGTACCAACAACATGTAAAACAGAATACAACGATACAGTTCTCAAATTGCTATAAGGGTGTGTTACAAAACTAGGGTTTGCAGTAAAAGCATTTTGTTAGACGTTATATTTTTTGAAAGAAATAATAACAACAGAAACCAATGCAGGTGAAACTTCGACGTGTGCACACAATTTTCGAACCAATATTTCATTTAAAGTTTAATTTTTAAGTGCCTATTATATTTGAAAAGAAGAAAATGCTGCATGTTGTTATACTAGACTTGGAGCATCTCCATGAGAGCTGCTCCTTTATTGACCGGGCGAACAGAGAGGGCCCAAATCGAACGTGCAACAGCAGCACCCAAACATGTCCCGGGGTCCGTGAACAACCCACTTTCCCAAAAAGTTGGGGGAGGTTTGGGGGTTGGTAGACAATATCCTTTCATGCAAACATCGTGGCTCACCACATCTATCACATGTTCCAAACAAATTGAACCCAACATCCCCCTCCCCCACCGCATCACTCTCCACTCGTTGAGTTGCACCCAAAAGGCCAAAACCCTAGCTCTTACACACAACTGCAAAGATCACGGGGTTCCACCCACCTTCGGAACACTGCTGCTACCACCCACTGACGCCTTGATTCCGAACTGCTGGCACGCAAGCGGGGATAGCTCAGGTCCTACCAACGATGGGGCAGGCTCCTCCCACAATCGTGACTTCAACCCACCTACGCTGCTCCCGTTTGCCGGCATTCGTCAAGCATCCGTCGCCACATCAACGACAGCTTGACACCTCCCCCACACCAGCACTACTAGGAAAAAGGCTTATAACCGCAAATGCACTTATGACGTAAAACTGAAGCTCCGCTGGTGGTAACCCGTACTGCTAACGGGAAAAAAACCTCGTCACCGGTACGCATTTTCTGGTCTCCACATCGTCTACCTATGACGGTTAAAATAAAAATACGTCGTTGGTTGTTGCTTCGGGCTCCGTCTTGAGGGCCTAAAGAAATCGGTGATAATGAACTATTTGTTGGCATCACGGGTGTAGGACACAATAGTGACAAAGTTGCACAACACAGTCCGTTGCTGGTTCTTCTCGTAAACTAATGACATGCGTCTTTTCCTCGGTTGTCATGGTTATACGTATACCACTGACAAGTATTAATAGGCATGTGTTGTTTGGTTATGGTACTTACTTGCGATGTTCCAATTGTCGGCTTCTTTGCACTATATTGTTGATGACCGAGACAAGAAAATACGTGTAATATCCCAGTTTTAGAGGCTACAAAAAGAGAGAATAGAGATGTGCTAAAAAAGAGAGAATATAGATGTGTGCATTAAATTCATGCATAGAAAATCCAAAGAATTTTCGCGCTTTCAAATAAAAAAATTCACAGTAACTGAAGTTTCACTTGACTTGCTGGAATTGAAGTAGATCATCAAGTCAAGTGCTATAAACTTCACTGTGATCTTCGCTAAAACCTTGTTATTGGTAGAGATGATTTGATCTATTGATTCGATCAAATGAGATTAGCTTTACTATAACAACACTTAAAGTGAGGATCAAATACCAAATCCTATAAAGGATCATAACATGGTATTCCTTACAACAACACATTCTTTAAGAATCAAACCCTAACTTATTAACACTTAAAGGTTAGCAACTACCTTTGTGTATAATTTAATTCACTTCTAAACTTATTACCAAATAAGGTAAACCACAGGGTCTAAATTGCATAAAAGCCACACATTCTTATTTAAATCATAACTTATTAAATATATGGAATATCACAAAACTAAATTCGTTTACATTACGAATTATAGTTAACTATGAGTATTTTGAAACTCATATGATCATGTCTTGGCGAAACCAAACAAGACCATCCAAAATTGGGGCATAACCTTTATCTTTAACATTTTGAACCCAATTATAATTCGGAGACACTCACACATGACATAGTGCCTCATCCACAATAATAGAACCATCCACAAGATATTTAGTAACATATGCCACTTGGCTATCCAAAAATTAATCATATGAGAGGATAATGATCATGCCACATAGGATGAAAATATCTGCATGACTTGCATTTCAAGCTATGCCACCTGATGCTCAAAGGAATGCTAGGGATGAGGGCATGACAACCAAGCACCTTACTCATCAAACCAAAACAAGAGTCACCCACCCATGTGTCAAGATACTAGAGCTTGCACAAGCCTATAAATAAAGCCACACCCTTCATCCATTTGATCATGTAGTACCATGCTACAAGGAAACCAAAACTTTGAGACCATCCATATATTAGCTAGGATCAAGATGAAGAAGCTAGGAGGTGGATGCATACCGCAAAAGATGCAGGTTTATCGATCATATTTCCCGAAGATCAAGCTACAGAAGATAGCAATGTAGAATTCCTAGGAAGACCATATATTTACAAGATCATATCATCATATGTTGAGTAGAGTCCTAGGATGTGTCAAAGTATTGAGAAGTGAGAGAAGTAATGATATTAACAATAGCTTATGCCCATATTCCAATCCAAGTTTGTGCATCATTTGGGTAAATCACAACTAAAACCCTAGACCACATTTGAGTTCCAATCCATGTATCACTTGGGATCATAAGTAGCACAGATGTTTGGTGAACAAATTACAGTTGGGCAATTGACAAATAAAGAAGGCATAACAATGCACATACATATATCATGATGAGTACTATGAGATTTAATCAGGGCATTACGACAAAGTACATAGACCGCTATCCGAGCATGCATCTATGCCTAAAAAGTCCTCCTTCAGAGTTATCATCCGAACCCCCTCCAGCATTAAGTTGCAAACAACGGACAATTGCATTAAGTATGGTGCGTAATGTAATAAACACAAATATCCTTAGACAAAGCATCGATGTTTTATCCCTAGTGACAACGAGCACATCCACAACCTTAGAACTTTCGTCACATCGTCCCGGATTTAATGGAGGCATGAACCCACTATCGAGCATAAATACCCCCTCTTGGAGTCACAAGTATCAACTTGGCCAGAGCCTCTACTAGCAACGGAGAGCATGCAAGTACATAAACAACATATATGATAGATTGATAATCAACTTGACATAGTATTCAATATTCATCGGATCCCAACAAACACAACATGTAGGATTACAAATAGATGATCTTGATCATGATAGGAAGCTCACAAGATCTAACATGATAGCACAATGAGGACAAGACAACCATCTAGCTACTGCTATGGACCCATAGTCCAGGGGTGGACTACTCACACATCGATCCGGAGGCGATCATGGCGATGAAGAGACCTCCGGGTGATGATTCCCCTCTCGGCGAGGTGCCGGAGGCGATCTCCTGAATCCCCCGAGATGGGATTGGCGGCGGCGGCGTCTCTGGAAGGTTTTTCGTATCGCGGCTCTCAGTACTGGGGTATTCGCGACGAAGGCTTTAAGTAGGCGGAAGGGCAGGTCAAGGGGCGTCACGAGGGGCCCACACGCTAGGGCCGCGCGGCCAGGACCTGGGCCGCGCCGCCCTAGTGTGTCGCCACCTCGTGGCCCCACTTCGTATCTCCTCCGGTCTTCTGGAAGCTTCGTGGAAAAATAAGACCCTGGGCGTTGATTTCGCCCAATTCCGAGAATATTTCCTTACTAGGATTTCTGAAACCAAAAACAGCAGAAAACAAGCAATCGGCTCTTCGGCATCTCGTCAATAGGTTAGTGCCGGAAAATGCATAATAATGACATATAATGTCTATAAAACATGTGAGTATCATCATAAAAGTAGCATGGAACATAAGAAATTATAGATACGTTTGGGACGTATCAAGCATCCCCAAGCTTAGTTCCTACTCGCCCTCGAGTAGGTAAATGATAACAAAGATAATTTCTGAAGTGACATGCTATCATAATCTTGATCAATACTATTGTAAAGCATATGAGATGAATGCAGCGATTCGAATCAATGATGAAGATAATGAGTAAACAAATGAATCATATAGCAAAGACTTTTCATGAATAATACTTTCAAGACAAGCATCAATAAGACTTGCATAAGAGTTACTCATAAAGCAATAAATTCAAAGTAAAGGCATTGAAGCAACACAAAGGAGGATATAAGTTTCAGCAATTGCTTTCAACTTCAACATGTATATCTCATGGATAATTGTCAACACAAAGTAATATAACAAGTGCAATAGGTAAACATGTAAGAATCAATGCACACAGGTGATACAATTGTTTGCTTCTGGGATAGAAAGAATAGGTAAACTGACTCAACAATAAAGTAGAAGATAGGCCCTTCGCAGAGGGAAGCATGGATTACTATATTTGTGCTAGAGCTTTTCATTTCGAAAACAAGAAACAATTTTGTCAACGGTAGTAATAAAGCATATGTGTTATGTATAAGATATCCTATAAGTTGCAAGCCTCATGCATAGTATACCAATAGTGCTCGCACCTTGTCCTAATTAGCTTGGATTAACATGGATTATCATTGCATAGCATATGTTTCAACCAAGTGTCACAAAGGGGTACCTCTATGCTGCTCGTACAAAGGTCTAAGGAGAAAGCTCGCATTGGATTTCTCGCTTTTGATTATTCTCAACTTAGACATCCATACCGGGACAACATAGACAACAGATAATGGACTCCTCTTTAATGCATAAGCATTCAACAACATTTAAAATTCTCATAAGAGATTGAGGACTAATTGTCCAAACTGAAACTTCCACCATGAATCATGGCTTTAGTTAGCGGCCCAATGTTCTTCTCTAACAGTATGCATACTCAAACCATTTGATCATGAAAATCGCCCTTACTTCAGACAAGACGAACATGCATAGCAACTCACATGATATTCAACAAAGGTAAAAGAGTTGATGGCGTCCCCTGAAACATGGTTACCGCTCAACAAGCAACTTATTAAGAAATAAGACACATAAGTACATATTCTTCACCACAATAGTTTTTAAGGCTACTTTCCCATGAGCTATATATTGCAAAGACAAAGAATAGAATTTTAAAGGTAGCACTCAAGTAATGTACTTTGGAATGGCAGAGAAATACTATGTGGTAGGTAGGTATGGTGGACACAAATGGCATAGTTTTTGGCTCAAGGATTTGGATGCACGAGAAGAATTCCTCTCAATACAAGGCTAGGCTAGCAAGGTTGTTTGAAGCAAAACTCAAGTGTAAAAGGTGCAGCAAAGCTCACATATGAACATATTGTAGGTATTATAAGACTTTATATTGTCTCCTTGTTGTTCAAACACCTTAACCAGAAAATATCTAGCCTCTAGAGATTAATCATGCAAACCAAATTTTAACAAGCTCTATGTAGTTCTTCATTAATGGGTGCAAAGTACATGATGCAAGAGCTTAAACATGATCTATATGAGCACAACAATTTCCAAGTATCACATTATTCAAGACATTATACCATTTACCACATGCGGCATTTTCCGTTTCCAACCATATAGCAATGAATGAAATAGTTCAACTTTCGCAATGAACATTAAAGATAAAGCTAAGAACATATGTGTTCATACGAAACAGCGGAGCGTGTCTCTCTCCCAAACAAAGAATGCTAGGATCCAATTTTATTCAAACAAAAACAAAAACAAAAACAAACAGACGCTCCAAGTAAAGCACATAAGATGTGACGGAATAAAAAGCTTAGACGCTTGGGTCTTCTTAAAATATGCATGGATGAACCACGGGGGCATCCCCAAGCTTAGACTTTTCACTCTTCTTGATCATATTGTATCATCCTCCTCTCTTGACCCTTGAAAACTTCCTCCACACCAAACTCAAAACAAACTCATTAGAGGGTCAGTGCATAATTCATATATTAAGAGGTGACATAATCATTCTTAACACTTCTGGATATTGAACAAAGCTACGGAAAGTTAATGGAACAAAAAATCCATCAAACATAGCAAAACAGGCAATGCGAAATAAAAGGCAGAATCTGTCAAAACAGAACAGTCCGTAAAGACAAATTTTTTAGAGGCACCAGACTTGCTCAGATGAAAATGCCGAAATTGAATGAAAGTTGCGTACATATCTGAGGATCACGCACGTAAATTGGCAGATTTTTATAAATTTTCTACAGCAGGGGCGGCTCAATTTCGTGACAACAAGAAATCTGTTCCTGCGCAGTAATCCAAATCTAGTATTGACTTTACTATCAAAGACTTTACTTGGCATAACAATGCAATAAAATAAAGATAAGGAGAGGTTGCTACATTAATAACAACTTCCAAGACTCAAATATAAAACAAAAGTGCAGAAGTAAAATAATGGGTTGTCTCCCATAAGCGCTTTTCTTTAACGCCTTTCAGCTAGGCGCGTAAAGTGTGAATCAAGTATTGTCAAGAGATGAAGCATCAACATCATAATTTGTTCTAATAATAGAATCATAAGGTAACTTCATTCTCTTTCTAGGGAAGTGTTCCATACCTTTCTTGAGAGAAAATTGATATTTAATATTACCTTCCTTCATATCAATGGTAGCACCAACAGTTCGAAGAAAAAGGTCTTCCCAATATAATGGGACAAGATGCATTGCATTCAATATCCAAGACAACAAAATCAACGGTGACAACGTTATTATTAACCATAATACGAACATTATCAATCCTCCCCAAAGGTTTCTTCATAGCATTATCAGCAAGATTAACATCCAAATAACAATTTCTCAATGGTGGCAAGTCAATCATATCATAGATTTTCTTAGGCATAACAGAAATACTTGCACCAAGATCACATAAAGCATCACAATCAAAATCATTGACCCTCATCTTAATGATGGGCTCCCAACCATCTTCTAACTTCCTAGGAATAGAAGTCTCAAGTTTTAGTTTATCTTCTCTAGCTTTTATGAGAGCATTTGTAATATGTTTTGTAAAGGCCAAATTTATAGCACTAGCATTGGGACTTTTAGCAAGTTTTTGTAAGAACTTTATAACTTCAGAGATGTGACAATCATCAAAATCTAAACCATTATGACCTACAGCAATGGGATCATTGTCCCCAACATTTTAAAAAAATTCAGCAGTTTTATCAGTTTCAGCAGTTTTAGCAGTTTCAGGCAATTTTGCACGCTTTGCACTAGGAGTAGAAACATTGCCAACACCAATTATTTTACCATTGATAGTAGGAGGTGTAGCAACATGTGAAGCATTATCATTACTAGTGGTGGTAATAGTCCAAACTTTAGCTACATTATTCTCTTTAGCAAGTTTTTCATTTTCTTCTCTTTCCCACCTAGCATGCAATTCAGCCATCAATCTAATATTTTCATTAATTCGAACTTGGATGGCATTTGCTGTAATAACAATTTTATTATCAATATCCTTATTAGGCATAACTTTCAATTTTAAAAGATCAACATCAGAGGCAAGTCTATCAACCTTTGAGGCAAGAATATCAATTTTATCAAGCTTTTCCTCAACAGATTTGTTAAAAGCAGTTTGTGTACTAACAAATTCTTTAAGCATGGCTTCAAGACCAGGGGTACATTCCTATTATTGTTGTAAGAATTCCCATAAGAATTACCATAACCATTACCATTAGCAGAAGGATATGGCCTATAGTTGTTACCAGAATTATTCCTATAAGCATTGTTGTTGAAATTATTACTTTTAATGAAGTTCACATCAATATGTTCTTGTTGGGCAACCAATGAAGCTAAAGGAACATTATTAGGATCAACATTAGATCTACCATTCACAAGCATAGACATAATAGCATCAATCTTATCACTCAAGGAGGAGGTTTCTTCAACGAGAATTTACCTTCTTACCTTGTGGAGCCCTTTCCGTGTGCCATTCAGAGTAATTTATCATCATATCATCAAGAAGCTTTGTTTCCGCCCCCAAAGTGATGGACATAAAGGTACCTCCAGCAGCTGAATCCAATAGGTTTCGCGAAGAAAAATTCAATCTTGCATAAAAGGTTTGGATGATCATCCAAGTAGTTAGTCCATGGGTAGGGCAATTCTTTACCAAAGATTTCATTCTCTCCCATGCTTGAGCAACATGTTCATTATCTAATTGCTTGAAATTCATTATGCTACTTCTCAAAGATATAATTTTAGCGGGAGGATAATATCTACCAATAAAAGCATCCTTACATTTAGTCCATGAATCAATACTATTTCTAGGTAAAGATAGCAACCAATCTTTAGCTCTTCCTCTTAAGAAGAAAGGAAACAATTTCAATTTTATAATGTCACCATCTACATCCTTATACTTTTGCATTTCACATAGTTCAACAAAATTATTAAGATGGGCAGCAGCATCATCAAAACTAACACCAGAAAATTGCTCTCTCATAACAAGATTAAGTAAAGCAGATTTAATTTCAAAGAATTCTGCTGTAGTAGAAGGTGGAGCAATAGGTGTGCATAAGAAATCATTATTATTTGTGCTAGTGAAGTCACACAACTTAGTATTCTCAACAGTACCCATTTTAGCAGTAGTAAATAAAGCAAACTAAATAAAGTAAATGCAAGTAACTAATTTTTTTGTGTTTTCGATATATAGAGAACAAGACAGTAAATAAAGTAAAACTAGCAACTAATTTTTTGTGTGTTTTTAATATAGAGAGCAAACAAAGCAGTAAATAAAGTAAAGCAAGACAAAAACAAAGTAAAGAGATTGGATGTGGAGACTCCCCTTGCAGCCTGTCTTGATCTCCCCGAGCAACGGCGCCGTAAATTTACTTGCTAGCGTGTAGTTGACACGTCCGTTGGGAACCCCAAGAGGAAGGTGTGATGCGCACAGCGAGTAAGTTTCCCTCGCAAGAAACCAAGGTTATCGAACCAGTAGGAGTCAAGTAGCACGTGAAGGTTTTTGGTGGCGGAGTGTAGTGCGGCGCAACACCAGGGATTCCGGCGCCAACGTGGAACCTGCACAACACAATCAAAGTACTTTGCCCCAACGTAACAGTGAGGTTGTCAATCTCACCGGCTTGCTGTAAACAAAGGATTAGATGTATAGTGTGGATGATGATGATTGTTTGCGAAGAACAAGTAAAGAACAATTGCGAGTAGATTGTATTTCGGATGAAAAGAATAGGACCGGTGTCCACAGTTCACTAGTGGTGTCTCTCCCATAAGATAAACGAGATGTTGGGTGAACAAATTACGGTTGGGCAATTGACAAATAAAGAAGGCATAACAATGCACATACATATATCATGATGAGTACTATGAGATTTAATCAGAGCATTACGACAAAGTACATAGACCGCTATCCAGCATGCATCTATGCCTAAAAAGTCCAACTTCAGGTTATCATCCGAACCCCCTCCAGTATTAAGTTGCAAACAACAGACAATTGCATTAAGTATGGTGCATAATGTAATCAACACAAATATCCTTAGACAAAGCATCGATGTTTTATCCCTAGTGGCAACAAGCACATCCACAACCTTAGAACTTTCTCGTCATCGTCCCGGATTTAATGGAGGCATGAACCCACTATCGAGCATAAATACCCCCTCTTGGAGTCACAAGTATCAACTTGGCCGAGCCTCTACTAGCAACGGAGAGCATGCAAGAAAATAAACAACATATATGATAGATTGATAATCAACTTGACATAGTATTCAATATTCATCGGATCCCAACAAACACAACATGTAGGATTACAAATAGATGATCTTGATCATGATAGGCAGCTCACAAGATCAAACAAGATAGCACAATGAGGAGAAGACAACCATCTAGCTACTGCTATGGACCCATAGTCCAGGGGTGGACTACTCACACATCGATCCGGAGGCGATCATGGCGATGAAGAGACCTCCGGGAGATGATTCCCCTCTCCGGCAGGGTGCCGGAGGCGATCTCCTGAATCCCCCGAGATGGGATTGGCGGCGGCGGCGTCTCTGGAAGGTTTTCCGTATTGTGGCTCTCGGTACTGGGGTATTCGCGACGAAGGCTTTAAGTAGGCGGAAGGGCAGGTCAAGGGGCATCACGAGGGGCCCACACGCTAGGGCCGCGCGGCCAGGACCTGGGCCGCGCCGCCCTAGTGTGTCGCCACCTCGTGGCCCTGATACGTCTCCGACCAATCGATAATTTCTTATGTTCCATGCCACATTATTGATGTTATCTACATGTTTTATGCATACTTTATGTCATATTTATGAATTTTCCGGAACTAACCTATTGACGAGATGCCGAAAGGCCAGTTGCTGTTTTCTGCTGTTTTTGGTTTCAGAAATCCTAGTAAAGAAATATTTTCGGAATCGGACGAAATCAAGACCGAAGACCTTATAATTCCCGGAAGCTTCCAGAGCACCGGAGAAAGACGAGAGGGGAGCCAGGGGGCCCCACCCCACAGGGCGGCGCGGCCCAAGGGGGGCGCGCCCCCCTAGTGTGTGGGCACCCCGTGGCCCCTCCGACTCCGCCTCTTCGCCTATTTAGTCGTCCCTGACCTAAAACCTCGACCCAGTGGGACGAAACCAGAGAAAACCATCCAGAGCCGCCGCCATCGCGAAATTCCAATTCGGGGGACAGAAGTCTCTGTTCCGGCACCCTGCCGGGACGTGGAATTGCCCCCGGAGTCATCTCCACCGCCGTCTCCACCGTCATCTTCACCGCCATCGCTGTCTCCATGATGAGGAGGGAGTAATTCACCCCCGGGGCTGAGGGCTCCGCTGTAGCTATGTGGTTCATCTCTCTCTTTATGTGATCTAGTTGAATATCATCTATGTGCTACTCTAGTGATGTTATTAAAGTAGTCTATTCCTCCTACACGGTGTAATGGTGATAGTGTGTGCATCGTGTAGTACTTGGCGTGGGTTATGATTGTAATCTCTTGTAGATTATGAAGTTAACTATTGCTATGATAAGAATTGATGTGATTTATGCCTCCTTCATAGTGTGATGGTGACGAGTGTGCATGCTATGTTAGTTCTTGGTGTGATTGTGTTGATCTATCTTACACTCTAAGGTTATTTAAATATGAACATTGAATATTGTGGAGCTTGTTAACTCCGGCATTGAGGGTTCGTGTAATCCTACACGGTTAGTGGTGTTCATCATCCAACAAGAGGGTGTAGAGTAGTCCTATTATGTGATCATTGTTGAGAGTGTCCACTAGTGAAAGCAGGATCCCTAGGCCTTGCTTCCAAGCATCGAATCTCCGTTTGTTTACTGTTTTGTTGCATGTTTACTCGCTGCCATATTTTATTCAGATTGCTATTACCACTCATACTCGTCCATATTACTTGCATCTCACTATCTCTTCGCCGAACTAGTGCACCTTTACATCTGACAAGTGTATTAGGTGTGTTACTTCTTGCTTTGTGGTTGCAGGGTTGCTTGAGAGGGATATCTTTGACCTCTTCCTCCCTGAGATCGATAAACCTTGGGTGATCCACTTAAGGGAAACTTGCTGCTGCTCTACAAACCTCTGCTCTTGGAGGCCCAACACTGTCTACAAGAATAGAAGCTCCCGTAGACGTCAAGCTATTTTCTAGCGCCGTTGCCGGGGAGGAAAGGTAAAAGGTACTCACACTCCGGATCTCGGCTACTAAGCTATTTTCGCCGTTGTAAGTACTCGAAGCTATTTCCTTTAGATCCTGCAATTGCATCTTTTTGTTTCTTGTTTACACTAGTAAGGCATAATGGAATACAACTATGAGCTTTTTAATTTATTTCCTAAGTTAAGACATGAATTGTGTGATGCGAAAATTAAAGAACCTATGGAGCCTCAATTGCATGCTAGTAGCAATGTTATTAGTATGAACGCAATCACTTGCTAATGCTATGGATAAGTCTAAGCTTGGGGAAGCTAGTTTCGTGATCTTTTTAGCTTCCCATCCTTAGGGGAGAAAATTTGTTCTGATAATGCTTTATCTCCCATATGCGATAACTCTAATGATGCTTGTGATATTTTAAATCCACCTACTGCAAGTACTGCTTTCAAGATACCCATGAAATTATTGAACGTGTTATTGATCACCGCTATGAAGGGGATGGAACTGTCCATCCTGGAGATCATTTACTGTTTTTGCATGAATTATGCGGGTTATTCAAGTGTGCAGGTATCTCTATGGATGAAGTGAGGAAGAAGCTATTCTCTTTTTCGCTCGTCCGGTAAAGCGGCGCATTGGTATAAATTGTTGAAGAATAGTCATTCTCTTGGTTGGGAGGAAATTGTACCTCTCTTTTATTCTAAATTTTATCCTCCTCATGAAGTGCATATTGATAGGAATTACATTTATAACTTTTATCCTCGTGATGGAGAGAGTATTTCTCAAGCGTGGGGGAGATTGAAGTCACTAATGCTCAAATGTCCCATTCATGAGCTCCCCCGTAATGTTATTGTTAACAATTTTTATGCGAGGCTTTCGGGACAACACAAGGACTATCCGGATGCCTCGTTCGGAGGGATCTTTCACAAGCAAGGAGGTTGAAGCTAGGTGGGATCTTCTTGATCGGATTGAGGAGAACGCTCGAAGGATGGGAGAACAACAAAGGTGAAGAGTCGGGTATAAATTATGATTATGAATGCATTGAAGCTTTTATGGATACTGATAAATTTCGAGATATGAGTGCTACTTATGGTCTTGACTCTCAAGTTGCTGCAAATCTTTATAAAGCCTTTGCTTCTCATTTTGAATTACCTAAAAAGAATTTTGATAAGTATCATGAACCTTTTAAAGAGGCTTGCATGAAGGATGAAATTGTTGTTAATGATTGCAATAAGCATGCTCAAACTCCTAAGAATGCTATTTCCTATAAGCATGTTAATTTTTGTGGAATGCATAGACCTTGTGGAATTAATCAAATCAAAGATGAATATTGTATCCATCATATTAATGAAAAAACTAGAAAGTGGGTTAGGGCTCTAGATGATCTTGGTAAAAAAGTTTGTGCCCTCTATCCTTTTATTTGTGAAGTTTGCCATGAAGTGGGTCATTTTAATTTTCAATGCTCCACCAATGATAATTTGAACCCAATGAGTGCTGCAAATTTGTATTGTGATGATGAAATTACTCCTAATCAGCATGATGAACTCACTTTATTTTTGTGGTGTGAAGAGTTATCAAGGAAAATTTCTTTGTTAGATATTAATGATCTTGATATTGATGATGTCCTGCATGGGTGTTTTTCTTATTGCATTGATAATAGCCATACAAATACTTACATACAAAATATTTTAGAAGATGACACCTTGCCAAAATATGATAGGACCGCTGTGTGTTTTGAACTAATTAATGAAAAGGAGGAATCCTCCCAAGTTTCTTCTATTGTTTCTGAAAGTAAATCAGGTTATGCGGACAAGCCACCCTTCAAGCCTCTTCCTCCTAAAGAAGGGAACGGGGAGAAGGAGGAGAAGAAGAAGAAGAAGAAGGGAACGAAGAAGAAGAAGAAGAAGAAGAAGAAGAAGAAGAAGAAGAAGAAGAAGAAGAAGAAGAAGAAGAAGAAGAAGAAGAAGAAGAAGAAGAAGAAGAAGAAGAAGAAGAAGAAGAAGAAGGAGAATAAAGAGAAAAAGGTAACGGCATATCCCCGCGTGAATGAGATAACGCTAGGTAACCGTAAGTATGTTGCTCCTAATGATTATTATGATAATGAATCTGAATACAATAATCTTTCTATGCCCTTTACATACATTAGTGATCATGATTTGAATGAGCACACTACTTTTGATATTGCAAATCTCTGGGAAACTAATTCTGAAAATGATGATGATAATAATTGCCATAGTGTCAGTGCTATCCATGCTTCCTCCCATAATGATATAGAAAGCTCTAAGCTTGGGGAAGAGGTGTTTGAAAATCCTTTTGCTACTGATCATTATGTGTTTGATACATCTCCTTCTAATAACAATGATGGTATGGTCACGGATAAACCGATCGTGAAAGATAACTATTCTATTTCTTATGATGACACTGTGCCTCCGACATTTGATGATTATTATAAAGAATGCTATGATATAGGTTATAACTATCCTTATGAAACTTGTCATAGTCATGATTGGATTACCAAAAACAATTCTCTTAATATGCAACTTGTTTACCATGTTCAAATTCTTGATAATAATCTTGCTCCAATTACTATTAATGAGAAGAACTCTTCTTATGCCAAAATTAATGATACTTCTATACATATGAGCCATGATAAGAATGTTTTAAGTGATGGGTATATTGTGGATTTCATTAATGATGCTACTGAAAGTTATTATGAGAGAGGGAAACATGGTTATATGCATCTTAATAATATTAAGTTTCTCCTCTTTATGTTGAGAATCTTGAAGTTACTCGTGTTTTATCCTCTTATGCTTGTCACTTTGTTCTTCATGAATTCATTTGTGTACAAGATTCCTTTGCATAGGAAGTGGGATAGACTTAAATGTGTTTTGAATTTGCTTCTTGATGCTCTCTTTTTTGCTTCAAATACTATTTCTTGCGAGTGCATCATAAAAACTCCTGAGCCCATCTTAATGGCTATAAAGAAAGAACTTCTTGGGAGATAACCCATGTGTTTATTTTGCTACAGTACTTTTATTTTGTATTTGTGTCTTGGAAGTTGTTTCTACTGTAGCAACCTCTCCTTATCTTAATTTTATTGCATTGTTGTGCCAAGTAAAGTCTTTGATAGTAAGGTTCATACTAGATTTGGATTACTCGCGCGAAACATGATTTCTTGCTCGTCACGAATCTGGGCCTAATTCTCTGTAGGTAACTCAGAAAATTATGCCAATTTACGTGAGTGATCCTCAGATATGTACGCAACTTTCATTCAATTTGAGCATTTTCATTTGAGCAAGTCTGGTGCCTCAATAAAATTCGTCTTTACGGACTGTTCTGTTTTGACAGATTCTGCCTTTTATTTCGCATTGCTTCTTTTGCTATGTTGGATGGATTTCTTTGTTCCATTACCTTCCAGTAGCTTTGAGCAATGTCCAGAAGTGTTAAGAATGATTTTGTCACCTCTGAACATGTGAGTTTTTGATTATGCACTAACCCTCTAATGAGTTTGCTTTGAGTTTGGTGTGGAGGAAGTTTTCAAGGGTCAAGAGAGGAGGATGATATACTATGATCAAGGAGAGTGAAAGCTCTAAGCTTGGGGATGCCCCGGTGGTTCATCGCTGCATATTTCAAGAAGACTCAAGCATCTAAGCTTGGGGATGCCCAAGGCATCCCCTTCTTCATCGACAAATTATCAGGTTCCTTCTCTTGAAACTATATTTTTATTCGGCCACATCATATGTACTTTACTTGGAGCGTCTGTTTGTTTTTGTTTTTTTTGTTTTTTGTTTGAATAAATGCTTGTGTGGGAGAGAGACACGCTCCACTGGTTCGTATGAACATATATGTTCTTAGTTTTTAATTTTCATGGTGAAGGTTGAAACTGCTTCGTTAAATGTTATATGGTTGGAAACGGAAAATGCTACATGTAGTAATTGGTAGAATGTCTTGAATAATTTGATACTTGGAAATTGTTGTGCTCATGTTTAAGCTCTTGCATCATATACTTTGCACCTATTAATGAAGAAATACATAGAGCTTGCTAAAATTTGGTTTGCATAATTGGTCTCTCTAAGGTCTAGATAATTTCTAGTTTTGAGTTTTGAACAACAAGGAAGACGGTGTAGAGTCTTATAATGTTTACAATATATCTTTTATGTGAGTTTTGCTGCACCGGTTCATCCTTGTGTTTGTTTCAAATAACCTTGCTAGCCTAAGCCTTGTATCGAGAGGGAATACTTCTCATGCATCTAAAATCCTTGAGCCAACCACTATGCCATTTGTGTCCACCATACCTACCTACTACATGGTATTTCTCCGCCATTCCAAAGTAAATTGCTTGAGTGCTACCTTTAAAATTTCCATTCTTTACCTTTACAATATATAGCTCATGGGACAAATAGCTTAAAAACTATTGTGGTATTGAATATGTACTTATGCACTTTATCTCTTATTAAGTTGCTTGTTGTGCGATAACCATGTTTTACGGGGACGCCATCAACTACTCTTTGTTGAATATCATGTGAGTTGCTATGCATGTCCGTCTTGTCCGAAGTAAGGGAGATCTACCACTTTAATGGTTAGAGCATGCATATTGTTAGAGAAGAACATTGGGCCGCTAACTAAAGCCATGAATCATGGTGGAAGTTTCAGTTTTGGACATATATCCTCAATCTCATATGAGAATACTAATTGTTGCTACATGCTTATGCATTAAAGAGGAGTCCATTATCTGTTGTCTATGTTATCCCGGTATGGATGTCTAAGTTGAGAATAATCAAAAGCGAGAAATCCAAAACGCGAGCTTTCTCCTTAGACCTTTGTACAGGCGGCATAGAGGTACCCCTTTGTGACACTTGGTTAAAACATGTGTATTGCGATGATCCCGGTAGTCCAAGCTAATTAGGACAAGGTGCGGGCACTATTAGTATACTATGCATGAGGCTTGCAACTTGTAAGATATGATATACATGATACATATGCTTTATTACTACCGTTGACAAAACTGTTTCATGTTTTCAAAATAAAAGCTCTAGCACAAATATAGCAATCGATGCTTTCCTCTTTGAAGGCCTTTCTTTTACTTTTATGTTGAGTCAGTTCACCTATTTCTCTCCACCTCAAGAAGTAAACACTTGTGTGAACTGTGCATTGATTCTTACATACTTGCATATTGCATTTGTTATATTACTCTATGTTGACAATTATCCATGAGATATACATGTTACAAGTTGAAAGCAACCGCTGAAACTTAATCTTCCTTTGTGTTGCTTCAATACCTTTACTTTGATTTATTGCTTTATGAGTTAACTCTTATGCAAGACTTATTGATGTTTGTCTTGAAGTACTATTCATGAAAAGTCTTTGCTTTATGATTCAGTTGTTTACTCATGTCATTCCCATTGTTTTGATCGCTGCATTCATTACATATGCTTACAATAGTATGATCAAGGTTATGATGGCATGTCACTCCAGAAATTATCTTTGTTATCGTTTACCTGCTCGGGACGAGCAGGAACTAAGCTTGGGGATGCTGATACGTCTCCGACGTATCGATAATTTCTTATGTTCCATGCCACATTATTGATGTTATCTACATGTTTTATGCATACTTTATGTCATATTTATGCATTTTCCGGAACTAACCTATTGACGAGATGCCGAAAGGCCAGTTGCTGTTTTCTGCTGTTTTTGGTTTCAAAAATCCTAGTAAAGAAATATTTTCGGAATCGGACGAAATCAAGACCGAAGACCTTATAATTCCCGGAAGCTTCCAGAGCACCGGAGAAAGACGAGAGGGGATCCAGGGGGCCCCACCCCACAGGGCGGCGCGGCCCAAGGGGGGCGCGCCCCCCTACTGTGTGGGCACCCCGTGGCCCCTCCGACTCCGCCTCTTCGCCTATTTAGTCGTCCCCGACCTAAAACCTCGACCCGAGTGGGACGAAACCGGAGAAAACCATCCGGAGCCGCCGCCATCGCGAAACTCCAATTCGGGGGACGAAGTCTCGTTCCGGCACCCTGCCGGGACGGGGAATTGCCCCGGAGTCATCTCCACCGCCGTCTCCACCGTCATCTTCACCGCCATCGCTGTCTCCATGATGAGGAGGGAGTAATTCACCCCGGGGCTGAGGGCTCCGCTGTAGCTATGTGGTTCATCTCTCTCTTTATGTGATCTAGTTGAATATCATCTATGTGCTACTCTAGTGATGTTATTAAAGTAGTCTATTCCTCCTACACGGTGTAATGGTGATAGTGTGTGCATCGTGTAGTACTTGGCGTGGGTTATGATTGTAATCTCTTGTAGATTATGAAGTTAACTATTGCTATGATAAGAATTGATGTGATTTATGCCTCCTTCATAGTGTGATGGTGACAGTGTGCATGCTATGTTAGTTCTTGGTGTGATTGTGTTGATCTATCTTACACTCTAAGGTTATTTAAATATGAACATTGAATATTGTGGAGCTTGTTAACTCCGGCATTGAGGGTTCGTGTAATCCTACACAGTTAGTGGTGTTCATCATCCAACAAGAGGGTGTAGAGTAGTCCTATTATGTGATCATTGTTGAGAGTGTCCACTAGTGAAAGTAGGATCCCTAGGCCTTGCTTCCAAGCATCGAATCTCCGTTTGTTTACTGTTTTGTTGCATGTTTACTCGCTGCCATATTTTATTCAGATTGCTATTACCACTCATACTCGTCCATATTACTTGCATCTCACTATCTCTTCGCCGAACTAGTGCACCTTTACATCTGACAAGTGTATTAGGTGTGTTGGGGACACAAGAGACTTCTTGCTTTGTGGTTGCAGGGTTGCTTGAGAGGGATATCTTTGACCTCTTCCTCCCTGAGATCGATAAACCTTGGGTGATCCACTTAAGGGAAACTTGCTGCTGCTCTACAAACCTCTGCTCTTGGAGGCCCAACACTGTCTACAAGAATAGAAGCTCCCGTAGACATCAGGCCCCACTTCGTATCTCCTCCGGTTTTCTGGAAGCTTCGTGGAAAAATAAGACCCTGATCGTTGATTTCGTCCAATTCCGAGAATATTTCCTTACTAGGATTTCTGAAACCAAAAACAGCAGAAAACAGCAACTGGCTCTTCGGCATCTCGTCAATAGGTTAGTGCCGGAAAATGCATAATAATGACATATAATGTGTATAAAACATGTGAGTATCATCATAAAAGTAGCATGGAACATAAGAAATTATAGATACGTTTGGGACGTATCAAACACCTATTTCAAATTCTAGCCATAACTAAAATACATATGAACAACTAATGTTGTAAGGCACATTAACAAAACCTAATAACATGTTCACCATGAAAATATTATAAATTTCATATCACTTAAACAGATTTGGTTCCTAAATAAAAAAGGAATTGAAATAAACACAACAATTCATGTCTATTTTAAATGGCCTCACATAAATACCACTTTAAGCAAACATTAAACATTTGTTTTGTACAACAAAAGGATGCAGTAATCATTATTATCAAATCTTAGTGGAATTCAAATAGTTAAGAATCTGCAAGTATACCCAAAATTCAAATATGAATTCAAACAACAAATAACAATAGAAAAAATAGAAAAACAGAAAATAGAGAGAGAGAGAGAGAGGAGCTTACTCACCTGTTAGGCCGCAGCAGCCTAGGAGCAGCCTAGTAGCCGAGCCCACGAAGCAACCCAGCCCACTAGAGACCAGCCCACCGTACCCGTTCGTGTAAAAAGAAGAAAAATGCCGTCGTCTTCTTCTTCGAAGCCGACAACGCGATGGGGCTCGCTAGCCACGTCTCTCGTTGACGATAAGCTCGACCCCGGATGTTGCCAAAACCCTAGAACCGCACCCTCAATTTCCTCTCCATCTCTCTCAATCACTCGCCATCCTCAACAGCACCTCGTCGGAGTCCAACACGAAGCCATCGTGTGAGACCATCCTAGGTTCCGTGGAGCGATCGAGGAGGTGCGCCTTGGCGTCGTTTTCCTTCTCATCAAACAACGCCTCAAGGGGAGCATGGTGGAGGGCGAATTTCACTGTTCTCTTTCGCGGCACCCCGCCGGTATCGATGAATTCCCAGCCGCCTCCATCATCAATCGTCATCGTCGACTACACCAACAGCCTCAGGGTGAGCACGCGCATCTTTAGAGCCTACTCCCGCTTCCTATGAGCATCTGTAACCATGTTTAGCTCACTCGCCGGTCTCCGGTGACCATCTGTCGAGGGTACCACCACCATCGTTTTCCGCGTCTTGTGGGGATGCTGGCGCACCCATCCACGCATCCTGGGGGGCTTTAAAATGCCACCACCGCCATGTACTGACTCGTCGGTGTTGAGCCGTCGGCAGGCCGACGTGGCCGGTGGGGCTCCACGCATTTGTTGACTGGTCTATGCCTCTGTGGCATTTGACCTAGTCAATGGTTCCACCTGTCTGCGTCTGTAGCCAGGGTTAGACTGGGTATGTTTAGTATTTCTAGTTATTTCAATTTCCAGAAAATAACTGAAACTTTGCCAAAATTTATAAAAGTCATTTCAACTCAAAAAAATACAAATAAGATATCAAAATGCTCACAAAAATAAATATATTCAATAAAATTATAACATTAAAATGTTTGCCAAAATAAAAATTCAATTATTTTAACCTTTATTAATTACGCATTTTTTTTACCAAAATACAGTTTAAATTCAATAATCAGTTAAGTTTTACAAAATAAATAATAGCTATTTAGTAAGTCAATAAAATATTAAGCTTAATTTTCTTTATCCTATTTTCATTAACTTAAATATTAGTGGTATTTTACAAACCCTAAATTGCAAATTACCATTTATTATTTCTTTAAATAATAACAAAACAAGAAAATATTAAAAGCTAATATTATGTTGGTAGTTCAAAGGTTTTTTGTTTAATTAAAACTTTTTAGTTAACAAGTTATTATTTTAAAATTTAATAACAACTGTAAAACACTAATTCCTGAATTAAACCCCAATAGTATTTATCCTTAATTCTTAAATATTTTAAAATTAATAAAATTTTAAGTCCATTATTAATTTTATTTCAAAGTAATTAATAACTTCGACTCTATTGCCAATGATTATTTTAAGAATTGTATCACAATTTCGAAACCTAGTTCTAATTTAAGTAGAAACTTGATCTCATTAGTTTATGTGATCATCCTAAATTGTTTTCAACTCTAAAACCCTAGTTAGTTATAACATGTGACCATATGCCAATTACACCTCAGTCATAGTATTAAACCAAGCAAATAAAATCATGCTTATATTTTATTAAGACATTATCAACTCAAATGCAAATGAAGTTATCATTTCATGATTTCATTTTGACTAATACCTTATATAACCAACTAGTATCGCCTAGATGTAAACCCTAACTTGTTACTCTCATATTAGCACCATTGATCACCATTCCTTAAATACCACACCATGGAAATCAACCTTAACCACCATACGTTAGTAGAACCATAGTGATAAACCATAATACCAACCTTGTGTAGGAATTCACATCATATGCTTCTACTCAACTAAACCTTACTTGAGGATAATAAACCACCTAGTTTAAGAACCATTATAGATTACTTAGTGAAACAAATGAGTAGGTATAGTAAATCCTAATGTTTAGCTCATAGCACCACATTGATAACCATCCTTTGATATGATACCTATGATCAACCATAATAATAAATCTGTCAATACTTGTTGCATATAGACCCATTCTACTTAAGAACCAAATAGTCCATATTAGTGAACTAAAGGAATCCAAATGTAAACCCTAGAATCACATAGCTCCTATTTGTAGTAGTTCTTGGTCTTTATTAAACATGTTCTTCAAAGTTATTCTTTTGAAGTAAATAACAAGCAAACCCTATAAGCAAATAGTTCCTACTTGATATACTTATTATTTCTTATGTAACATGTTCTTCAAAAGTTACTCTTTTGAAGTATATAATAAGATCAACCATGCATTATAGAACTTAAAACTGACAATTCCTCTTTACATATTGTGCAACTATAATTCTTTTGTGTGTATGATTGTTATGATGCCTTATATCACTTGTTTATAATAGTAAGGTAACCAAACCTTAATAAGAACCTTGTTTGTGAAACCACTCTAAAAGTGCAACACATCTTAAATAAATCTTTACAACTCACCAATCCTAAATCATCGGGGTTAGGATACGCTTAGAACGATTGCATTTCATACTATGCATTATAGCATCTTTGCGAGTTCTCTAAACATTGTCCTTACTGGACGATGATGGTATTTCAGAATTTTGATTTATCACGTATTGAAGGTTTTGCCTACATAATCTTACAGTCAAGAAAGACAAGTTCCTCGCTTGCTCATGTTATTTGATTATTTTTATCAAATTATATGCAGAGTACTATACTTATCACTCCTGCATTGAAAATCAACACATTACTTTACAAGTATGAATATGACTATGTGGTGGTCAATGGAACCATGGTATGTGTTGATGGTGGAGGTTTCATTGCAAGGGTACTACTCATCTAGGACTAATCACCAATGTCGTCTAGTGATTCTAGCGCTGTACATATCACGTTAACCATGAGATCTATAATGGCTCTGGGGAAGTCAGCTGTATCTTTTTCCTCTCGCATATCAACGGATCAGTAATAAGGGTTGCCTGTATCAGTCTATCTAATTGGTAAAGGTGAGGGTATTGGTCCGTAACAGTCTACCAATAAACATAGAAGAGGGCAGACTTGTTAAAGGTCTATGATGGATTGTAAGGGTTGTCCGGGTTAGTCTATCTATAGTGTATAGGATCAGCCATGTGGATTGTTCGTATCAGTCTATCTTATTGGTAAAGGAGAGAAAAAATGTCTGTGTTAGTCTACCTATAGATAAAGGACAGGACAGACTTACAAAAGGGTGGGTATGCGAGGTCGCGAGAGAACGGTGATTGGCTTGGTTCTTATACTGGGCCTCCACTAGTAGGAAAACCCTTATAGGCGAAGTTTAGTTCTGTGGCGCACCGTTTTGAGTGCGCCACAGAAACCTATTTTGTGGCGCACAAAGCTCGGTGCGCCACAGAAATAGCTTAATTTTGTGGCGCAGACAGCCGACCATGCGCCACAAAAACTTGGCGGGCCCCACAACCTGTCACCCCCAATTATCGGTGTACGTATTTACGTGGCGCACGCGGTGCGCTGCGCCACGTAAATTACTGTTTCGTGGCGCACTTGCTTTGGTGCGCCACGTAAGTAGTTGATTCCGTGGCGCACTTATTCCGGTGCGCCACGGAACTAAGGGAACTTAGCTATATCATCCCGTGCCCTCCCCCGCCCACGCCTGTTCACCTCTCGATCCGTACCGCGCGCCTCTCCCCTCTCCCCTCTCCTCACCGCGCGCCGCCATGGTCGGCGCCATCGCCGCCGCCGTCGCCGCCGCCTTCCTACGCGAGGGCCGCCTGCCGCCACGCTCCTCCCATCCCCGCCACCTGCAGCACAAGCTGCCGCTACGGCGAGGAGGGGCCGCCGCGAGGAGGGGCCGCCGTCGCGTCAAGGTGGAGGCCGCCGCGACCTCCACCCTTGCCGTCGTCGTCGGTGAGCTCCTCCACAACTGTTGTTGTCGTCGGTGAGCTCCCTCCCTCTTCCTCCCCTCCCCTCCCTCTTCCTCCCCCGCGCGAGCACAACGTGCTCGACGAAATGCTCGCTCCGGATGTATTGCTGCTCGTTGCTCCGGATGCATTGCCCCTAATCGTTTTGCTTCATATGGTGTTCATATGCATTGCTGCTGCTCGCTAGTGATGCTTATTGGAGTGTTCTATATGTTGTTCTGAACCTGTACAATGTGACAATGAAATTGTTCGAACCGTACCTGTATATGGTGTTCATATGCATTGCTGCTGCTGCTAGTGATGCTTATAGAAAGATGTGACAATGAAATTGTCTATGCTTATAGAAATTGGAGTGTTCTATATGCTTATAGAAATTGTCTATGCCTCTGCCTCTCGCCTCTCTGTACTTGTTCTATAAATCCTTGTCCGAACTCCGTACAAGGTAATGCGAGACTTGCTCACTTGGTATTGCTTGCTAGTTGGACATTTGGTTGGTTTTGATGCTACTTGGTTCATTTAAATGCATGAAATGCTACTATGGTATGCTACTCGTGGTATCCTTGTGAAGAAAATGATGGATTCTTGTGAGCTTATGGTATGCTACTATGCTACCTGTGGTATCCTGGTTGCCTCCTTAATTGATGCCCTATGATCCAAATTACTATATTATTGGATTGAGTGTTATGGCTACTTGCTTGTTTGCTCTCCAAATTACCAAGTGATGAATATATAATCCCTTTGGAGCATCTCGCCCCATGCTATATATGTGTATTTGACCATGCTTATGATGGATTTCTTTTAAGGACTCTAGCTAGATTAGAGGGGAAAAGTTGCTGCTTTGTTGCCTATGATAATGGATCATCAAATGTTTCCCTTTGTCCCTGGTTGCCTCCTTAATTGATGCCTTATGATCCAAATGACCCAAGTCTTGCATGATCCCATTTATCCCTAATGTTGCTTAAGATGAATAAATTCCCTCTAATCACCATTTGGAGATCAAGACTAGTTCTTGATTTCCATTAGCTAGACTCCAATATTAAAAATTTCTCCCAAATATGGAGACAAACATTTTAACATTACCCCAATTGATGCCTTTGTCCCTGGTTTCCTCCTTAATTGATTCCTTATGATCTATTTCTTGTTGGCTTTGATGAAAATAGAGATATCCACAGTAGGGGATCATGTAAATGAATGCCACTGTGGTATCCTTTGAAGAAAAAGGACTGTTTCTGATGGTTTTAAAAGGCTAGGTGGTGCTAGGTGATTCAGTTGGCTACCAAGACTTGTCTCATCCGGTTAGCTGGGATATGCTATGTGTTGTTGCTTGTTTAGGCATATCTATCACTTACTGGATTTACTCGGTTCTTGATTGGCCTCTCTTTTGCCAGCATCACTTGGTCTATATACCAAGTGATGAATAATCCCTTTGGAGCATCTGCTCCATGCATGCTATGTGTGTTTGTGCATCTTGACTTATGTTCCCTATGATAATGGATCATCAAATGTTTCCCTTTGTCCCTGGTTGCCTCCTTAATTGATGCCTTATGATCCAAATGATCCAAGTCCCTTGCATGATCCCATTTGTCCCTAATGTTGCTTAATTAAGATGAATAAATTCCCTCTAATCACCATTTGGAGATCAAGACTAGTTCTTGATATCCATTACTTACTGTCAACACATGTGTTTGCATGTGTGTGTGAGCTGCTTGTAGTGTCACTTGACTATTCAAGTTTCAATGTTGGTTACTTTTCTCTAGTGCAAGAAATGGTTGAGCAGATGTTTATCCACTGTTGGCCTTTATTCTTGGGTAGCTCAAAGTGTCATGCACTTACTGGATCATCAAATGTTTCCCTTAATTTGTCCCTGGTTGCCTCCTTAATTGATGCCTTATGATTAAAGTGTATTTGACCATGCTTATGATGGATTTCTTTTAAGGACTCTAGCTAGATTAGAGGGGAAAAAGTTGCTGCTTTGTTGCCTATGATAATGGATCATCAAATGTTTCCCTTTGTCCCTGGTTGCCTCCTTAATTGATGCCTTATGATCCAAATGACCCAAGTCCCTTGCATGATCCCATTTGTCCCTAATGTTGCTTAAGATGAATAAATTCCCTCTAATCACCATTTGGAGATCAAGACTAGTTCTTGATTTCCATTAGCTAGACTCCAATATTAAAAATGTCTCCCAAATATGGAGACAAACATTTTAACATTACCCCAAGTGATTTACTTGTCGATGATTAGATGGTTGGTCGATCACTCGTACACTCGGGGGTGGAGCAAGTGAGGCTTGGTGTGATGGCACAAATATCAATATCTTGTGCATCCTACCTGGCCTCACTTACTCCATCTCTCGGATGTTAATATTTGTTTCGACCAACAAAGTATGAGGCATTCCATTTAGTTGATACCACTTGGCTCTTTCTTCCATTTTAGTGCCGATGATTAGAATGTTCGGTCAATCAGTACACTCCGGGGTGTCGCTAGTGAGCCTGGTGTGATGGCACAAATATCAATCTCTTGTGCATCCTACCCGGCCTCACTAACGCCATCCCGGGATGTTCATATTTGTTTCGACCAACAAAGTATGAGGCATTCCATTTAGTTCATACTAGCTACTTCTTAATTGCATTGGCCTTTCTTCCATTTTAGTGCCGATGATTAGAATGTTTGGTCACCTATACGCCGCAATACACTTTGTAGACGAGCCCCCCTTTCCCTGGCGCCGTTCCGTGAACGAGTCCTTGATGAGACAACAACGCCGACATGCCTCTCCGGCGCAGCACCACTTTTCTTCTCTCGCCGTCCGATGACGTGAACGAGTCCTTAATGCCAAGACGGTGCCAGCCTCCCTAGCATCATGCCGACCCTCGTTGTCGCGCTTCGGGCCGTGTCGATCATGCGCCCTGCACTCTTCGCCTTCTTGCCCGGTGAACTAATAGACTAATCGTTGGAATAAGGAAGCCGATGACGGCCGATCGCAATTTAATCTTGCGACCGGCTGTCATCGGTTTCCTTATTCCAACGATCAGCCTATTGGTTCACCGGGCAAGAAGGCGAACGATGCGAGGCGCGGGACACACGGCTTGAAGCGCGGCAACACGGCCCGGCATAATGCCGGGCAGGCCGGCACGGTCTTTGCATCAAGGACTCGTTCACCTGGACAGCGAGGGACCGGCGTGGTTCCGCGCCGGAGATGCGGATCGGCGTTGTTGTGTCGTCAAGCACCCGTTGACGGAACGCCGACCGGGGAAAGGGGGCCCTTCCGCAAAGTATTTGTGTTGACCAACAATGTATGAGGCACATATTCTATTTTGTCATTCCATTTGCTTTGAGATTTTCAAAATGCCGATGATTAAAATGTTTGGTCACCGTACACTTGGGGGTGGCGTAAGTGAGCCTGGTAAGATAGCACAAATATCAATCTCTTGTGCATCCTACCTGGCCTCGCTTACCCCATCCCTAAATGTTAATATTTGTGTTGACCAACAATGTATGAGGCACTTATTCCATTTTGTCATTCCATTTGCTTCGAGATTTTCAAAATGCCGATGATTAAAATGTTTGGTCACCGTACACTTGGGGGTGGCGTAAGTGAGCCTGGTAAGATAGCACAAATATCAATCTCTTGTGCATCGGACTTGGTCTCACCGACGCCATCTCTAAATGTTAATATTTGTGTTGACCAACAATGTATGAGGCACTTATTCCATTTTGTCATTCCATTTGCTTTGACATTTTCAAAATGCCGATGATTAAAATGTTTGGTCACCGTACACTCGGGGCGGCGTAAGTGAGCCTGGTAAGATAGCACAAATATCAATCTCTTGTGCATCGGACTTGGTCTCACTTACACCGTCCCCGAATGTTAATATTTGTGTTGACCAACAATGTATGAGGCATTTATTCCATTTCTCTTGTGCATCGGATACTTGTTGGTCTCACTTTCTTCCATTTTCATCATAGTAGGAACTGGATGGAAGGACCCCGATGCAAGCGAGCCTGGTGGGTAGAGATGACGGAGCAAAGGAGGAACCGGATGAAGACTACTTTGTATCTCGAAATTGTGAATTTTGTATGAATTAAGAGTTGTATGCAAAACATTTGACACTTGCCACTATATATGTATCTCGATCGGGCTCTAAGTAATGTGATGATGATGTCTATGTTATATCCGTGCAATGTACATGATATTTATATTATATCTGAATGTTGCTGTATATAACCTGTGTATCCGTATTGTGTATCCGTATTGCTGTGTATAAACCGTATATGTATACCAGGCAGCACAAAATCGTGTATAATACAAGCAAATTCTGTGGCGCACTAAGAAGCAATTCTGTGGCGCACCCTTTTCCGTGGCGCACCTAAGAACAAGTGCGCCACGAAACCTTATTTTTGTGGCGCACAATCGGGTGCGCCACAGAAAGCTTATTTTTGTGGCGACGTTTCTGTGGCGCACCACCCGTGCGCCACAGAATCAAATTTTCGTGCGCCACTGATGAGGCTTTTCCTACTAGTGCTCACACCAAAGGAAGTGTGGACGGGAAAGATTCATCGATCGGCAACACGGATAAGTTCTCTTATGAGAAAAGTAACGCACCTATGCTGAGTGTATTGAATTGTGGTTGTCACCGGGAAGGGAACTACGAACGCGGCAGGAAAGGAATCCGTGAAGTTCTGGTCAACCTGTGAAGACTGGCATAGTTTTCTGAATAAAATCAACCTTTTGAATAAATGATTACGAAAACTTGCATTCGCCTATGACTTTCTGGTCCATGTCTGTAGTTAGTGCATGATACACCTATTTCCTATAATGAACTTGCTGGGTACGCTCATACTCATTCCCTCCCTCTTGAACCCCCTTCTTAGATCTAAAGACAGAGGAGTCAAGTACAACAAGATGAAGAACCCAACCAATGAAGTCAATGGAGTCAACTTCTACATCAGCTAGAGTGGAAACTTAGACTAGTAATATAAGGGTAAGCGAGATGGGCTTGAAGGATATACGCGTGGAGGATCTCTGAAGCGGCCTGACACGAAGAAGTTGGGCTAAATTGCCCGTGTATCTGTATTATGGTAGATCGCATCGTAGTTTAGAAGTTAGAGTTTAACCCGTGCACGGTTTGGTGCACGCCTGAATTAGAAAGTCCCCCGGACTATAAATATGTATCTAGGGTTTATGAAATAAACAACAACCAACGTTCACCACAAACCAATCTCGGCGCATCGCCAACTCCCCCGTCTCGAGGGTTTCTTCCGGGTAAGCACCATGCTGCCTAGATCGCATCTCGCGATCTAGGCAGCAAACGTTCATTCGTCGTCCATGCGTTGCTCGTACTGAAGCCTTTTTGATGGCGAGCAACGTAGTTATCATAGATGTTTTAGGGTTAGCATTGTTCTTCGTATCATATGCTATCGTCGTGCGACCCTTAGGCATCTAGCCGCCCTTACGCCTATCTTGGGTGTAAGGGCAGCACCCCGCTTGATTATTATTTAGTAGATCCGATCCGTTATGATTGCTCCTTGTTCTTCAAGGATTAGTTTAATATCTGCATTGTTAGGCCTTACAAACGGGTCGAAGGATCCAGTGGCGCGTAGGGTGTAGTTTGCTAGCCCTAGACAGGATGTTCCGAGGATCAACTTCGTGTTGGTTTTTAGGCCTTGTCTAGGGTCGGTTTACGATCACCGTGCGTGGCCGCGAGGCTCGATCACGAGTAGGATGTTCCGATTATGCGGTGAAAACCCTAAATCGTAGTAGGTCGTTTCAGCTTTATCTTGATCAAGCAGGACCACCATCTGATCGTACACCTCGTACGCATCATGGGTGGATCGGCTCTTTGAGCCGATTCACGAGACAACCCGAGAGCCGATCGAGGCTCGTATTTAACGTTTACGTGTATGCCATGCAGGAAACTAAGCGAGGCATTCTCCAACACCTTCCCGACCAGGTATAGGTCAGGTGGCACGCCCTGCATCAGCATCGGACGTGCGTGCCGAAGGCTTTGCGGGCCGTCGCTCGGAGGGACCAGGGCCAGCCGCAGTCCCGGGAGATTCCCGGCTCTACGGTGTTGCCCGTCGCTGCCCGCCGGTGGGTTTCTCGACCGCAACACATTCCGGCACGCTCGGTGGGACCATCTTCGACATCAACCGCATCGCCATCTACATCCGAGATGGCGGAAGGCACTCCGGTCAAGTACGAGGATCCGACCGAGGAGCTCAAGAAGAAGCATGACGAGATCAAAGCGGTCCTCGAAGCCGACCTCATCGGCTCTTTTCACGGAACCCGCTCACACGGCATCGGGTGGAAAGGGTTCTCACCTGAAGGCGCGCTCGATGGAGTGGACCTGTCCACCCCGTCGAAGAACGCACCAGGTCGCCGCGTCGGGAGATCAACTTCATGGTGGCTCACTCGCCGCACCGCCATTCCGAGAGCCCGGTGAACACTTTGGAGCGTGTCGCTCTGCGCGTGATCCAGGAAATCATGAGCCATCAGTATTCTCCGTCAGGACCAGCTCTGGGGACTTACCAAGGGGAGATGCCGCTCCAGTCCCGTCCACCGCTGCCGTTCGCATTGGCAGCACCAGAAGTGCCGAGTTCATCGGCATACGTCGTCTACAAGATTGGTGGTGACCCTATTGACTACCAATTCTTACATGAGGCGCCCAAGGAGATTCCCCACGGATACACGTGCGCATACGTGCCGGACCGCAAGAATCGGGCACTCTCGAACCAGGCTGCAACAAGCAGGGACTTCGGAACGAGCGGGAGGAACGTCGGGAACGGATCTTGAGAAGCGTGACGTGGCTAGCTAAGTACGCCACTCCGACAAACCTCCAGAGCTCAGCTCCTGCAGTTGGCTCAGAGCTGGAAAAGCAAGCATGGCTCGCTAAGTATGCCACCCCGGCGAATCTTCAGAGTTCGACGCCTGCAGCCATCACCGCGGATCAGATTTGTACAATCCTGAAAGATCAATTCGGCATGATGCCGAAAAGGAGGACAATCGGCTATTCCAAGCCGTACCCCAATGAGTACGAGTTGATCCCGCCACCACCTAAATATCGGCTCCCTGATTTCACCAAGTTTAATGGATCAGATGGCTCCAGCTTCATCGAGCATGTGAGCCGATATTTGGCAAAGCTGGGCACGATCTCAGCATCAGACGAGCTGCGTGTGAGGTTCTTCGCACAGTCCCTCACAGGATCGGCTTTCGGGTGGTACACATCGCTGCCACCAAACTCAATCCGGACTTGGAAGCAGTTGGAAGAGCAGTTCCACATACAGTATCACTCAGAGGCTTCCGAGGCTGGTATTGTCGATCTAGCACAAGTACGACAGAAGCGCGGGGAAACAGTGTCAGAATACATCCAGCGCTTCAGGACCGTTAGGAACCGATGCTATTCGGTTCATGTAAGTGAAAAAGAAGCAGTCGAGTTGGCGGTGGTGGGTCTCTCATCATCAATCAAGGACGTGGCCTCCCAAGCAGACTACCCTTCACTGGCGCACATGGTGCAGAAGCTGTCAGCATACGAACAGCGCCACCCAGATGTTTACCAGGATACATTCAAGCGTGCGGTGGTCCTGGTTGAGGCAGACGAAGATGAAGGTGCTGCGGGAGATCAAGAGGTAGCAGTGGCCGAATGGACTCGGGGGGCAAGCCCCGTGACCTGTAAATGGGTTAAGCCACAAGGCCCTCCAAAAGGGTTCGACTTCGACGTGACCAAAGCTGAGCAGATTTTCGACCTCTTACTCAAGGAGAAGCAGCTAAAGGTACCCGAAGGCCACAAGATCCCCACGGTGCAGGAGCTGAACGGAAAGCCATACTGCAAGTGGCATAACACGTTCACCCACGCCACCAACGACTGCAGGGTGTGGCGTCAGCAGGTCCAAATGGCGATAGAACAAGGGCGGCTAATTTTCAGCCAGTACGCCATGAAGGTCGACACGCACCCCTTCCCCGCCGTTAACATGGTGGAGTACACTTACCATGGAGGGTGCCAGCCAGGATTCTCGTGCAATATCAACATGGTAGGACCTGGGCACCACTCTGGTAAGGACGGAGATGAGGGCAGCTGCTCTCATAGCAAGGACACAGAGGGAGCCGCTCCACGCGATCGGCTCCGTCACGATGGCAAGCGCTACATCACAGAGGGAGAAGTAAGGAACGTAAGATATCAGCGACCTCTCTCTGATCACCTCCTCAACAAGTATGTGGGTCGATATGACCAACGCCGACGATACAACGACGATGATGAAAAAGATCGTCTGGCTAGGGACGACAGGAGACGTCGTCGGCATGATCGCGACGAGGAGCGATATGAGCGCCACGCCAAGGAAAAGTCGAGAGAGCAAGACGACGTGGATAGGCACTGGGACTGCCCCTTCTTCGGACACTCGCCGGGATTCGGGAATGAGCCGATTGCCTACAATCGGCAACCGCCCGTGAATGTAAACAAAAGAAGAAGGATGCAGCTAACGTGTCCGTGTTCAAACGTCTAGGGCCTCTCCCGCCTCGGAACAAGCATGCCGAGTCTCGCTCGGGTGGAAGATCTCGAGGAACTAGAGGAAGATGATGAAGAAGAAGACAAGTATCATCGGCCAAGGTGGTGCCCCGATGGGCTCGGCCGTTCCCAAAAGCGAAGGGTTCAGCGACTACGTGGGTTGGAGGAAGCTGAAAGGTTATACCCGCACACGTTGAGGAAGGCGCGGCCTGATCTGGCCGCTAAAATTCAGCGAACCCTGGACGAAGAAGGTCGGCCACAAAGGAAAGAGTGGCGCCCCAGACAAAAGAAAGCCGATGATGGGACATCGGCTGGCACAAACATAGTCTTCATCCTTCCAACGGAGTTTAGTGCTCCAGGATTAGACGGAGCACCTGTGGCACAACTTGACTGCGGCCCACGGCCGGTCATCTTTGAGAAGCCACGAGAAAGAAGCTACAAGCATCTGAAGGCCCTGTACTTGCGAGGTTACATCAATGGGCAGCCTGTTAACAAGATGCTGGTGGACACCGGAGCGGCAGTCAACATTATGCCATACTCCATGCTACGTCGGTTGGGACGATCTAGCTCGGATCTGATCAAGACCAATGTGACACTGAGCGATTTCAACGGCCAAGCATCTGACGCACAAGGTGTTCTGAACGTGGATCTGACCGTAGGAAGGAAAACCGTCCCTACGACGTTCTTCATTGTCGACAGCAAGAGCACTTATGCTGTCCCGCTTGGGAGAGATTGGATCCACGCCAATTGTTGCATTCCATCCACGATGCACCAATGCCTAATACAGTGGGATGGAGATGAAGTAGAAGTCGTCCACGCAGATGATTCAGCCAAAATTTCAACGGCTGGCATGAACGTTTGGGAGACATCAGGCCAAGAGCCACTCTCGGGCATCAATTTGGACGACTGCGAGCGCATCGACGTGACAAAGGACGGGGTTCGGCTGGTTTTATCCACCGGCCTGACCGTGTAACAAGAGCAGCATCTATGGACAACGTGGCGATGCCGATCCATGTGATCGGCTCCAAGGATCTATGGAGGAACATTGCAAAGCCTTCATTGAGCAAATCAATATGGAGGCCGATTCCAGCAATCGGCCAAAATTATCTTCACCATCCATTTTGCCTGGGTTCAACGTCGATCTAATGGGCAATGGGTTTACGTCGGCTGATGAGCTGGAAGAAGTACACACTGGTCCTAACAGAGCCGACGTTCACATATAGTGCCTTGGCTAACCACAGAGCCGATATCGGCGGCTACCGGCGAGAATCGGCTCGGGGGGCACCTAATCGGATAAACATGTGCGATACATGTGCAGTGAAACATTGGGGGCCGATAGAAAAATCGGCCCGTAAAAAAAATTCTCATGAGGAACAAAGCCGATGCATAGCCATCGACTCTAGCACAATGACACAGGATCTACCAGTTGCGCGTTCAAGACACGAGGACCTCCAACTCTTTGTCAGAGGAGTTTTGGTTGGTGACCATCAACGCAAGAAGGGTGATCGACTATGGCTGGCTCTGCAATGATCGAGCTCAGGTCCATTTGTCTGAATTACGTGTCCTCATCACTGTTTTCACCTCGACTGAGGCTCGGGGGGCAGCTGGCCTGGTGGATGCTCTGTTTTTGGAAGCCGATTGGGTGGCCATCGGCTAGTCCTGCGACGCGATTTTCTTCAAGGGTGGTGATCCAGCAGAACTCAAACTCATTGGTCGAAAAGATGAAGGATAGATCATGAGGGATTGATGCGCTGACATCGGCTTATTGAGCATTGACCAAGTTCACGATCACCCTGTGGTCGAAGAGATGAAGGACGGATTATGAGAGACCGATGCGTTGCCATCGGTTCATTGAGCATTGGCTAAGTGGACAATCGGCAAAATCAGTATGAGGGGAAATCGGCTAAATTGGCATAAAGGAAATCGGCAAAATCAAATTGGGGGAATTTCTTCATTGATAAACGAGATTTCTTACATAAAGAGCTGATGGCTCCCAAAAGGAAGTACTATGGGGATACATTGCCCCGTCTACTACTACTGATCCTATGCTAATGGTCCTATCTACGGGCCGTCGCTGCCCTCGTCGTCGCCGTCGTCGCCGCCGCCGTCGGCGCTACTCCCGGCGGGCTCGTCGTCGGCTGCTGTAGCGACCGCCGGCAGGACCCTCGTTGTCCTCGTCCTCCTCGTCAGCGTCGTCGTCGTCGGCCGTCGAAGTCGCGCGAGGTTCCCCAGCCAGGGGCAGAAGCGCTTGGCCGGCGGCTCGTCGGAGGAGCTGTCGTCGTCCTCCTCCTCCTCCTCCTCCTTCGCCTCCTCGGAGGAGGTGAAGTCTTCCCAGGAGAAGCGATCGTCATCGCTCTCCTCCTCCGATTCCCCGTCGGCGAGGAAGCGGAGGTCGCTCTCCCCGTCCGTCGAGGACTTGTCGTCCTCGGACCAGACGGCGAAGTCATGGGTGGACTCCTCCCCGGCCTCTATGGCGCGGCGGATGTTGGCCGCATGGACCTCCTGGGGGTCCCGTTCTGGCGTCGGCTTGTGGGAGGAAGAGGACTCGATGGAAAGTCTCGATGAGGCGGAGGAAGAAGAAGACATGGTGGCGCAGGAGGGCTTTTGGAGTGCTAATGCGACGAGGATGAAGAGGAGAACTGTTCGATGCGGTTAAATAAAAGAAGATGGAGTGGAGGTTTAATGTTCGAGCAGTTTTCGAGGATGTGGTGCCAAACAACTGTCAAATCGTGCAGAGAGGTTGGGAAGGCAAGTCGTCATGATGAAAAATACTGCGACGGTTCTGCTCTGCCACGACATGACCCCTCGAAGGAAAAACAGAGTGGTTTTTTGAAATTATCATTACCAAAACCAGGGGGGCATGTGTTATCACCAGATTTTGGCCAAATCAGGAGATAGGCCGTAAGCGAGATGGGCTTGAAGGATATACGCGTGGAGGATCTCTGAAGCGGCCTGACACGAAGAAGTTGGGCTAAATTGCCCGTGTATCTGTATTATGGTAGATCGCATCGTAGTTTAGAAGTTAGAGTTTAACCCGTGCACGGTTTGGTGCACGCCTGAATTAGAAAGTCCCCCGGACTATAAATATGTATCTAGGGTTTATGAAATAAACAACAACCAACGTTCACCACAAACCAATCTCGGCGCATCGCCAACTCCCCCGTCTCGAGGGTTTCTTCCGGGTAAGCACCATGCTGCCTAGATCGCATCTCGCGATCTAGGCAGCACACGTTCATTCGTCGTCCATGCGTTGCTCGTACTGAAGCCTTTTTGATGGCGAGCAACGTAGTTATCATAGATGTTTTAGGGTTAGCATTGTTCTTCGTATCATATGCTATCGTCGTGCGACCCTTAGGCATCTAGCCGCCCTTACGCCTATCTTGGGTGTAAGGGCGGCACCCCGCTTGATTATTATTTAGTAGATCCGATCCGTTATGATTGCTGCTTGTTCTTCAAGGATTAGTTTAATATCTGCATTGTTAGGCCTTACAAACGGGTCGAAGGATCCAGTGGCGCGTAGGGTGTAGTTTGCTAGCCCTAGACAGGATATTCCAAGGATCAACTTCGTGTTGGTTTTTAGTCCTTGTCTAGGGTCGGTTTACGATCACCGTGCGTGGCCGCGAGGCTCGATCACGAGTAGGATGTTCCGATTATGCGGTGAAAACCCTAAATCGTAGTAGGTCGTTTCAGCTTTATCTTGATCAAGCAGGACCACCATCTGATCGTACACCTCGTACGCATCATGGGTGGATCGGCTCTTTGAGCCGATTCACGAGACAACCCGAGAGCCGATCGAGGCTCGTATTTAACGTTTACGTGTATGCCATGCAGGAAACTAAGCGAGGCATTCTCCAACACCTTCCCGACCGTGTATAGGTCAGGTGGCACGCCCTTGCATCAGCATCGGACGTGCGTGCCGAAGGCTTTGCGGGCCGTCGCTCGGAGGGACCAGGGCCAGCCGCAGTCCTGGGAGATTCCCGGCTCTACGGTGTTGCCCGTCGCTGCCCGCCGGTGGGTTTCTGACCGCAACAGATGAAGAACCCAACCAATGAAGTCAATGGAGTCAACTTCTACATCAGCTAGAGTGGAAACTTAGACTAGTAATATAAGAGAACCATTTCCCTAATCCTAGCACTTAAGTAGATAGAGTTCTATAGCAAGCCAAGTAAATCTAGAGCTAGAGTTAGCAACAAGTGAGATTACGAGCTGTTATTTTGGAGCTTTATTTGAAGTTTTACCTCACTGTAAAGTAGGAGGCTATGTTGATCTTCTGTAAACAGTTCGTGTGTACTTCTATAGACATGCCTTGGACTCGCATATGTTTCTATTGTACCACTCTGAGGGATGTAATATGAGTGGAACAATATTTCACTTGTGTTATGTCAACGACTTGCGTAGTACACCATGCAGTGGTATGCTGGGTCACCGCAATACGTCACTAGGGTTTGCTAGTAGGCAACGTCAGTCCACCAACACGGCTTCTTCGGCATCTTGCCCTCTCTGGCCCGTACCTAGCTACACGCACGACACTAGCTATCTTCACCTTAATTTCGTCGTTGCCGCCGCCGATCCCGGCCGGGGAAGGTCGCAATGGAGGGGGATCAAGCCTCACTATTGCCCGATCCACCTCCCCGTGCAGGTTGACTGGCCTATAGTCAACATCTGGCCTGCCCGGTCCACCATTGATCGAGCTCTGCTCCGCCAAATGTATGCGCGAGGGCCGGATTTAGAAGAACTACTTCCGCAACTTAGCTGGATCGGAGCCGTGAGTGTTGATGGGGCATCATACGTGTGCGAAAGTACGAGGTGCTACACATGCGGCACTCGACGTCGTGGGAGGGGACTACTGCTCAATCCCAAGGTCGGCGACAAGTACGACTATATCAACCACGTTCTAGTGAAATATTAACCTCTTTTGATCTTCGAGGGTACTTCACAGAAACTATCTCCATTACAACATTACTCTTAGATAAATCATGGGAAGTTGGAGTGCAATTGTTAGAATGTTTTCTATTGTGAATCTTATCAGTTCCTGCTTCATTTGGACATCTCAAATAGTCTTTGCCAAACTTTTCCACCATAGCTCTAAAGAATTTATACATGCATTCGATTGCAGTGGACTCACCCATGCGAAGGTAGTCGTCCCATGAATCGACAGAGGATCCATATGCAAGCATCCTCACAGCAGTGATAAACTTCTAGATTGGCAAGAAACCACCCTGCCAACAACATCGCTTGTCATACTCTGTCACGACATGAAGAATTTCCATAAACATGTCCTTGCTCATCCTGTAGGGCCCTCGAAAATTATAGGCGTGTACTGCCATGTTGACGAAGTAGTCAGTGTAGAGCATGGTTTGAACCTCCAATCTCTTCCTGGGTTTTGATTTCTTTCTTCGAGGCTTTGAACTTCCACTACGCGGCCCGTTCTTCTTCTGCTAGCGTCATGAAGCATTTTTTTTGAAGGCAACTCATTATCGACGTGTGCTCCGAACGTCGTCCATGAGTGTGATCTCGTCCTCCATAATTTGTTGGATCATCTCGTCATCGCTATTCATGGCCCATGAGGCAAAACAAATCATTACAAATTAGCAGTGGTAAGGGAGGCAAGAACCACGGCTCGCGGCGGCTACCAAACAAACGGCCGAACAATTGCTATGCGTAGGCGCCTCGTTTGGGGCCGATTCGAGGAACTCGAGGCGGTGAACATGGTGGCTATACAGTGAGGTGTCGCTGTGGATTTTGGCGCATGCGTTCTATTCCGTTTGAATGGTCGACAAATCAAGCGACGGTGGGAGGGGTGGGAGGAGCGGGAGGCGTGGCGCGTCGCGTAAGAAAAGGTGGGAGGCAACCACGTAGGCGTTGGTCGCTGGTAAACTTGAGTTCGTAACGACTCCTATGTCGTGGTGAAGAGGTCGGAATTTTGGAGACACTCTATTAGACTAGGTCGAACTGAAAGAAACTTTAGAAAATGAGACTAGAGGGGAGACGCTTCGGACTGTTCGGAGAACACTACTCGACATGCTCATATGGCCGCGACTGCTTCAACTAGCTGGCGGAACTTCCGGGCGTACGTCGTACGACGGCCGGCTGAAGACAAGGTAGAAGGAAAAAAGAGTAAATACCGCCACCATCCGCCCCGTCGCGGTTTGGCTGAAAGGATCAGTCAGGCTGGGCAGGGCGGTGGTTGGCCTCATACGTATCACGCCGGTGCATGCGAAGCCCAGGCGCCAACGCCTACGTACGTATCACGCCGGTGTCGCTCACGTTGCGGAAAGCACCGCTCACGGTGCCCTTCGATCGAGGCCAGGCACACAATGCGCCGAGCGCTGTGGGGAAAAGTTGGCCGTTGGTGTCACGTCACGGGGAATAATATCTCAGTCTTTACAAAAGGGAGTGATCGCTACTTCGCTAGTAGATGTCACTGCACCGCACACACGACGTGACTTTGTTCACTTTGTACTGTGTGTACCACCGATCGAGCAGTGAGTGAGCTATACTATATACAGGCTTTGACTAGAGTAACGTTGCGCCTCACATGATCACAGAGTAGAACGACGCGCTCACTCTTCTCCCTGCAGCGCCGCTCTCGCTTTTTTTTTTTTTTTCCTCCATCCCCTCCACCACTTGCCCCCTTAGAGCATCTCCACCGGGCTTCTCGTGCTGGTAGGTGCGCCTGACTTGCGTCACAGGAAATGTCGGTACCTGCTTCCCAATTAAGGGAAATGTGACACATATTGGCGATCCTGTGTCGTTGTTGTCGCTGTGGTAGTGCCTCCAGCAAGCGAGATATTGTGCAAACTTCTCCGAAAGCCTTTTTGAAACGAAAGGGTCCATTTTGATGAGGACGATGAACTCGAGGAGCTAGAGGTGAAAGTAGTTTTTGCCGACGGCGAGCGTTCACCAGGTGGGGATCCTGCACCGCACCGCCTGCCGTTGCAGCCTCGGTGGCCACGACCATTAGAACCGGCCATCGATCGCATGGGGGGGGGGGGGGGGGCAGCGCTAGTGGGGAGGTGGGCGGAGGAGCCGGTGGTCGAGCACCGTGAGCTATACCTTGAGGCAGGCATAGGGCCGGTGGTGCACATTTATTGCTTGGTCGGCGGTAGGTGAAAGTAGGTGGGTGGTGGCACCATTAATCTCTGACACGCATGGCTAGGTCATTACGCTGACAGCTCATTCAGCGACTGCCAAATGAGTCAGAGGGCTTCCATCCGACGTGGCGTGTGGCACCGCACGCACTTGTTCAGCACCCTGCACGAAGATTGTATTAAGCTTTAAAACTGGCCAGCTATTTTTGAAACGCGTCGGTGTAGCTCAAAAACAACGAACCCTTGAATGGCTATTATGATCACTTGCATGGAGTTTCTACGCCGCCGTCGCGAATTACCTCTTACGCCGGTTGGCCCGTGATACTTGGCAGAGACCGAGAGCGCGCAGATGTGGCCTGCCTGCTTCCGAATCCATTCCGTGCCCATAATTCAGGCGGTGATGCCAGCAGCACGAAGCAACAAAATTACTGTGACGGCACGGCCATTGTGATTCTTGGCATGGGTGGCATACAGGACTTCTTTGACTTGGGGATGTGTGTTTGCCTACCAGAGTGGCAGCAGCGCGTTGGCAAATTGGACTCAGTTGAGGCACATCAGAGCATCTCCAGTCGCGTCCCCCAAACCGTCCCCCAAATCGCGCCGGATTGAGCGTTTGGGGGACGTGTTTTGCTCGTGCCGCGTTTGGGGGACGTCGCTCCCCAGCCGCGTCCCCCAAACGCCGCCCCCAAATGAATATTTGTGCAGGAAAATAAAGGTTTTCATTCAATTTTGATTATATATTACAAAGTTTGAATGAAAACGGCTAGATTTCATCTAAACCTAGGCTATCGACCGCCCGGCGGCGCGTTCGACGGCCCCGCCCCGCCGCCGCCTCCCCTACGCCGCAGCTCCTCCTGCGCGCGCCTCCTCTCCTTGCGTTCGGCGGTGGCCAGACGGTGCCGCTCCCGCCGATAGTCCTCCTCCGCCCTCCCCGCCGGGCCGGCGCAGGAGGGAGAGCTCGATGGCGCGACGAATCTCCGCCTCTTCGCGGGCACGGGCGTCGTCCCGGAGCTTCTTCTCCGACTCGAAGGACTCGACGAGGGCGCGTTGCTGATCGGCCGTCTCGTCCGGGTGCGGGGCGTCGTCGTCGGACCAGCCGAACTCGTCGTCGTCGTCGTCGTCGTCCTCCACCTCGGTCTCCTCCGCCTCGGCCTCCTCCTCCATTGGCGCCTCCTCCTCCACATCCGTTGGCGCCTCCATCATCGCCGCCGCATACGCGTCGGCCGCCGCCAACTGCTCCGCCCGCCTCCCCCATAGCGCCGTAAGCGCCGACTCCCGCCGTCGACGCTCCTCCGCCGTCGCTCGCTCGCCGGAGCTCGATCGACTCACGCCGCCGGCGCTCAATCGAGTCACGCCGTTCACGGAACAGCCGCCGCCGCTCATCGCGCCGGCGCCGGCGCTCGTCAGCCCATCGCTGCTCCATCTCCTCCCGGTACCGGCGCCGTCGCGCCTCTTGTCCCGTCGAGGCGTCGAACGCCGCAACGGTGTCGCACCGCTGCTCCCGCCACGCTGCTGCCGCCGCGGCCTCCTCGGCGGCGGAGCGAGGGGCGGAGAACGCCGCAAGATCCGCCGCTCGCTGCGCCTCACGCCGCCGGCGGGCCTCCTCCTCGAGTGCCTCCTCGAGTGCCGCACGCCGCGGCCGGCTCGTCAATGGAGGAGACGGCGGTGGAGGGAAGTGGCCATCGCCGGGGCGGTTCGCCATTGCCACTGGTGATGGAGGAGACGGCTGTGGAGCGACGAGGGCTGTGTTTGTTGCCGGCGGGGTGTGGTGGCTACCATTGATGAGCCGGGAGACCTTTTATAGACGCCGGCGTCGGGAAGAAAGCGCGGGAACGGACGAGAAGAGGCGGGAAGATCGCGCGGGAACGGGCGGTGGCGTGCGAACGCCGGCGACGCGTGGAGGCCGCGCAGCACCGACGAGACGTCTCGCCTGCCCCTCCGTCGCCATTAAGGCAAAGATGCCGCCGTGTGTCACTGCGCGCGAATAACTTCCGTCGCGAGGTAGGCGACGGCTAGGTTAAAATTAACCGTGCCACGCGACGCGTCGGCCCCGCCACTCCCCGCCTCGCTTTCGTTGTGTCCGGCGTCCCCGGAGCGTCCCCTGTGGGACGGGGACGGGCTCGGGGCGCCGGACACCGTATCGGGCCGCGCCGGACAAAAAAGGGCTTTGGGGGACGCGGCTGGAACGCTTTTTTTGTCCGGCGCGCCCTAAATCCCTTTGGGGGACGGTTTGGGGGACGCGACTGGAGATGCTCTCAGATTTTCTAACTTGCAAGTGCAAAATCAGAGATAAACAGTACCTCTAATTTAGGCTTATTTTCTGCCGTTGGATTTGAACCTAACGATTCAGATTTATTGCCACCGGACAAAGAATAGCCCTGATGAACAGGAAATGCTACAGTTCCATCGCTGCAGTGAAATGCACGCACAATGTTTTCTGCAGATTGGATTGATCTAGACCCTTCAATTAACATCTAACGATTGCGATGAAAAGTCAGAGTTAGAAATTTGAAAAAATTCTAATCAGAAAAATGTTCAAGTTTGAAAATGTTCAGATTTGAAAAAGTTCAAAAATGTAAAAGTTCAAAAATAAAAAATGTTCAAAAGTGAAATATGGAAAAAAAATTTAATAGAAACCGAAGAAAACAGAAAAACCACATAAACCAGGAATAAACCCGAAATACAAGAAAAACCTGAAAGCCAGTAAAAAAATAAAAACTAAACTACCTCAGCTCCTCTGATGGGCCAGGCCCAGCGCACGTCCGCTACAGGCGGCCCCGATCATTGGAGCCTCAATGACCGTTGAATAGGAATTGCCAATCTCGACCCTAGCTGAAAACGATGAGTAATTCTCTACTTGGGCCAAATAGACCGTTTCTCTCGCTTAGTAGCAGCCACGGGTGCACAGGCCCATTGCGCGTTTCTCTCAAAGAAACTAAAGGAGGCCCATTGCGCGTCTTGCTTGGTAGCTTTGGCCACAACATGCGTGTTTATGTTCCAGAGACCGAAGACGAGGGTCCCAGATCCCCGAATTTATCTTAGTTCTGACGTTGTCAGTAGATTCAGTTGCTCGTGTGTTCGAAACGGCGATGACATCTCCAATCACAAGGAGACTGTAACTCCGGTAGGCGGCGACGACATTCGGAAGCGCAAGCAGCGGCTCTTGCGGATAAGGTTGGATATAAAGCTCAAGGCTCGAGGCAGCTCAAGCTCAACAAGGCTTGGCTTGAGCTTAACTTAGCTCGAAGGTCAGATAAGTCAAGACTAAACCTTCTAATCAAGGCTCGAGGTTCAACGAGCCCGCTCGATAAAACTCACAAGCTGGCTCGAAAGCCGATATAGTTTAAAAAAAATCACTATGATTATTGCTATATATGTAACATTTTCACAATTATAAACAACAATTAAGCTTGAATATATGCTTAACCTTGTCTACATGTTTCACAGATTACCAATAACAACAATAATAGCATATATCACAAGTTCACCGCACACAAATGCATATATCACAAGTTCACCACACAGAATTTGGTGCAAAGCAGTGTATTTTTTATGTAATACTACCTCCGTTTTAAGGAATAAGGCGCACACGTATTTCAAGACGAACTTTTACCATAAAAATTGAGCAACTAAATCTTAATAAAATATATTATATGTAATTAGTATCGTTGGATTCGTATTGAAAAACTCTTCTTAATGATACTAATTTCATATAAACATTTTTTATCTATTTGAAGTAATACTTGGTCAAACAAAAAGAACGTAAAACAAGGACGCATTATTTCTTCAAACGGAGGTAGTATCCACGAAATGTTATTCTGACTGGGTGGTGAAATTGATTGCTTTAATCTGTTAATGTCAGACAAATAATCTGAATATATCGCTTATTTGCTGAATACAGTGTCTCCTATCTGAACTTGTATGCGCCGTCTCTAAAAAAAAAAGGTTAAGATGGGATCAGAATATGTTACAGAATACTGAAAAAAATTTGTCTCCTACCCTTTACCCGCGGACGATGGCTCGGCGTTGCTAGAGGTCCAGCACCGACGAATTTATCGCTCGCATTACAAGCCCAGGATCTTGAGGCAGCAAGCAACAGCAGAGCAGCGACGGAAATGTCAGCTGGTGCTACCGAACCGTGGGCAAATTACAACTAGCCAACTCTAGGTGAGTTTTTCTCTTTGGTATATATACACTTTTTTTTTGCGAAACACAGTACATACGTATACGCTTACATATACGCACATACACTCACCCCTATAAACGTACGCGCACACCCTACCCATATAAGCAGCTCCGAGAGACTGCATCTAAGAGACTTCATCGATGGGTCTTAAGATTGACGAAGTCACCACATGTGCCTCGCTGTGGACGAGAACATCGCATCCCACTGAAGAATATATTCCTTAATGAGACACCAAAGTGTCAAACCTGAAGTTTAAACTCTGGTGGGCTGGGGGTGCCACTACCATCCTAACCATCCAACCACAGGTTGGACAACTAGATTGTGGCATATTGTGTAAATATTATTTAGCCAGACATCGGACATGTGTTGTTGTGTTTCATGTTTTATACATCTAGGATATATGAATTGTTAGTGTTTATAATTGCACGATGTTTATCATAGTGGGTGGTACTTGCGGTACTTTGGCTTGACGGGTGTCGAGGCTTCAATAAATTTCTATGTCTGCTACTGCTTGAAAGGTTCTAGAATTTGTGTAGGTGGAGAAAAACACAACAACAATGGAATTGTCCAATAGTACACAAGTTATTCATAATTTGTGTGGGTGGAGAAAAACACAACAACAATGGAATTTGGGTAGCCAATGCGTACTGACATCCACCAGGTATGGATGCGGGTAGAGTTTTATTCCTATGGGTACATGTATGGGCTAGAACTTTCTTCCTACGGACTATATAGATATGGGTATTGGTCTACCCGCCTCATACCCTATCCATTACCCCATTACCATCCATAATGACGCCTCTATTGCCCGCTATTTAAAACTACGCTTAATAGACAGCCTAGAGCTCCAGTCACTTCATACGTTGCAGAATTGGCTCGAACACGATTGCCCTTGTTCTCAAATAGCTAACCATCGTGACTACTGCCTCGTTCCCACATGACGTATTTTTTTCTCTCTCGCCTAGGCCACCAGCATCAGATACCACCTCCTGCACGTGCCGCTGCAGCTGAATAAGTTCCGATTCCACCCACAGTGTCAACCTCGTCGTCTCGACGGCTCACTGCGACTGCCTTTTCCTGGCCGGCCTAGGACAATGCCCCTGGTGCCGCGTGTCCATCTCCAACACGGACGGGAACTCCTTCACAGGCCAGCCCTATGTTTTCCAGAGATCTTGGGAGAAATGGACAAAAGACACTTTAAATCTAATATGTGGAAAATACATGGGTACAAGGATGTCAGGGCACCCTATACATGAAAAAAATGTATTGTAAAAAAGTAATTTTCTTAATCTTTTCTAGAATCAAAGATGATCATGTATTGTACTCGTGTAAGAAAGATTCGTTGTGGAATGATTTTCCTTATTTCTTGGGTGTGCGAGGCGATCGGGCATGCCACCAGGGCCGCAGGGTGGCCGGGTGAGGCGATCGGCAGCAGAGACAAGGTAGACAGACGAACAATCCCAGACCTAAGTCAATCCATCGTCTCTATTCCTTTTCTTTCCAAGAGAATTGATTGCATCATGTAGCCGTGGCCTCGTTAGAGACTTTCGATGGAAGTTTGAACGATCACTGGACTCGCTTGCATATTTGTTGCAACATTTTCTCGCTGGACCTGCTCATCCCCGTTAGACACTTCTGATGGAAGCTGGAACGATTGTTGGACCCGACCCACTTGCGTACTTGTTGCAGCCTTTTCTCGCTGGACCAGCTCATATGTACTAAATGTTTTTTAGTTCATAGTAAAGAAAAACTCCAATTCTGGCCCCCTCCCGTCCTGGGCCCTAGGCGACCGCCCATGTCAACCATGGGTCAGGGCTGGCCCTGCTCCTCCAATAGTTCCCTCTTGGCGGCGAATGACGCCAACGGGATGACCTACCGGAGTGCACAGGTCAAAGCCCATACGCCAGTGGGTCATCCTGCCGAGTTTTCGGCATATGGTAGGGTGAAGGACATAGCTGATGGCATGGTTAGGTCGCAGCATTGTAGACGCACAACTAGGTTCCAGTCTCACAGACGGCCAGCAAGGAGAGTGGGGTGGGGGGAGGAGTCCAGCGACCAGGACAAGTGGGACACATTTGTTAGGAGGGGATATAGGGAAGGAGCAGGGAAATCAGTGTCCCAAACAAACAGGCCACCGCCAGTTAGACGCGTCCCACCAATCGCATGGACTCTAGCGCGAGCAGGCCGCGTAGTAAGTACGGATCGTCAAATCTTCACGTGTTGCTCACGTGAAAAATTGTGGTGGGGCTAAAAATATTGGAGAAAAATCGAATGGTATGCAATTTGTTATATAGTATATGAGCTAGTCGTAATGGCTGGGCTAGGAGCTACTCATTGTTTTATCTCTAAACGTATGTATTAGTTTTCCTCTAGATATCATATTCAAGACACATATAGTTGTTATTGCATAGAAGTAAATATTAATAATCAACATGGACTTAAATAATAATAATAATAATAATAATAATAATAATAATAATAATAATAATAATAATTTCCTCACTATCTTAAATTATTGAAACAACTTGCGAAAGGTTCACAAAAGAAATAAAATTCAATAAAAACATAAGAGGTACAATATTTATTCATCCTTGACGATGGATTGAACATCAGTGCCATGGCACACTACTTCCGGTACAACTGGCAGACGCATACGCCACTTTTGAAAAAAAAAAATCCTTCACAGTGGTGTGACTGAACATAGGATGAGGAGAATTTCGCCTCTACCGTACACTGCATCTTGCACAGCCATTTAGAACAGAAAGGGCTCCAGTCAACAAATTGCCTACAACCCTCTAAAGGAAATATATTCCACATCAGTGACTTCTAATCAGTAGAAATTTTAATCAAATAAATATCATCTAAATAACTACAAACCTATTATATATGTAAAACAACAACAAAATATTGACACAAGCCATGTGAAAGAACTGAACGGTCAGAATTTTTCTTGTAATAGTAAAATATGAAATATTTGGTTGCACATGACAATAAACAAAATCTACAAACCTCCAAAAGTAGGATCTGCATTCATGACTAGCAACAGGAGGAAGCATAGAGTGAGGTGGCTCCCATCCATGCTTGGATTCCTAATGTGATCCGCAATTCTTAAACCTGTTCAAGTAATGAAGAGAAAAAGGACGGTAGTTACTACTAATAAAATGCAACAATAATAGTACAAGGTTGAAAAATAATCATCATGCATACTCGTACTATTTATCAATACCACCATAATGCAACAAAACACTAGTGGAAAATCGCTCATCCATCTCCGCCTTTGGTACCGGTTCACTTACGAACCGGTGCCAAAGGGGTCTTTTGCACCTGTTTGGGGGCACAGGCGGGCGAGGAGCTCTGGCACCGGTTCGTGAGGGGCTTTCGTAAACCGGTACGAAAGGTCTTCGGCCAGAATTACAGGCGTGTGTGGGGCCAGGGCTGGACCTTTCGTACCGGTTCGTAACACGAACCGGTACCAAAGGGTGCCACCATATAATCACATCGCGAGCCCGTCCCTGGATCCTTCATCTCATTTTTCTCTTCTTCCTCTCTCACACTCTAAATTTTTTTACACCTCTCACACTCCAACAAATCTCTATTTTTTCTCCACCATTTTAACAAGATTAAGGGCATACATCTATCCAAGGGTTAGCAATATCATCCTTCCTTCCGGCGTTCCTAATTTAGCTTATTTCTTTGGTAGTTTTAACTCGTACTATTTTTCTAGTGCTAGCAAGGTGTTCGATCAAATGCGTAAGTTAGGGATTTTATTTTTTTTATATGCAATTTGAGCTGAAATTATGGTATGTTTTGTAGGTTTTAATTAGTATCATCCCCGTCCTCACCGCCGTCGATCGCCAGCGTCGTCCCCTAGCCGGCACCGTACCACCTCGGTGAGCCTCTTCTTTTTTATATAAAAAAATTAGTTTTATGTGATGAGCTTGAATATTAATTAAGTTGGTCACTCATATATCCATGATGTTGTGTAATTAATGATTTTTGATATACATATATAATGCAGATGAGTCGATAATGGATGTACGGTGATCGGTGCCATCCCCACTTCATTAATGGCATGCATTATTTTCTTAACGTGGCTGAGGCAAACAGGCAGTCGAATGGTTTCATCTATTGTCCATGTAGTTCCTGTAAGAATATGAAGGATTACTCTACCTCAAAGACCATTCACGTCCACTTGCTGGAGAACGGTTTCATGCCCAGCTATAATTGATGGACCAAGCATGGAGAAAGAGGGGTTATATTGGAAGACAACGAAGAAGAAGAGGATAGTGACAACTATCCTATATTCACTGAAGACGGTGATAGTAGAATGGGGGAAGACGAAGCTGAAGAAGAGCCCATTTTTGATGAGCCGATTTTTGATGACCCGGATGACGAGGTGAGGACCGGCCTCCTCTCCCTCCCTCGCCTCGCCTCCCTCGCCTCGCCTCCCTGGCCGCCGCGCGCGCGTCAACTACCGTGCCGCGGTCGCTGGTGGCCTCCCCTCACGCACACCCATGGCATGCTCGACGAAATGCCGCGGTTCTTTCCTGATGTACTCCCGCGAATATGATTGTAACTTGTTGTAAATAAATTTGAATATTCATATAATATGGCCAAATAATTAAATCTTTAAATCGCAAGTGGACAAATAATATATGTAACTATTAGAAAAATGTGAGGAATTTGAATATGAAATAATTTTTTTTTATTTATTATTATTATTATCAAATAATATATGCATCATTCATATAATATGGCCAAATAATTAATATCTTTAAATCTTTAAACCACAAGTGGACAAATAATATATGCATGTCTATTCAAAAATGTGAGGAATTTAAATATGAAATAATTTTGTTTTTATTCATTTATTGTTATTATCAAATAATATATGAATTATTCATATAATATGGCCAAATAATTAATATATTTAAATGTTTAAAATGCAACTGGATAAATAATATATGCATAACTATTAGAAAAATGTGAGGAATTTGAATATGAAATAATTTTGTTTTTATTCATTTATTATTATTATTATAAAATAATATATGCATCATTCATATAATATGGCCAAATAATTAATATCTTTAAATCTTTAAACCGCAAGTGGACAAATAATATATGCATAAGTATTAGACAAATGTGAGGAATTTTAATATGAAATAATTTTGTGTTTATTTATTTATTATTGGTATTATCAAATAATATATGCATTATTCATACAATATGGCCAAATATTTAATATCTTTAGATACTTAAACCGCAACTGGAAAAATAACATATGCATAACTATTAGAAAAATGTGATGAATTTGAATATGAAATTATTTTGTTTTTATTCATTTATTATTATTGTCAAATAATATATGCATTATTCATATAATATGGCCAAATAATTAATATCTTTAAATGTTTAAACCGCAACTGGACAAATAATATATGCATAACTATTAGAAAAATGTGAGGAATTTGAATATAAAATAATTTCTTTTATATGCATTATTCATATGGGTGGATGATAGGGCCACACCTCTAGGCTTTGTGCTTGCAAAACTAAATGAGTAGTTTATTTTCGCATTTTATTCAAGCCAAATCCATAATAGTTAGACTAAACTCTCGACTAATATGGCTAAAGAATCTAAAATGGACAGAATGCACATAAAGAATTCTAGTACATTATCTGGTTATTTTGTACCTTTTTATGTTTTCGAAATTCTAGTATGCAAATGCATTTCTTTTAACATCTCAAACACAATCACCAAATTATCCAAAATATGAGAAATTTGAATAACAACAAAAAAATCGATATATTGAAACGACTCATAGTTCATACAAATATAGAAGACCACCATCTATTCATCATCTCTAAATATTGAGATGACCAACATGGCTATTGTAGCCAACTAGCATCCAATGCTTCCTAGCAATCTCGAAGCCCAGGTGAGGGTCTAGAGCGGCATAGTGCACTTGCTCGAGACTCAATTGATAATTGGCCCATCCAAAAATCAGCAAATCTTTTTTTTCTTGCACAGGGACGTTCATCTTCTTGTACTTCTTCTTCTTCTCAAGGTTTGTCCCAATGGTAGAGTTTGCCAGATCATATAGACTCGGGATGGGCTTGTTGGTGGGGTTCGGGAGTATCTTCTGGAGGTCGTACGCAGAAGTAATATGAATGCCGTAGGAACTCAGCATTTGCACATCATTGCCGATAGACGCACCGCAGAATCTGATGTTCCCGTCCTGCAAGAACTCCTTGAGCACTTGTGGCACTTCATCGGCATAACAAATCTAGAATACCAAAGTCTCGGATGCCATAGGGAGTTGAAGTACGGTGGCGTGCTGATCACCCTTGCGAGGGTCGGTGAACTCGCAATCCAAGCCGATGCACTTGGTCGGTGCGGCGTCGAGAAAGTCCATCTGGACGTCGCAGATCCACTTCTCAACTCTTGATGCACGGAGAGCGACCGTGACCTTGAAAGCCATTCCTTCGGCCATGAGATGGTATATCCAAGATCGAGGAGCCTTGGCGCGCGCGAGGTGCTCCATTGAGACCGGAATGTCGATGGGAGAGAGAGCTTTTGTGGGAGAGATGAGAGATGTGAGAAGAGATGTGTGCCAATGGTGAGGAGATGTGAAGTATATATGAAGGTGAGGAAGGTGAAGATGAAGAGGCCGACCACCGGGTGATCAATTCGTGTGGCCGGCCGCCGGCGACGGCCCGAATTCTGTGCGCGTCGGCTTCTGTGCGCCAATAATGGCGACGATAGGGTTCCGCGCGGGAACAAACTGTTGGACTTTATGTCCCGACTCGTGTCTCCAGCCGGGACAAAAGGGCTGTCAGTAGGACGCAAAAGGCCTCAAACCCTTTTGTCCCGGTTTGAGGCTGCAACCGGGACAAAAAGCCTTACAGAACTGCGACAAAAGGCCCCGTACCTTCCCGGTGATTTCGTGGCGATGTGGTCTGCCCAGTTGTCCCGGCTCCGGACTGGGCCGAGACAAAAGGCCTGGACGAAAGGTACGTTTTTTACTAGTGAAATGAACCCTGCACTCGAAATCCCTGCTCGTTTGTATCCTTATCGAACTATCTGATCCCGGTATAAATCTAACCCTAGAGCTGTTTGTTGCACTAGGAAAGAATTAATCCCGACCGGGTTTATATGCTACTCTCACTGACACTAGGGCCCATATGTCATAATCAACTCTTCCCCCAACTCTCTTTGTCACTCTAGAATGGATCCCGATTGACTGATTGAGCGATCCACCGTGGCGGCATACACAGGCACCGCAACACGTGGGAGGAGCCGGGGTAAGGCAGTGGCGTGGAATAGGCGGAACGACCAGGCGTAGGCAAGGCTCTGCACGGCATAGCAACGCGCGCTCGTAGCCCGCGAGGTGCCTCCTAGCTAGCTCCTCCCAAATCCCAATCTCCTCTATTTCTTCTCAACCGGTTTGGCAATAAAGAATCAAGGAAGAAAGGGCTGCACGTGAAAAGGGATTGGGGATTTCGGCTAGCTCCGCCGTTGGTCTGTGCTTCCATTTGGGGATGACATGCATTGTTTGTTGCATCTCTCTGATCCCACCTTTATTTCTTTTTTGCTCCGCCCGTCACGTCTCTGAAGTTCGGAGTCACAACACTCCGCGTCCACGTCGCCATCGTCGGCGACGTGGTCTGATGGGCCAGCGTGCTGCTATCCGCGGGGCTCCGCCACGGCAGCTACCAGAGGATCGAGACGAGGAGTAGTAAAGGGAGAGAGGATAGAGATAGATGATAGATATAATATGTGGGCTAATGCAATTAATCAGTGAGAGTAGTAATTTAAGTTTTTTGTTTTGAGAAACAGCTCCAAGCTTTAATTTAGACCTGGATCGGATAGTTCAGGATAGAAACAACACGGATTTCGAGTTTAGGCTTTACTTCGCCAAACCTCTAGGAGTTCAGAGTTTGAAACAGACTTTTCCCATTAATCAATGATCATCCAATCTTCTTGAAAACACGACTCAACCAACTACAAGTGTTCAAAAGACAAGTGTTCATGACTAGTAATTTAGAATATCAGGATGTATTCACTTTGTGCGAGGACTCACGGAATCATGAGACTCACATTATCATGAGTCAACCCACTAGTAGGACATAACGATTCTAATAGCTGCCTTAGATTCAGCCATGCCAACGCCACAGATACCAGGGAACGCTTAGTCTAAAGTTAAATTTTACAACCAAATGGAACAAAATGCTGGATAATTATTACTTGCCACTATCACTGGGATTTATATAGCTTGTGCCCTACCTTCATGTCCTCCCCCCCCCCCACACTTAATCAGCCAGTATGTTGTTTGACTTCTCTTTTGGTCTTAACCTTCTTTATGTTCCATGAGCTCTTTCACCACTTTACGTGGTCTCCCTCTTGAACGCTTGATAGTCATGGAGGAGCTTGATTCTCCCCTTTTAGTCTTCACGCATGTGTTCTTGATGTTTTCGTGCTCATTGGGTGAAACCGGGTCCATAGAGGTGTCACTGTCGGTGTCTTCGGCTATACCTATAAAGAAATATAAGTTATTGTAAAGGTTATACAAATATGTTCTTAGCATTTGCAATCCCATTTGCAAAAAAGAAAGATCTTAGATCAGCTAGCTATCCCTATACAAAATTTACACACTTTATAATTGTACAAAGGAAACATCCCATGGTTAGCTACTGCCAAAAAAACTTAGCACATGCACGGATGATTCCATCTACTTGGAGCATCATATCGAATAGAGTTAGGTGGATTAAAAGGTCAACATTTGCTTTGGAAGTAGATTGTACGTTAGAAGTTGTATAGTTGACATGAATATAATATCTTTACATCAAATATTTACTGGAAGTACAGAAAAATTGCGTACAAAAGCATCGGCTAACTTAAAAAGGCACATGACTGATTGCTAAAGTCCAGTAAGAAATTGGTGCATATTAGACTTAATGGATAGCATGAGAACGATTAGCGAATAAAAAAGGTTAACTTTTGGACAACGCATTCACACATAATTAAAGCTGATGATTAGATATAATAAGTTTCGTAGTATGGTTAAGGTATTTCTTCTGCTGATGGACTTAATTGTGTAGCAACATATGTTCTGATAGCATAGAGTAATTTATGTATTATCCTCGGCAGTAAGAAAAAATAATAACTAGGACTGGACATGATCGAATAGCATAAACAAGAGAATATAGGCAGCGCGCACATGCATGGATAAAGAAGTATTGATAGCGAGGAACTTACTGCTATACAATGTTTGGCCATTGCACTTTATTTTCTCCCGTTGTGCTGATCTTCTAGGCTTTGGTGAACGTCTATGTGTTTTAGCATCCTTCCAATTATTTCCTAGTCTCTTGCGCAAACTCTCATGCTGCAAAAATAATCAATTAAACATACGCGATAATTTAAACTACTATGGAACAAGGAGCCAAAGATTGCAATCCATAGGAATTATGTAGCATGTATCATCCGAATATTCCGAATGCTTTTATTACAAAATCAAGTGACATAACTCCTACAAAAGTTATATATACAATAAAAAATTAGCTTAATTATGTACTGAATCCAGGAATATCACGATTGAGAATTACAAGAAAAAGTTGTGATAAAGATATAAATTTGACCCACTTTTGTGTAACTTTGTTATTTGAAAATGAAATGCTTATTACTGATGTATAATATACTTTTTTTTACATATGAATGTACCCATTTATCATTCTTTTAATTTCACGGATGGCGTGCCATAACCAGGAAGAAGAAAAAATACTACATCACATGCACATTCTTCTTAGAAAAGTTCTTGTAATGAAAACTAACTCTAGGAAGAGGCACTATTTTAAGAAAAATATAATAGTATAATATATAACGTAATATCAATTACCAGATCAGCGGATTTTTCAAAAGAGTACAAGTCATGAACACTTGTCTTTTGAATAAATTGAAGTCTTGAGACATTTCCGGTTGTAAGAAAGCGCATTGCACCCTTCACGGTACGAAATACATACTGGCTAACAGGATCCGTATAGTACTGCACAATTAACAATGATCAGAGGATTCAAACCAATTTCAACCAATATAGTACTGTTAGTTTTCAGTTTTGCTATACCGGGTCTTTCCTTATTCCATCCTTCGTTTTTCTGTATACTATTTCTTTGACCCATCCTTGTGGCAGCTTTGACGGGTTGAACTCAACCAAGGCTAGAATCTACAATATAAGGATACAAGTGAGTTTCAAACTATGAAATCATTTAAGACATAAATTGTTGGTTATGCAGTGGAATTAGTGATGGTAAGAAATATACATTATCTAGAGAGTTTGTGTCGCATTGTCCATCCGTATCATATTCAGTGATCTTCATTTCCTTAGCATAGAGGAGTACATCTTCTTTAGAGAATACACGTACTCCCATTGCAGGGTAAACATAAAACTGCAAAAAGTATACAAACAATGTTATAATTTGATTAAAAATAATGTATGATGTGACCAAATGTTATTATTGACTCATGATGTTTTTCATTTACGGCATGCATATACCTTGTAATTTCTCATATCACCCATGATTCTAGCATAATATAACATGTACTTCTTGCTTGATTTACATCAAACCATCTACATTTAATGTTATGTCACATGTGGAAAGCTGCGCGAACCGATGATAATACTTCGTCTCCCCAAAAGTAGGATCAATTATAGATAATCCACATGTGCTACTTTGAGTTAGGAAACTACCATAGTTGTTAAAATATCAACACTAATTAAACTATGCATAGCATCAAAGATGAGTTTTAATAAATTTTTATATAACATGATGAATCAATTGGAAGATTGGATAGTCATTCAAACAAATTGGCAATTATGAAGATATTTATAATCAAATCTATTTTCATTAAAATTCTAATGGTACTATATATTGCCATCTTACCAAACAAACTCTTTTGTGTCATTATGTTAGTACTAATTAAATCTACAAAATGATTATATCCTTTCTAGAAAGTCATTCACTATGAACAGATTGTACTACATGATATGACGTGAGAACTTTAATCACCCTAAGCGCACGCGTTGCATTCAATAGTGTACGGTGGACGATATTTTTTTAAAGAAATCTCCCACGTGGCAAGTTGATAGGGCCCACACCCTGAAGAACCGCTTCTGAATCGCGTGGCCCTTCACGCTCAATTAGGGTTTAAAAATATCAATTACCTTGAACATCTTATCCATGTTCTCTCCCCCAGCTCTAATCTCAATCTGCCACCCATTTGGAAGCCATTCGTGAGCCTTCTGCACATTGCCAGGAAACAACGAACCACACATCACTCATGGATATTGGTAAAACCAAAATAAATAATGACCTGACGAGCATATATATACAAGAAAAACATACAGTTAGCATGTTGCCACGTTCAGCGGACTTCTTAGACGCTATCCAGTGCTCGTCCATCTCGGAGAAGAGGTAGTTCAGTACCTCAGACTTCATGCTGAATCTGGACCCTGACACGGGAGAAACAAAATACTGCAAAAGAAAAACAATCACGTACTGCCGCAAAGCAAAACAAAACGTGCGTAGGGAATGATCAAGCGTTAATTGGTTGTTTGACTAGCGGAGATTAGCAAACAGTTTTTAGAAGATCCATGTTTTAATACGTTAACTTTTCTACGCACATAAGATTATATGAAGACTTGATAATCACTTTTCTACGCACATAAGATTATATGAAGACTTGATAATCCATGTACGCCATAGCCTGGAGACCCAGCAGCATCAGACGAGGTTTCCAGGCGAGGATTCCGGTGTCGGAGCAAGTCCGGGCATCATCGATAGATTGAATCCAGTATCGAACCGTCACCGGCGAGGGCTCCCATTCCTCCATCAACCTTGGTCACCGGCGAGAGGTCGTCGTGATATGCATGTACTTCACCTCACCGTCGAAGGCAAGCAAGGCAATGAGCGTATGATACCCGGATCGAGAGCCAATATTGGGGCATCTTCATCCGCAAAATCGAGTACAACTAAAACACGTTTTCACAAAAACTCTTCAGAGTTCAGACCCGTTTATCCAAAAACGCAGATTTTGGGCACCAAGTTTTAGTTTTATTTTGTATTAGGCCTTGAAACGCGTTTGTAGATCGCAGATTCCCTACAAACTTGCTATCCCAACTACCCCTAAATATTTCTACTAGGATGAGGAGATCTAAGCACCTTGCGTACATGATTGGGAGAGCGTACGTACGTACCTGATAGAGGGTCCCATCCTCACCACGTTTGACCTCCATAACCCAGCCATCGGGGAGCCAATCTGGTGGTGTGAGCTCCACCTCCCCGAAGTCCTCCGGTAGTTTCCCTTCCATTCTCCTGTCTGTGATGGACTACTCCCTCGTTCCTAGACTAGATAGACCTCTGCAGACTCAGGCCTTGCTTCTCTCCGTCAACTCGTCTTATATACTAGTAGTATTATTCTTCAGATCTAAAAGAGCACGGGATAAGAACGTTGCTCAATGGGCAGCTATTTACAGCTAGATTTCGTACATTCAATGTGGTGCCTGGAGTAACTAGTGTCCATTTCTGTTTGGGAGAGCCTATCAAAATTGGAAGGGTATTGATGGCAGCGTATTTGGGAGTATCAAAGAAAAAAAATTGAGATCAGTATCAAAGAAATTAAGAAACGTATTGATGGCACAGTATTTTTAGTGCGTACCAACTACCAAGGGATGGATTTGTGACAGATTTGTGACAGCCGTGTGGACACAGTTTGTTGGACCGGCGGTCCTGGATACGACTCGATTCTGTCGCATGCACCATGCTGTCCATCAGTCCATGCATCATGCATGAGTCATGACTCATGAGTGCCTGAGTTACCTTCGTTCATGCCTATGAAATTATGAATGCATTGCAATTTTGACACCTGGATGACATGGAATATTATTCAGCGACGGCGCCAGAATGAGCCTATCGAAATCATGCATGAGTCACGAGTGCATGAGGTACCAGCTTACGGCACCGGCGCTGGTACCAGAACCACTCCGGCCGGCGAGCTCTAAAGTAGTGGAAGCACGTCGTATCCACATAGGCAGGTTGATCGATCTGCTCGATCATGTAGGTGTCCCATGTGTCATGCAGTCGCCGTCTTCTCATGTGTGTACTTTAATCCTCCCAGAATCAAGTGTGCACATTTGATCATCGTGGTGTGGCACGCGTAAAGAATCCGACCATTGCTTTCATCGGTCTCGATACATGCATGCGACACAAATTTGTAACCTAATTTTCCAGCATAAACCGTCCGTCGCCGAGACCCACCATCATCGACGAGTAGATGCCACACCGCACCACCACCTGCTAATTGCGTTGATGTGCAAGTCGATCCATGGGCGAGCATGCAGAAGAACACAATCTTCAAGATGACGCCCTCAAGAGGGGAAGCAACGTGGATCGGCGTCGTCGCATGGCCCTACGTTGCAGGGTCTAGGTCTTCCCCAATGAAGTGATTCAAGGATGGGAAGAACGGAGATCTCCACGATGACCCCCTAAGGAGGAACATGACGTCCATGGACATCGTGTCACTAACCTTTCGTACGGATCAGCTCTAACTCCTCGCCTCACACAATTAGAAAAAAACAAGGAAACACGTTGATATATACACCCATTGGTCCAAACACCTCCAGGCGAGGGCGGAGCCACCGTCACGAAGGAGCCGCCTACCTCGATGCCAACAAGGTCAACAAGCCAGATCAGAGCATGGACCAGATCTGGCGCCTCCAGCTCCATAGACGTTTGCGGCCAGGTCCACGCCGCCATGAAGGAAATATGCCCTAGAGTCAATTATTAGTATTACTTATTCATTCCTCGCTCTTAATTAAAAGGTTTTGTTCTTCGTGCTATAATTGATGTGATTATTAAATACGTGATTCGGTAGAAAATTCACGAGCACGTGTAGATATCTAAACGACAAGTTGTTCCTAGTCCTACCTCTAGAATTGACTAATAGGTTATAGGTTAATCGATGATCCCATTTTCCAGAACATGGGTATTGTTATTGTAACAAGGATACCGTTCAACTATGAGAGTACATTTTTTGGCAGAACAATGGTACTAAACCAAATCCATGTCTTTATACGACACGATATTATCATCACATGTCCTTATTATAATCTCACTGTGTTAACTTATGTATAAGTCCTTCGACTGTTAGAACATCAAGCGTGCACATATAGAAGAAATTAGTTTGGTCATTGTCTGACGCTACCATGATAGAGGTATTAAACGCCAATGTCGGTGCATCTAAAAGTATGGCTGGATACTTTGATAGTTCAAGAGCGGGATATTACTGCTCCTGATGATGGACAGATATGGCTCTATGGACACTATGATTGTTCTGAGACATATTATGAGAGAGAAACACACTACACAAACATTCGAACGTATTTGATACCCCCCCGGCTAGGGCACCTAGGAGAGGTGGCAGCTAAGGGGACACGCAGCTAGGGGAGGCGGAAGTCCTAGGGTCCTAAAGATGATCCCCTTCCCTCCTACTACATAAACCCAGCCCCTCCCTCTCAAAATACATCCCTCGGCCCTTGTGCCGCTCTCTCTCCCTCTCTTGTGTGTGTGGTCCTCTCCACAATCATACGATATAAGGATCCACTACTTCCACCGGCACGACTACGCCCTAGTCTAGTGGAGCGCCCTGCTGGATTTATGTGTTGTATGTGTGGATGCTAGCTGAGGAATCATCTGTGCTATTCTTGGATAAAGGATGGTATTAAGTCCGCATGTCTGAGAGAGATACACCAAGGTGCGGGGATCACCATGTTTTGAGATGTCATCGAGCATTCCTCATCCTCTCGGTGGGCCTTATGGATTATCCTTTGTAGATAGTGGCTCCATAGATAGATCTTGTAGGTAAATGTGTGTAAGGAAAAATTTATTGATTTCGATGTACGAACCCTGACAGTGGTATCAAAGAGGATCTATGCGTAGATGTAACTGCAATATAGATGTACATGTGTTGTACGAACATAGTACGTGTGTTGTGTGGAGAGCATTTGTTATTCTCTGAATTTTCTCATTGCTTCCCTCAATTTTGTGTGTTCTAGTCTCAATGACAATGTGACCACTTTATTAATTATGATGTTTTGGCAATCTGCGGTCCATCTATGTTGCTCCTGAGTATGCTGGTTGTTCATCAAATAAGTGCTTAAGTTCGTTGGGTCCGTAATAGTTGAGAGGACGAACTACTTATAAAAATGGCATGCGGATTTTTATTCGCGCGTTCGAATAATGACTTGAAGTTTCATGCTCATGATTATGTAGGTAGGTGTACGGTTTTTTTAAAAACCTTCAAACCATGTAAAACTTGCAACAACGTGTAGAGGTCGTCTAACTTATTTTCGTAGGATGAGCATGTGATGTGATATAGTCATCGGTTAATGTACTGAGATTGTATGAGATGTTATAATATGTTATTTAATTCGTAATTTGCATGTCATGTTAGGATCGTACATTTTGCTAGTGTATTAATGATCATGTATGACTACAAGTTCGATTAGGATTTCTACATGTGGCGTTGCTTTGTGTGGGTATATATGCACAAGCATATGATACTACGCAACACCGTGAGATTTTATAAGAGAAAATAGAATGCGCAGTATGTGCCCTTGGTCATAGGTCTTCATGTGCGTGTTTTCATCTTGTTTTGTTTATTTATCCTAAGGGTCACACCCAACAGGTGGTGCAGGTGACTGATCGAGTAGATAAATAGATAATTGCAGATTTCTCATGGAGGTGTTCGACTATTCTCCTAACGGTGAAAACCTAAGTTGTCACGACTTTATATCTTTCTAACTTTATCTTATTACCGACCGACGATGTTGAGGATGTACATCTTCTAGTGGAGGAACGGTTCTATTTTAGTTTCATCGCGATCAGGTTGAGGAGCAAAAGCTGTTGTACATCCATGTAACCAAAACATGCAGCTTCTCCAGCGAGCATTCTAGCTGGGCTGCAATGAGTTTACGAGAAGAGAAACCTTTGAACTATCAACTAATATGAAGGGTGATTGTTTCACCATATAATGTGATGTCATGGTTTGCAAAGACAACAACACTTTTAGGGATGACGTTGATGTGCTCGTGTCTCACATAGGCCAACATACAAACAATCTCCTTCAAAAAAAGGTGGGCTCTGATGTGACACTTGGTCAGCCAAGGGACATTCATATATAGCAGACTTATGTCTGCTTCAGCTAGGTCTATATATAGTAGTCTTCATGCTTTGGCCCTATGAAGGAAGCTACTACATCTAGTATCATCCAAATCAAAAACATGTGGAAGAAAAGTGTTCAGGGGTTTGCTTAGGTTCATCTACATGGACAAATTATTTGACACGAAAAAGTCAAAGTAGATGATGTCGAACATCAAGAAGAGGAGCCAGTAAAATTTGTAATGTGGCTGGAAGACGCGTTTGTTGTCGAAGACATATATGATCTCCAATGGCGCATGTTCTTGTCTCTGATGCCCTACACTGGCAAACTCACCCTATTGAATTCAGTGATACAACTTTACCCATGTTTGCAATGTGCTCTTTCAAGGTGCCTATTACTATTTTTGTCCATTTTGAAAAAAGTGGAAGAAAATTTCTGTGGTCTGACAGAGAAAATAGAATTCAAGGGAAGTGCCTAGCAAGCTGGGAAATGATGTGCAGGCCAAAAGATGGGGGGGGCTAGGAATTTTGAATCTCAGATTACAAAATCAAGCTCTACTTATGAAGAATTTGCACAAATTTTATAATCATGCAGATATACCCTGGGTCAATCTAATCTGGCAAGCTTACTATAGGAACAGAGGCACCCCTTAGACGATTAATCCAAAGACATCATTTTGGTGGAGGGATTGCTTGTCACTACAAGACAGATATAAAGAATTGACAACAGTGGACATCCAAAGTGCAAAGTCAGTAGTCCTTTGGAAAGATAATTGGAATAGTTCCATCAAACAGGATACTTATCCTCACTTGCACTCATTTGCCAAAAATTAGAACATCATCATTGACAAGGCTATGGGGATTTTTAATGAAAATATGTATGATATGTTTTAGCTACCTCTAAGTACTATTGCACATGAGGAACTTCGCAATTTGGTACAGGAATTCTTGGACTTGGAAATCATAGGGGATCATGATATTTGGTCATTCAGCTGGGGTAGTTCATACTCCACAAAAAAAAGTGTACAGAGAACTAATTGGTAATCATGAGGTACCAAGCAGTATTGCAGCAATTTGGAAATCCTGCAATATTCCTAGACATAAATTCTTCTTCTGGATACTATTAAATGGCAGATTAAATACTAAGTAAATGATGAAGCACAAGAATTTTCATGTGGAATTCTTTGACTGTATACTCTGTGAAGTTTGTCTAGAGGAGACAAATATGCACCTATTCTTTGAATGCATATTCAGTCAGAACTTTTGGTGGGCACTTGGTTTGGAATGGAATGTAGATATGACCCTATATCACATGATAGATGAAGCACAACAAATATTATCCCTGGATTTTTCATGGAAGTAATGATTGCAGGCTGCTGGAGCATTTGGGACCAAAGGAATGATGATATCTTTAATGCAAATTATCCAAATGTGCAGACATGTGTGGCTAGATTTAAAGCCACTTTCACCCTTACAATGCATAGAGCTAATTAAGCCTAGTCTTTATGAGTATGTAATAAGGGTATCTACATGATAAACCCATTGTAAATATTCCATTTATATTAATAGAAAATGACACAGTAAGGAGCCTTTCCCTACTGTTTTTGTGTCAAAAAAAGAGCATTTGTCCAGGGGTATAGGTGTGAGTTCCATAACGTTCACTCTTGCTCTAGATAAGAGACACTACTGCAGGGTTTGAAGGAGGCGTGCTTTGAGTTTTTCCAAGTCCAATCTCCAATTTGTTTGGAAAAAGTAATGATGGCTAGGAGTATATTAAAATGATATATCCCTTTTGTATGAAATAGATTACCTCAAACTTGCATCCAAGACCTAAAGTACCATCACTATGCACATACATGATGAGACCCCCTAGATATATGGTAGTATAAATGTATACATGTGTTGCTTTTGTTTCATCATCATGTCATTTTCCGATTAAAAAAAGGTCCAATATATCGGAATTTATAGAACTAGCAAGCAAACATCACAAATGAGAGGGCGAATCATCTTTTTATTTGAAAGATGAGCATTGTATTTACTATGTCAAAATTAATCTGAAAATTCATCTATTGATTTTTCACATTATTTGATGAAAAATATTACATTTGTAGCAAAATTCCAACTAAATAAATATTAGCTATTTATTAAACATCTGCAATTGTATTTTTTGGTAACAATTATTAGGCTATATCCAAATATAGTAAATCAACTTGATGTTTCATTTTTTGATGATATTAAATTTGTATATACAATTAAGTTTTATATTTTGGGCTACGTGGTGAGGTTGATAATCAAATTAAAATAATGAGGGGCTACTTGAACAATGGCCAATTGATATTCAGAGTGTCGAGTAATGATTTTATGATGATTAGACCATTATTAAGTCGTCTAATTATTGATTTATTTGGTAATTTATATATGTGCAAATCCATAGATGATGGTGGACTAGTTGTTACTTTTAGCTACTTTTTGTAAGAGAATAATCATTATGTTGAGTACTAACTGTGTGACTTTATGTACAGGTGGTTGATATATACTTTGAGGAGTTTTTATTCTCATTGGATTTTCTATGTATTTTTTTGTTATGTTCGTGCATAAGTTTTAAAAAGTCCCCTCGTGAAATGAGACACATGCCTAGACCGATGGCCCATGAGGAGCCTAGTTTCTTCTTTGACTATTGAATTTTTGACGCACTGAACCTCCACTACAATAAATCTCTAGACTGTGTTGTGAGATGTCATCGAGCATTCCTCATCCTCTCAGTGGGTCGTATGGATTACCTTTGTAGATTGCACCTCCATAGATAGATCTTGTAGGTATATATGTGTAAGGCAAATGTATTGATTTCCATGTACGAACACTGACAGTGGTATCCGAGAGGATCTATGCGTAGATGTAACTGCAATCTAGATGTACATGTGTTGTACGAACATAGTGCATATGTTGTGTGGAGAGCATTTGTTATCCTCTGAATTTTCTCATTGCTTCCCTCAATTTGTGTGTTCTAGTCTCGGTGACAAAGTAACCACTTTATTAATTATGATGTTATGGCAATCTGCGGTCCATCTATGTTGCTCCTGAGTATGCTGGTTGTTCATCAAATAAGTGCTTAAATTCATTGGGTCCGTAATAACTGAGAGGATGAACTACTTATGGAAATGGCATGCGAATTTTTATTCGCGCGTTAAAATAAGGACTTGAAGTTTCATGCTCATGGTTATGTAGGTAGGTGTACGGTTTGTTTAGAAACCTTCGAGGCATGTTGAATGTACAAGGATGTCGCCTAGAGGGGGGGTGAATAGGCGGGTTATAAAAACTTATACTTGAGGGCTAAACAAGGTGAAATAAAACTACTTGAGGTTTACTTGTTTAGCTCAAAGCCTATCAACTAGGGTTTGCCTATGTGCACCAACAACCTATGCTAAGCATGATGAGAAACAAGGTGATAGCTAACTAGATATGGAACATCAAGCACGAAGGCTATCACAATGTAAAGAGCATAAGTAAAGGAGCTCGGGTTGAGAAGTAACCGGTGCAAGAGGAGACGACGATGTACTCCGAAGTTCACACCCTTGGATGCTACGTCTCCGTCGGAGCGGTGTGGAGGCACAAGGCACTCCAATGAGCCACTAGGGCTAGCGACCATTTCCACCAAAGGGAAAGCCTCCATCCACTAAGGGACCCTTGAGGGTGGTGACCGAACCCGTACAAGCTTGGGGCAAACACCCAAGTATCAAGCTTGAGGCAAACTCCACAACACTGGAGGCTCTCAAGTACAAGGCCACAAAGGCTACAACAGGCCACACACGGCAACAAGGCCACGAAGGCTCCAACGTGTCACAATTGGCTCCAAAACCACAAAGGCTACCACACTCCACAAAGGCAACAACACCACAAAGGCTACCACGCCACAAAGGTAACAAAGCCACAAAGGCAACAAGGCCACAAAGGCTACCACGCCACAAAGGCAACAACACCACTAAGGTCAACAATCCATCTACGAGACCGAAACCCCGGAGAGAATCCAAACCGATGCACCTAATGCAATAGCTAAGAACACCACTAAGATGCCTAAGTTCTTCTCTCCCAAATTCCAACAAAGCTACAAAAGACATTGGGGAAATAAGGGAGGAAGAACAAATATGAGAAGGAACACCAAATTACTCTAAGATCTAGATCTAGCAAGATCCCCTCACATGGAGAGGGATACACTTGGTGGACAACTAGATCTAGATCTCCTCTTTCCTTTCCCGCAAAAATATGCAAGAAATAGTCAGGGGATCAAGAGGAAGATAAAGCTCTTCAAGGTCAACAATGGAGGAGAGAGAGTAGGTGGAACGAACTAGTGTGGACGGAGGTGGGAGAGAGGTATAAATAGGGGGCTCAGAAATATGGCTGTTGGGCAGAAAAACGGTCAGATTCGCGACCCAAAGCGGTACTACCGCTTGTCGAAGCGGTACTACCGCTTGCGTCAAAACTGTGCAGAAACAGGCATAAAACGACATAAGCGGTACTTCCTCTTGTGCAAGCAGTACTTCCGCTTCAACCGGTACTACCGGGTATGTACCGGCCCAATACCGGTTCGGATCCAGGGGCTCACAGAGACCAAAACGGTACTTGACCAGTACCTGACCGGTACTACCGCCTTTTTCTTTTAGCCTCTAAACCACGATACGTAAACGGCAATAACTCGAACTAGGAAACTCCGATTGAGGTGAAACCAATTTTACCGGAAAGAGGATGACAAGATCGAGCTACCTCCAAACATGGCGAAATCATGCAAAAGAGTGGATGATGATTTTCCTATAAATATAGAGGTGTAACCTCTCAATATGGTAAACCGGGAAAACCATCCAACTCGAACATGCAACATGCGATGCATCCGGAATCCATTTCCGATGTTCTAGAGCTTGTCATGAGAATTAACACAATCTCTAAAACATCTCATGGATAAGAACCAAGAACAACCAAGAAACACGATGCAATGCATGTAACCTCTCAATATGGTAAACCGGAAAAATCATCCAACTCGAACATGCAACATGCGATGCATCTGGAATCAGTTTCCGATGTTCTGGAGCTTGTCATTGGAAAGAACACAAGCTATAAAACATCTCATGGATAAGAACCAAGAACAACCAAGAAACACGATGCAATGCATGCAAGGTTTGAGCTCTCTCCGATGATGCGACCAACTATCCTACCGAGCACAAACCTTGACCTTGCGCGTTCCACTCAAGCCGGCAAGCTACATCTTTACCATCTTCATCATTGTACATGCCACCATCTTCTTCCAACATACACGCCACCGTCTTCATCCATCTTCTACGCACATCACCGTCTTCATCTCTTCTACACCGTCTTCGTCCGGCCCCCTTCATCTTCTACACCGTCTTCATCCGTCATCTACATCAAACTCGATCTTCTTCATTGCAACCTTGAGACCAACATATGGCTATGGACAAGACCTAAGATAGATTCTCAATACAACCATTAGTTCATAGGAATTGTTATCAATTACCAAAACCATACATGGGGGCTCCATGTCCTTTTACATGTAAAACATGCAACAACGTGTAGAGGTCATCTAACTTATTTTTGTAGGATGGGCATGTGATGTGATATAGTTATCGGTTAATGTAGTGAGATTGTATGAGATGTTATAATATGTCATTTAATTCGTGATCTGCATGTCATGTTAGGATCGTACATTTTTGGTTAGTATCAAACTAATTTAGCTAGTGTATTTCTGATCATGTATGACTACAAGTTCGATTAGGATTATTACATGTGGCGTTGCTTTGTGCGGGTATATATTCACAAGCATATGATACTTCGCAACACCGTGAGATTTTATAAGATAAAATAGAACGCGCGATATGTTCCCTTGGCCATAGGTCTTCATGTGCGTGTTTTCATCTTGTTTTGTTTATTTATTCTAAGGGTGAAACCCAACAGGTGGCGCAGGTGACTGATCGAGTAGATATATAGATAATCGCAGATTTCTCATGTTGGTGTTCGACTATTCTCCTAACGGTGAAAACCTAAGTTGTCGCGACTTTATATCTTTCTACCTTTGTCTTATTACCGACCGATGATGTTGAGGATGTACAACTTCTAGTGGAGGCACAGTTCTATTTTAGTTTCGTCGATCAGGTTGAGGAGCAAAAGCCGATGTACATCCATGTAAACAGAACATGCAGCTTCTCCAGTGAGCATTCTAGCTGGGGCTGCAATGCGTTTATGAGAAGAGAAGCCTTTGAATGATCAATTAATCTGAAGGGTGATTGTTTCAACATACAATGTGATGTCATGGTTTGCAGGAACAACAACACTTCTAGGGATGCCGTTGATGTGCTCGTGTCAGGCATAGGCCAACATCCAAACAATCTCCTTCAAAATAAGGTGAGGGTTGATGTGACACTTGGTCAGCCAAGAGACATTTATATATAGCAGACTTATGTCTGCTTCAACCAAGTCTATATAAAGTAGTGTTCATGGCGCAACTCTTTGGCCCTATGAAGGAAGCTACTACATCTAGTATCATCCAAATCAAAAACATGTGGAAGAAAAAGTGTTCAGGGATTTGCTTAGGTTCATCTACATGGACCAATTATTTGACAGGAAAAAGGCAAGCAGATGATGTCGAATATCAAAAGAGGAGCCGGTAAAATTTGTAATGTGGCTGGAAGACGCGTTTGTTGGAGAAGACATATATGATCTCCAATTGCGCATGTTCTTGTCTGAAGAGCATTCCGGGGGTATAGGTGTGAGTTCCATAACGTCCACTCTTGCCTAGATAAGAGGCACTACTGCAGAGTTTGAAGGAGGCGCGCTTTGAGTTTTTCCAAGTCCAATCTCCTCTTTGTTTGGAAAAGTAATTATGGCTAAAAGTATATTAAAATGATATATCCCTTTGTTATGAAATAGATTACGTCAAACTTGCATCCAAGACCTGAAGTACCATCACTATGCACTTACATGATGAGATCCCCTAGATAGATGGCAGTATAAAAGTATATATGTGTTGCTTTTGTTTCATCATCATGTCATTTTCCGATATAAAAAGATCCAATATATCGGAAGTTATAAACTACCAAGCTGACATCGCATATGCGAGGGCGAATCTTCTTTTTATTAAAAAGATGTGCATTGTATTTACTATGTCAATATTAATCTGAAAATTCATCTATTGACTTTTCACACTATTTGATGAAAATAATTACATTTGTAGCAAAATTCCAGCTAAATAAATATTACATATTTAGAAAACATCTTCAATTGGATATTTTGGTAACAATTATTAGGCTATTTCCAAATATAGTAAATTGACTTGATGTTTAATTTTTTGATGATATTAAATTTCTACATGAATTAAGTTTTATATTTTGGGCTACGTGGTGAGGTTGACAATCAAATTCAAATAATGAGGGGCTACTTGAACAATGACCAATTGATGTTTAGAGTGCCGAGTAATGATTTTATGATGATTAGACAATTATTAAGTAAACTAATTATTGACTTCTTTGGTAATTTATATATGTGCAAATCTATAGATGATGGTGAACTAATTGTTACTTTTAGCTACTTTTTGTAAGAGAATAATCATTGTGTTAAGTACTAAGTTTGTAACTTTATGTACAGGTGGTTGATATATATTTTGAGAAGTTTTTATTCTCATTGGAATTTCCAAGTATTTTTTTATGTTCGTGCATAAGTTTAAAAAATTCCCTCGTGAAATGAGACACATGGCTAGACAGATGGCCCATGAATGTAATAACCCAGAACATATGAACATCAAAGGGTAGATTTAGAATTGGGATGTGCATTTCATCACAAAACGTCGGGAATTTTCGCGCCTTATTGCATAAAAACCTAAGAGGGATGGAGGTTCTCTCTCATTGAAATTAGGGTTAGGCAATGTGAGGTTAAGAATTTTGACATGATCTCTTTTGTAACTTGTTAATTTTGGGAGATGATTTGAATTGACAAGTCATATTGAATTTAAAACAAAATAAGTGAAAGGTAAACAGTTTATAAATGAATTATGAATTCATAATTTAAATCACATCATAAATCGAATCATATCATATGTATTTACATGATTCAGATCACAATATTTATACACAAATAATTCATAAGTAAATGATACATTTACAAATAAGCTCATACGGAAAACTTGAGCTTTATTGATCATATACACACATACACTGTCTTTACAATATTCATCATACAAGAATTGGGTGAATAATAAACAAAATAAGAAGAAGATTACAAGAATTTGATCCTATACTAAAACCTAAACTAAGTGTCTTGGAAGAATTTGTCCCTGGATCATTTCAAGTTTTGAAACCTGCAAATAAGAGGAGAAACTAGTCAGGGGGTTAAATCAAGTGAGAAACTAGACAGGGGGTTAAAACCAAGTATCCAGGACACTTGTCCATGTCCAAAACTTTGCCAGAACCAAGATAGGCACCAGCAGACCATGCATACCTGAGCCAATGATGGGCTCAATTTCACCAAAGGAACACACAACTCATAGAGCTGATGTGCATCCAACAGCAAGCCAAGGCCATGGCTTAGTCACCAAGTCATGCCAGGCTTGTGTGTCACAGCCATGGTGAACCAGCAGTCAGCATAAAAGGGTAGAAACCATCAGGAATAAGTCAGAAGTCGACCAGATAATCATTCACCCAGCAACCAGCAAGGAACAATGCATAGTTCATCCTGTTCTTGCTCAAGAACAACAAAACCAACCACTGAAACCATTTATCCAACCAACCAAAAACCAACAGAGACATGGGAACTTAAGCAAGATCATCAGGAGCTAGGAGGAGCAGGGCAAGTAACCAAGAACAAGCAACAGCTCAACAACAGTTGATCATAACCATCTAGGAGCTAGAACAAGGTATAGCAAGTACCTGGAGAGGATCCAGTGGATCCAATCCATATTATTGCATGACACAAAGAATGAGATGAGAAGATGCTCATGGAGTTGTCATCACTTGGTGTTGACCAAGGATCACTGGCAGAAGGGGAGCAGCTAGAGCCCAAAACCATCTAGATACTACTCATGTGCAAATAAGCAAGGATAGATGCACAGATAGCACCAGTAGAGGATCTGCAGGAACTAGAAGCTACCAAGAACTACCTAGTGAGATCCTAGCCAAGGAAACCATCAGTTAACCCTATATTTCTTCACATGCAAGCATAGTGGCATTCATATCATTTATGATACCCTGAGATGAGTAGCCAACAAGAACTAGTCAAACTGTGTGAGCAACTAAGCAGTAGCAATGCTACTGTGGTCACATCAACCACAAATCCATCCATGTAAGCCAAAATTATAAGTCATCGTCATCTAGAAATGGATTTAGACTCCATTTATTTCCAAATTGATCATGGAAATATCAAATCATGCACATCAATGTATTTAATCAACACTGCAAAAGCAGTTCATCCATAAATAATCCACCCAAGCACACATACACAGTAATCCATACATGAACAATGCAATAGCATCACTGAGGGGCAACAACAGCATGAACCGTGGCATCCTAGCCATTGGATCCTATCCAATGAGCTATGGACAGCAGCAACAACACATACACACACTTGAGCATCAGTTAGATCAAGCATAAGTCACACCAGTAGCTAGATAATCCATTCAATTAGCCAAGGATCAACCAGTAACTAGCCACTAGCATCTGATTGAGAAAATGGATCGATTAGATCAAGCCCTAGGCATAGCAGAGCATCACAGGCATGTAGTGATCCAAGAATTGGATCAACTGAAGCAAATTCATGGCATAGGTGAGCATCACTGACACCACAAGTGTCAGTAGTACTAACCTAGGTCAACAGTAGGCCACTAGCAAGAATTTGCACAACACAAGGACATGAACAAATAGAATAGTCCTAGCACAGTGAACCAGTAAGCATATGAACAGCACCAGGACATGAATAGATAGGATAGCATGAGTCCAGTGTACCAGTAAGAACTACACATGCATAATCAAAGCACCAGTAGGCATGAACAGGCTAGATCATGTCGTCAGTAGGATAAGGAGAGGAAGACAGCAAGCACAACAGCACAACAAGCACAACAACACAACAAGCACAGCACACACAGCAGCATAGCATCGGCAGCATACGCATAAGGAGCAGTAGGCACAGATCGAGAAGGAGAGGAAGGAGTAGAGAGAGGTAGAAGAGGAGGAATAGGAGGTTACCTGGCGAAAATCGTGGAGGCAGTCATGGCGGCACGGTGGCACGGCCAGCCACGGCGGCGCCAGACCGCGTCCAGGCCAGTGCTCGACCATGCAACGCCGGCGTGGGAGGCAGCGAACGCCTAGGCATCGCGAGAAGGTGCAGATCGGCGGAGATCGCCGAGGATCCGTCAATGTCTGCGGGTGTGCTACGTCCAAAACGTATCTACTTTCCCGAACACTTTTGCTATTGTTTTGCCTCTAATTTGTGTATTTTGGATACAACTAACACGGGCTAACGATGTTTTCAGCAGAATTGTCCTGGTGTCTTGTTTTTGTGCAGAAACTCAACTTTTAGGAAAATCCCCGAGATTAATTCCAATGGGCCTATTTTCACAGAAGATTAACAGAGCCAGAAGACCAGAAGGAGGGGGGCCACGAGGCGCCCACCCCACAAGGCGGCGCGGTGGGACCCTGGGCCGCGCCGGCCTATGGTGGTGGCGCCTCGGCCAGCCTCCGACGCCCCCCTTTCGACTACTTAAGGGTTTCGACCTAAAAACGCACGGGGGTTAGATGAAATTGCGAGAAGACATCCAGAACTCCCGCCGCCGCCAACGCGAAACTCCGTCTCGGGACCAGAAACTCCGTTCTGGCACTCGGCCGGGACGGGGAATTGGAGGAGATCATCGCCATCATCACCACCGACGCCTCTCCATCAACCAGCCATGCTTCCCCCATCCATGTGTGAGTAATTCTCCCGCTGTAGGCTGAAGGGGATGGTAGGGATTGGATGAGATTGGTCATGTAATAGCATAAGATTGTTAGGGCATAGTGCCTAGTATCCGTAATTGGTACATTTATGATATTGTTGCAACTTGTTATGCTTAATGCTTGTCACTAGGGCCCGAGTGCCATGATCTCAGATCTGAACATGTTATCAATTCATGATGATATTCATTGCTTTATGATCTTACCTGCAAGTTGTATACACATATTGCTGTCCGGAACCCGAGGCCCCAAAGTGACAGAAAATGGGACAACCGGAGGGGAAGGCGGTGATATGAGGATCACATGTGTTCACGGAGTGTTAATCCTTTGCTCCGGTGCTCTATTAAAAGGAGTAACTTAATTACCAGTAGATTCCCTAGAGGCCCGGCTGCCACCGGCTGGTAATACAAAAGATGTTGTGCAAGTTTCTCATTGCGAGCACGTACGACTATATATGGAACACATGCCTGTGGTTGTTTAGTACTTGGATACTGTTTTATTACTATCTGTAAATGCCCTACCTTGATTGTTACATGAGTTCTCTCATCCATGCAGCGCCCGTTCATCCATCCCTGTGCCTACAATATTTTAATCCTGTTGTTTACTATAATCACTTCTGCTGTCTTTGTTACACTACTGCTGATATTTCACTACTGCTACTGCTATAAAATTGTTGCTACTGATAAACTCTTGCGAGAAAGTCTGTTTCCAGGTGCAGCTAAATTGACAACTCCGCTGTTAAGGCTTACAAATATTCTTTGGCTCCCCTTGTGTCGAACCAATAAATTGGGTTTTACTTCCCTCGAAGACTGTTGCAATCTCCTATACTTGTGGGTCATCAAGACTATTTTCTGGCGCCGTTGCCGGGGAGCATAGCTTTATTTGCAAGTTCACCTGAATTGATATTGTTCGCTGCAAATCCTCCATCATGGGTAAATCTCGCGATTCTAAAGTCGCCATATTACCATCCACTACAAGAAAAGGTACAACTCTGAGTAACTCTGCTGCTCTTTATTCACCATCTGTGATAGGTAAACTTGTTTCACCGCCACAAGCTTCAAATGCTGGTACTTCTGCTGAATCTGAAAATTTCTCTAATAATTTTGATGATGCTTCTGATGTGCTTGATGATAGTGGTTCGTTAGGATCTTTTCTAGATGCTACAATTGCTAGGTCTAGACAAATTGAAAATACTGAAATTCCTAATGAAAATATTATTACACCTGTTAATTCACCTGAGTCTGTTGAATACTCTAGTGATGATCTTGATGAAGATTATGTGGAACTTGATGATGGTTTTATTAATAAATGCAATGCTACTACTGATGCAAGTAATATTAAAAAGCTTCTTGCACAACGTGCTGTTAGATATAAACTATCTCCTGATCCTAAATTTGCCACATCTCCTATAAACATTAAGGATAAGGATTATGATTTTTCTCTTGATTTATCTCATATATCTATTGTTGAGAAAACACCTTTTTGTGTTAGTGAAAAAGAAAGTGTTGTAGAACACATGATTGAGCTGTCTACTCTGAGTAGCTTGTTTTCTGATGATACCAAGAAGCGTACTTATTTTGTTGCTAAAATTTTTCCTTTCTCATTAAAGGATGATGCTAAAACTTGGTATAATAGTTTGCCTCCTGATTCTATTGATAGTCCAAGTGGTTTGCTTGATGTTTTCTTTCGGAAATACTTTCCTGCTAGTGCTCAACATATTGCTTTGCAGAAAATTTATAGTTTTGACCAGGAAGATGGAGAGAAATTGCGTGAAGCTTGGGCAAGGTTTTGCTCTCTTATCAGAGCTCGGCCTGGACATGATCTGGAAAAGCATGATTTACTTGATATATTTTATAGTGGACTAACCATTGAGTCGAGGGCATACCTGGATAGTTGTGCTGGTTGTGTTTTCAGGAAAAGAACTCCGGACGAAGTCGAAGAATTATTGGCTAGAATAGGCCGAAATCATGATGATTGGACTACACCTGAACCAACCCCAACGCCAATATTGAAGAAGAGGGGTATGATTAAATTAAATGATGAAGATATGAGGGAAGCCAAGAAATCTCTTAAGGAGAAAGGTATTAAATCTGAAGATGTTAAGAATTTACCTCCCATAGAAGATTTATGTAAGATTACCCCCTTCATCCATGATTGAGGTACATTCTCTTCAACTCTTTAGTAGGGAAGATATTCCGTACTCAAAACCTCCTGATCAATGTTTAGATGAGTTTGATAATTATATTGTTAAGCAAGATAATTTTAATATGAGAGTAGAGAATCATTTAATGGAAAATTCTCAAGCTATTAGTAAATTGCATGATATTGTGGAGAGAACCTCCAATGATGTTAAGATGCTTGTTAAACATTTTCATATGGTTCAAACTCAAATTGATCAACTCACTAAAGTGCAAAATGACTTGTTAAAAATAGTTCTAAAGAAAAACATGCTTATGAAGTAACAACTAGAGGTGGTGTTTCTACTCAGGATCCTCTATATCCCGAGGGGCATCCCAAAAGAGTTGAACAAGATTCTCAACGAACTGAAACTAGTGCTCCTTCTAAGAAAAAGAAGAAGAAACATAAAACTATTGTAGAATCCTCTGAGCCTGTTAATGATCCTAATAGTATTTCTATTTCTGATGCTGAAACTGAAAGTGGTAATGAACATGATAAAGATAATGATAAGAATGATGCTTCTGATAAAGACTAGGTTGAAGATGAACCTGAAAAGCATGCTAAAAATAAAAAGTATACTAAATAAGATTTTATTGCTAAGAAACATGGTAATGAAAGGGAACCTTGGGTTCAGAAGCAAATGCCTTTTCCTGCTAAGAAACTAAAATCAAAGGAAGAAGAACACTATAATAAATTTTGTGATTGGATGAAACCTTTGTTCTTGCAAATCCCTTTGATTGATGCTATTAAATTGCCTCCTTATTCAAAGTATATGAAAGATATTGTCTCTAACAAATGGAAAATTCCTAATGAGGAGATTTCCACTATGCTTGCTAATTACTCTTTCAATGGCAAAGTTCCAAAGAAGCTGGGCGACCCAGGTATACCGACTATTTCTTGTTCCATCAAGAATAATTATGTTAGAACTCCTCTATGTGATTTGGGAGCAGGTGTTAGTGTTATGCCATTTTCTCTTTATAAGAGACTCTATTTGGATAAGTTGATACCAACTGATATATCTTTGCAAATGGCTGATAAATCTACTGCTATTCCTGTTGGTATATATGAGGATGTTCCTGTTCAAGTTACTAATAATTGCTTAATATTAACTGATTTTGTTGTGTTGGAAATGCCTGAAGATGATAATATGTCTATTATTCTTGGAAGACCTTTTCTTAACACTGCAGGGGCTGTTATTGATTGCAATAAAGGAAAAGTTACTTTCAATATTGATGACAAGGAGCATAATGTTTATTTTCCCAAGAGGATTGATAAAGTATGTGGAGTTAATTCAATTTCTAATGTGAGAACTATCAAAGTGGGAGTTATTGATTGTCCTATATATGAGCCTAAAGAAGGATATCAAAATATTATGGTTGGATCCATATCAATTCAATACAAGGTAACATGATTGATTTGAGGTTTATTTCTTCTTATGTCATGTAAAATTTATTTGGTGGTAAGACTTGATCAACCTTGTTAACAAGTACATTTTATATGCATAGAGGAGCTAAACAACATTTCTTTCTTCCTCTACTTGTTTTACTTGCTGTAGCACTACTTGTTTTGCAAGATGCTTTAGTTGTGTAGAGGTTTGGAAAATCTTTTTCTGCCCTGTAATAATAATTTTAACACCCAAAAATGTGCATTTTTCAAAGTTTTCAAAAATTTACAAAAGTTATACCGTTGGTCTTATTTTTCGAAGAGCAATCTGGGAGTGCCTGGGGCTGACCAGTGGGGCACCCCAGGGCTGCCCCCCATGAGCGGGCGCGGCCAAGGAGGGGGGCGCGCCACCCTGTGGTGTGGGCCCCTCCTTGCCCCACTAAGTCATCTCTTCCTCCCATTCTACTCTCTCTCCTGAAAAACTCGTACCAACTTTCTCTCACTCGCGTTTTTGCTCAAGAGCTCGGGATTCTTCGATCTCTTTGCTCAGCCCAGATTTCTGTCTGAAATTTGGCACATTTGCTCTCCGGTATGTGACTCCTCCGATTATCCAAATAGAATTTTGTTTGGTTGAGTATATCTTGAGTATTTTGCTGCTGTAGGTAACATGTTAAGTGAGCTTGCATGCTTGTTCTAAGTTGTAAAAATTAGTTTTGATGCATGTTTAGTACTCTACCAAGTTCCTATTGTAGTTTCCCTCATTTATATGTCTGCAAATCAACTTTTATAATGTTTGTTGAAAAATTTCAGAAAAAGAAGATGCATAACCATACCTTTGGAGAAGTGTTCGAAAGAGAGACGACAAGCATGGGGAGGCCCTCAAGGGCAGCCACTCGAATTAGACGATCCTATAATGAGGATGTCATCGCACCGAGCTTCGAAGTTGAAGAGGATAATGGAGTTCCTAATGCTTCATCCTTTCCATGCTATGAATTTTTGCGTAATGCAGGGCTGCTTGATGACTTCTTGTTCCTCATCAATAATGTGGGCTTATCTACCTATATGGAAGATGAGAGGAGTCAATACTACATGCTAACTAAAATCTTTGTTGAAAGCTTTAAGTTCAACAACACACACTTCACACCATCAGTTACATTTAGGATTTATGATAGGCCTATTACTATGAAGTTGAAGGATTTTTGTGCTGCATTGGATATTACTCCTGTAGGTACAGCGAAGAAGATCGAGAAAAGCCCCAAAGCTTTGACGGAGCTCTATCGAGAAGTTACCAATGATGATAGCCGCACCATTCAGCGCGGCAAGATAAGAAACATTCAACTCCCTGCCATTAGATATTTCGCTTACTATCTTGCTACTAGCATTCTTGGTAGGGAGAACACTAGCAACATTTCTAGTTATCATCTTGCTTTTCTAGTTGCTGCACTTACTGGAAATACACCTTATCATCTTGGTGCTCTTGTTGCTCGTCGTTTATCCAATAAGGGGCCTATTTTTGGAGAAATTGTTGCCTCACGTATTATGGCATATCTAGATCTTCCTCTAGATCCTACTGATGAGAAATTAACTCCTATAAGGCTTGATATTGCTGCTATGAAGAGTCACCAATTTTTTACAACTGACTCTAGTTTAGAAAATATTGTCTATAAAATATTGTTTATTGACGGGGATGAGAGGGAAATCCCTTTGCCGCAGGCCGATTTGTTCAGTGTTCACAGGAGACCGTGGTCGCACTCTAAGGAGGAGGTGGATGAGCAGCTGAGGATACATGGTTTCCACCAGCAGCATGACTCCGAGGACGCCGAGCCCTCCTACGGGTACACCGTCACGTATCTTGGTGCGTCTTCCAGCACATACCCAGAACAGGATCCTTCTTCGTCATACTACGGAGGTGCCACTTTATGGGCACCATGGGATTGATCTCCACTTAGGCCAAAAGCCTAAGCTTGGGGGGAGGTATACCGGCATCACTCATTCATTGCATATTACAATTGCCGGATACTTGTACATACTTTTTTAGCTTCTTAAGGTGGTTTCTAATAAGAGAGAGATGATATTTGGGGAAGTGCTGTTTGAAAACAGATTCTGGACTGATACCAAAAAAATTCCCCAAAACAGCCAGAACGTTATTTTGCGAAGCCAAGTTTTGTGCATATTCCCCAGGTTATTATCTAACTTCATTAGTTGAGCACTTTTCGAGTTGAGCAGCGTAAGATTTTCGTAAAAATAGATTACTGTACCGCTGTCAAGTTTGACGAATTTCTGCTACTTTGTGTTTATGTGACTCTTTTAGTTTTCATTTTCTTGTTTTTGCTTTGTTTCTTTTCTAAAACACAAAAAGACCAAAAATATTTATGTTGTTTCTCTTTACCATTTGTTTATTTTGGTTTCTTATCCTATTTTGCTTTATTTGCTATCGTTGGTTTGCTATAAGAAAATCCAAAAAGTTTTTGCTTTGTTTGCTTGTTTCCTTTTGTTCTTGTCTCCAATTCGAAAACACCAAAAATATTTGTTGTTCTTCTTTGGTTTTGTAAAGTTCATTATGGAGTTCAGCGGTCTCCGGTGGCTGGAGCTTAGTTTTCATTCCATAGTATTCAAGCTACACAAGTGAAAGGCAATAATGACGATCTACGATAACTCGACTGTGGTGATGTTGCGGTCAGAAACCCACCGGCGGGCAGCGACTGGCAACACCGTAGAGCCGGGAACAACTAGGGCTGCGGCTGGCCCCAGTCCCTCAGAGCGACGGCCCGCAAAGCCTTCTGGTCACACGTCCGATGCTGTCGCAAGGGCGTGCCACCTGACCTATACCGGTCGGGAAGGTGTTGGATGATGCCTCGCTTAGTTTCTCGCGAGGCATACACGTAAACGTTAAATACGAGCCTCGATCGGCTCTCAGGTTATCCTGTGAATCGGCTCAAAGAGCCGATCCACCCATGATTCATACGAGGTGTACGAATATATGGTGGTCCTGCTTGATCAAAATAAAGCTAAAGCGATCTACGACGATTTAGGGTTTTCACCGCATAATCGGCTCATCCTACTCACGATTGGGCCTCGCGCTCGCGTACGGTGATCGTAAGCCGATCCTAGACAGGGCCTAAAAACCAACACGAGGTTGATCCCGGAACATCCTGTCTAGGGCTAGCAAACTACACCCTACACGCCGCTGGATCCTCCAACCCTTTGTAAGGCCTAACTATTGCGGATGTTAAACTAATCCTTGAAGAACAAGGAACAACCGTAACGGATCGGATCTACTAAACAATGATCAAGCGGGTGCCGCCCCTACACCTAAGATAGGTGTAAGGGCGGCTAGATGTATAAGGGTTGCACTACGACAGGCATATGATACGAAGAACAATGCTAACCCTAACACATCTAAGATAACTACGTTGCTCGCCATCAAAAAGGCTTCAGCACGAGCAACGCATGAACAACGTAGGTAGGCTTGTGCTGCCTAGATCGTGCGATCTAGGCAGCATGGTGCTTACCGGAGAAACCCTCGAGACGAAGGAGTTGGCGATGCGCCGAGATTGATTTGTGTTGAACGTTGGTTGTTTATTTCATAAACCCTAGATACATATTTATAGTCCAAGGGACTTTCTAATTCAGGTGTGCACCTAACCGTGCACGGGTCAAACTCTAACTAACCGATACGTAATCTAATATGTTACAGATACAAGGGCAAACTAGCCCAAACTTTGCATATAAGGCCGATTTACGTATTCCTTCCGTATATAATCTTTAAACCCGTCTTGATCGCGGCCCACCTCTGACTCGGTCAAATTCTGGTGATAACACATGCCCCCTGGTTTTGGAAATGTCATTTCCAAAATCATTATGCTTATCCTTCATCGGGTCATGTCATGGCGTCTTGCCTCCTTGACTTCATCACCAATCTAAAAAATGAAGGAATGTCTTCACTTAACCCCGCCGATAGCCAGAGTCAGGCACTCCCCAAAAGAGCCGATGGTATCACATCAGCCTCTACGATAAAACGGGAGCAAGGCTAACCTAACTGTCCCTCCAAACGGTAACCTGCGCCCTTCGTCTGAGAAACTCAGATCCCCAAATCGCCGCCCAGCAGCTCTACGGATCTCAGATCTCAGCCGCGCCGTCCCGATTCCTCAGCGCATCCAATGGCGGAATCATCCAACGCCAACGCCATGGTCTCCTGTCTGAAGGTAATCCTCAACAGCCCCCTTGCCACATGCATCAATGTCAGGAGTAAACAGCAAACACCTGAATTAATGTTCTATTCCACTATCAATTTTAGGTCTCAGACATCCTGCTGCCACATCCTTCTCTCGCAAATTCTATGTGCCTCGGTCCTCGTTCTTCCGAGAGTCCCGCCCTCTTAATTTCATGCGAAGCTAACAGAATCCCCTTCGTGAATCAGAACTTAGATCCGACCTCCCGGGCCGACCGCCCGCGAGCCCGGCCTAATCCCCCGAGGGTTGGGTGACATGGTAAAACAGAGTATCCAAAACCCATTATGCCACCTGGGAAGCTATAGGGATAGCCGATGCCCTGTCATTATCATTGTCTCCTCTTGAGAAGAATGAAAATATTCGAAAACCATCGGCTACTTCGGTCCGACGCACCGAACTTGCTTCATGTTTGGCCATGGCCCTATGACACCAACCTCGCTGGATGTGGCCATGATCACGAGGCCTAGACATTGCATCCCCAAGCCCTTCGCATTCAAACTGCCGAAAGTCCCTTTCACCCTTTCTTCTAAAAAAGAGTGTACCGGTTGGGGTGCCTACCTCAATCGTTATATGAAGACCAAAGGCCCCGTGACGAGAGAGAGAACACACGAGCCTTCCTAAACTTTTGGTTGGAACACTTCATATTACGTGGCCCATCACTTGCCCCTACCAAGAATTACCTTTCCCTAGCCTATGAACTAGCCAAAGGCACCCATCTTGGCCTAGGCAAGCTGTTTCTTGGAGAGGTCTATCGATCTCTTCAAGCGATGTCCGTCAAACTGTTCTCTCAAAAGACGATTAAAGCCGGCGGTCCCCGGTGGTTTATTCGGTTGTGGGCGCAGCTATACTTTCAGAACCAGATCCCAGACTTCCCGCCTTTGACCTCCTGCACCTTTCCAGATGCTAACGGAAAGGATATCCGATGTACCAGCTATGGCCAAGCCTTGTATGGTACGCCGGGCAGCGAGGCTGATCCCTAAGGAAGCGACGAGGGTGGTTCAAGATCTTCTTCCAAGGTTTGGACAACCCCCTGTTCTTTCCTTATACCGAACCGGAGAATTTTGAAAACCCAGTCCCCTTTCGATTGGATAACTTTGCCGATGACGATAGCACCCAGCATCTGTATTCCATCATGATTCGTCCTTGCTTCCTCCCTGTTGGCATGAGTACCTCGAACCGGATCATCAAACCTGGTTATGAGTGTTATCAACCGGTAGTGGTAGCCCGACAGCTCGGTCTTGGGCAGGTGCCTCCACACTTCTTCTTACACCACCTGACAGCAAGCAGAGCTGAACTGCCCGACATCCTTACTGGCCAAAGGTGTTACACCTTCTTTGATGCTTTGACCATCCCAATTCCCCACGACCTCCGTTTCTCCTTCACTACCGACGGTTTTGAGCCTTGGTGGTCCATGTGGAAGACCCATGTATTCAGAAGGGCTTTAGGACCGCTGTTGAGACAACTTGATGCCGAGTACGACATCCCCGCAGACCAGGTACCATCACTCAAATATTTCTTGTAACTGCTTATGGTGATTGTCTGTGACCTGACTCCATCTCCTGGGCAGCAACAAGATGGCCCGGCTTCCACGCAAGCCGATGGCTCCCCCTTCGTATTCCTTCCTCCGGCCCCGGTGGTTCTCTTCCGCGAGCTCGCCACCTCCGAAGAAAGTCATAATGCGGAGCCGGCCGATTTCACCGAAATCGGCTCCCAAGAGTAAAGCAACTTCGGGGCCGGTTGCCCCCGAGCCTCGACTCGGGCGAGGACGGCGGTGAGGAAGGTGGGCTGTAAGGAAGACCACTGAAGCGCAAAGCTCCCGCCCGGAAAGCTTGCACGTAAGTTGATCCGTGTCTTGATCGAACACATTTGCCTTCCCAACCTTTATAACATGGTTGTACCTCTTCTTTCAGGCTTCCACCGAAGAGAACTCCAGTGAGGGAGCACAGTCCAGTCCAAGGGACTCCTCCCCAGGCGATACACAGAGATCCACCACACAGAGCCAGACGGACTCGCCAACGTCGGCTCCTAGGAAAAGGTCGACTCCCGAGCCTGCTGTCCTTCAGGCTCCGATCCAAACGAGGTCACGCATGAAGCGTCGATGCGTCAAAAGGGCTCGCACAGGCCCACAAGTCTCCTCGCCTAGCCAGGAAGTTTCAGATGTAATTCCCTCAACAGCTCGTGTTCCACATCGTCTTGTCACTAACTGGATTGCTTCACCATTTCCCTTGCAGACTAATGGGACTTCTAGCGGGGACGTTGAAGAGGTGCCGATGCCATCCGCTGCCCTTGGCCTATCCAACTCGCCAAGCGTGACTGACCAAGTGGCTAACCCGGCCCGGACTACCGCAAAGCCGATTGTCACAACATCGGCTTCCCTTCCTTTCTTGGGAGAGGTAAGCTCTCTCTCTCTCTCTCGGGCCTACTCTTTTCCTTTGCCGTATGCTCATGCTGCTCTCGCTTGTATGTCAGGGGTGTGATCCTTCAAGCTTGCTGACGTTCGACCCCGACTCCATCGAGCCAGCTGTTCCCAAAGCAGGTGAAGAGCCAGACCCTAGCGCGGTTGATGGCCCGCTCCAGCGTCTCAAAGTTTTGCTCTCCTCCTCGGTCGATACCTGGTCGAGAACCCCGAGGCAATCAAGGGCATCCTCGAGGACATCCAGCCTCGTCTCCCAGTGACGCTGCAAGTTAAGCTTTGGCCGGCAGTGACTTTGTCAGTTTTCAGGTCAAGGGTGCAGTCGGCTCGTCAAAGGATTACTCTTCGCCGCACCCAACTCCCGTTGAGAGCCGATATTGCAGACAAATGTCAACGGCTCAACGAGAAGAAAGCCGCTTTAGACGCCAAGACCGCCACTTCTACTCATAGTGTCAAACTTGAGACCTTGCGCAAGGAACTGGAGGACCTTGAAAAGAGGGCCAGGGAGACCAAACAACTTATCCAAGATGAGGAATCCCTCATTGCTCGCTCCCAAGAGGAAGCGAAAGGTCTCACAGCTGATCTGAAGACCGACCTGGCTGAAATTCGTGCCCTGAGCAGCCAGCTGGTGATGGGGAGAGACGAGGACGACGAGGCCGAGATCGCCGAGGTGGATCGAATCCGTGCCGATGCTCTTCACGCCCTTAATGATTTTCTTCAGTAGGGCCTCTTTGTGTAAACTGATGCATGTAAACTTGCTTCACTGTACTCGTCAAAGTCGACTGACGTGCATCGGCTTTCTTAACATTCTGAAGGCAATGTCTGCGCATCGGCTCTAGTTGCATCGCCAACTCGATTTGATTTTTTTTTTATTTTTTTTACTGGCCAATTTCCCTATCGGCCACCAATATTCCTCCGCACATGCTCATATGATTAGGTGCCCCCCGAGCCGATTCTGCCAGTGCATCGCCGATATCGGCTCTATGGTTAGCCAAGGTACTACGATGTGAACCTCGGCTTTGCTAGGAACAATGTGGATTTCTTCCAGTGCATCAGCCGACGCATCCCATAGCCCATTAGATCGACGTCGAGCCCAGATCGCAAGCATGGTGAGGATGATTTTGGCCGATTCCTAGAATCGGCCTCTATGTTAGTAGGTCTACGAAGGTCTGGCGATGTTCTTTCACAGATCTTTGGGGCCAATCTCACGGACCCGGCATTACCGCGTTTGCCCCTACATAGTGTCGGAGCCGGTCGCGTGGGACGGCTTCTTCCTTGTCTTCGCTGTGAGAGCAGCTGCCCTCGTCTCCGTCCTTACCAGGGTGGTGCCCGAGTCCTATCATGTTGATGTCGAGTGAGGATCTTGGCTGGCACCCTCCAAGGTAAGTGCGCTCCACTATGTTAAAGGTGGATGCCGGTGAAATCGGCACTCTTGGTGCTGCCAATGCGCATGGCAACAGTGAACGGGACTGGAATGGTATTTCTCCTTTGTGAGTCCCCAGAGCTGGTCCTGGCGGAGATTACTGATGGCTCATGATTTCCTGGATCACGCGCAGAGCGACACGCTCCAAAGTGTTCACCAGGCTCTCAGAGTGGCGGTGCAGCGAATGAGCCACCATGAAGTTGATCTCCTGACGCAGCGACCCGGTGCGTTCTTCGGACGGGGTGGACAGGTCCACTCCATCGAGCGCGCCTCGGGTGAGAACCCCTTCCACCTGACGCCATGGGAGCGGGTTCCGTGGAAAGAGCCGATGAGTTCGGCTTCGAGGACTCGCCTTGATCTCGTCATGCTTCTTCTTGAGCTCGTCGGTCGGATCCTCGTACTTGACCGGAGTGCTTTCCGCCATCTCGGATGTAGATGGCGATGCGGTGGATGTCGAAGATTGTCCTACCGGGCGTGCCGGAATGTGTTGCGGTCGGAAACCCACCGGCGGGCAGCGACCGGCAACACCGTAGAGCCGGGAACAACTAGGGCTGCGGCTGGCCCCGGTCCCTCGCAGCGACGGCCCGCAAAGCCTTCCGGTCACACGTCCGATGCTGTCGCAAGGGCGTGCCACCTGACCTATACCTGGTCGGGAAGGTGTTGGATGATGCCTCGCTTAGTTTCCTGCAGGGCATACACGTAAACGTTAAATACGAGCCTCGATCGGCTCTCGGGTTATCTCGTGAATCGGCTCAAAGAGCCGATCCACCCATGATTCATACGAGGTGTACGAATATATGGTGGTCCTCGCTTGATCAAAATAAAGCTAAAGCGATCTACGACGATTTAGGGTTTTCACCGCATAATCGGATCATCCTACTCACGATTGGGCCTCGCGCTCGCGTACGGTGATCGTAAGCCGATCCTAGACAGGGCCTAAAAACCAACACGAGGTTGATCCCCGGAACATCCTGTCTAGGGCTAGCAAACTACACCCTACACGCCGCTGGATCCTCCAACCCTTTGTAAGGCCTAACTATTGCGGATGTTAAACTAATCCTTGAAGAACAAGGAACAACCGTAACGGATCGGATCTACTAAACAATGATCAAGCGGGGTGCCGCCCCTACACCTAAGATAGGTGTAAGGGCGGCTAGATGTATAAGGGTTGCACTACGACATCATATGATATGAAGAACAATGCTAACCCTAACACATCTAAGATAACTACGTTGCTCGCCATCAAAAAGGCTTCAGCACGAGCAACGCATGAACAACGTAGGTAGGCTTGTGCTGCCTAGATCGCAAGATGCGATGTAGGCAGCATGGTGCTTACCGGAGAAACCCTCGAGACGAAGGAGTTGGCGATGCGCCGAGATTGATTTGTGTTGAACGTTGGTTGTTTATTTCATAAACCCTAGATACATATTTATAGTCCAAGGGACTTTCTAATTCAGGTGTGCACCTAACCGTGCACGGGTCAAACTCTAACTAACCGATACGTAATCTAATATGTTACAGATACAAGGGCAAACTAGCCCAAACTTTGCATATAAGGCCGATTTACGTATTCCTTCCGTATATAATCTTTAAACCCGTCTTGATCGCGGCCCACCTCTGACTCGGTCAAATTCTGGTGATAACAGGTGAGAGGCTGGTATGAACTCTATTTGTTTTCATTTTTGTACATATACTCATCCATGTGAGCATGCTTAGTTGGTTCATGTGAGGTATATGTCATTTAAGAAAGTCTAGTAGTTCATGATCTCTCATGTTTAGCTCCAATTTATTAATATGAGTAGCATATCATAAATATTTGCTTGCGTTGTTTTATTCATAGATAGGTATGACATTGTGGTATCCTCCTCTGAATAATTCACTTGAATCGACTTGTCACATGCTCACGCATGCATATGACTGAACAAAAGTCAATTAAGCCTCGATGATTTACTTTGCCTCAGAGTTCTTGTATCACTTTTATGCCTCCGTTAATTTATTTTGTCGCAAGCATGATTATGACAGCTGCTCTCTTGATTGTCGCTTCCCAGTCTATTGCTAGCCTTCACTTGTACTGAGCGGGAACGCCGCTCGTGCTTCCAAACCCCTGAAAACCAAGTTATTCCAAAGTGTCCACCATAAATACCTATGCATGGCATTTCAAACCATTCCAAGTAAATTCTCATGTGCTACCTTTAAACCTTCAAAATACTTCTCAATTTGTGTCGATGTTTTATAGCTCATGAAGAAGTATGTGGTGTTTTATCTTTCAACCTTGTCATTTACTCCTGACAGACTTTCACCAATGGACTAGTGGCACATCCGCTTATCCAATAATTTTGCAAAAAGAGCTGGCAACGGGGTTCCCAGCCCCAATTAATTAACTTTCATCAATAGTTCTCTTCACATGTTTTGCCCTGATTTATCAGTAAGCAACTTAATTTGCAAATAGACACTCCTCCATGGTATGTGAATGTTGGAAGGCACCCGAGGATTCGGTTAGCCGTGGATTGTGTAAGCAAAGGTTGGGGGGAGTGTCATCCATAATGAAACTAAAGTATGTGTGTAAACAAAAGAGAAGAGGGGTGATTTACCTTGCTGGTAGAGATAACGTCCTTCATGGGAGCCGCTCTTGAAAGTCTGGTTGACGAGGTAGTTGGAGTGCCCACTACCATTCGTTGACAACAACAAACACCTCTGAAAATAATTTTTACTCCTGTTTTAAAAATGAAAAGCTCTAGCGCATGTTAATCCCTGCTTCCCTCTGCGAAGGGCCAATCTTTTACTTTTACATTGAGTCACCATCCTTTCTTTGAGCACTTTCTTGAGAGCACAACTGTCATTCTTAGTATAATATGCTTGTCCCAAAATGTGATTAAATGTGGTATAACTTTGATGCTTTTATCTTTGATAATCTCTACTTCCAGTCTTTCCATGGACTTCGAAGGTGCCCGGGCATTTATGTTTTGCTGTACAAATACGGGCAAGCGAGATACCATTTTATCATATCCTTTTATGAACATTGCAATCTTGCTGATAGACATGATTCATGATGCTTATTATTAATTTGTTGGTACCTTTTCCATGATTGACATAGCTATTAGATGACTTTATTTGCATGTATCTTATTATGGTTGCCTAGGTACTTGTCCATATCATGACAATATTTACATCATATGAACAAATGTGTTCATGAAAGTTATTTTATCGCACTCAGTTGTTAACTGAATTGCTTGAGGACAAGCAATATTCTAAGCTTGGGGGGAGTTGATACGTCCAAAACGTATCTACTTTCCCGAACACTTTTGCTATTGTTTTGCCTCTAATTTGAGTATTTCGGATACAACTAACACGGACTAACGCTGTTTCAGCAGAATTGCCCTGGTGTCTTGTTTTTGTGCAGAAACTCAACTTTCAGGAAAATCCCCGGGATTAATTCCAATGGGCCTATCTTCACAGAAGATTAACGGAGCCAGAAGACCAGAAGGAGGGGGGCCACGAGGCGCCCACCCCACAAGGCGGTGCGGTGGGCCCCTGGGCCGCGCCGGCCTATGGTGGCGGTGCCTCGGCCAGCCTCCGACGCCCCCCTTTCGACTACTTAAGGGTTTCAACCTAAAAACGCACGGGGGTTAGACGAAATTGCGAGAAGACATCCAGAACTCCGCCACCATCGCGGAACTCCGTCTCAGGACCAGAAACTCCGTTCTGGCCCTCCGCCGGGACGGGGAATTGGAGGAGATCATCGCCATCATCACCACCGACGCCTCTCCATCAACCAGCCATGCTTCCCTGATACGTCCAAAACGTATCTACTTTCCCGAACACTTTTGCTATTGTTTTGCCTCTAATTTGTGTATTCTGGATGCAACTAACACGGACTAACGCTATTTTCAGCAGAACTGTTACGGTGTCTCGTTTTTGTGCAGAAATCCAACTTTCGGGAAAAACCTCGGGATTTTGACGAAAGGGCCTATTTTCCCGGAATGCGACGGAGCCAGAAGGACAATTCAAGTGGAGGCCCGAGGGCCCCACACCATAAGGCGGCGCGGCCTAGGGGGGCCGCGCGGCCCTATGGTGTGGCCCCCTCGGCCGGCCTCCGACGCCCTCCTTCGGACTACTTATTCGCCTCGACCTAAAAACGCACGGGGAGAAGTCGAAGTCGCCAAAACCCTCCGGAACGCCGCCACATCGCGAAACTCCGTCTCGGGAGCCGAAGTCTCCGTTCCGGCACTCCGCCGGGACGGGGAATTGGAGGAGATCATCACCGCCATCACCGCCAACGCCTCTCCATCAACCAGCCATGTTTCCCCCATCCATGTGTGAGTAATTCCCCCGCTTGTAGGCCGAAGGGGATGGTAGGGATTGGATGAGATTGGTCATGTAATAGCATAAGATTGTTAGGGCATAGTGCCTAGTGTCCGTAGATGGTACTTTTATGATATTGTTGCAACTTGTTATGCTTAATGCTTGTCACTAGGGCCCGAGTGCCATGATCTCAGATCCGAACATGTTATTGTTTCATCATGATATTCATTGTTTATGGTCTTACCTGCAAGTTGTATACACATGTCGTTGTCCGGAACCAATGGCCCCGAAGTGACGAAATCGGGACAACCGGAGGGAATGGTAGCGATGTGAGGATCACATGTGTTCATGGAGTGTTAATGCTTTGCTCCGGTACTCTATTAAAAGGAGTACCTTAATATCCAATAGTTTCCCTTGAGGCCCGGCTGCCACCGGCTGGTAGGACAAAAGATGTTGTGCAAGTTTCTCATTGCGAGCACGCACGACTATAATTGGAACACATGCCTATTGATTGATTAGTACTTGGATACCGTTTTATTATTATCCGCAAATGCCCTGCTATGATTGTTACATGAGTTTCTCTCATCCATGCAACGCCCGTCATCCGTCCCCGTGCCTACGAGTATTTTAATCCTGCTGTTTACTAAAATCACTACTGCTGTCTTTGTTACTCTGCTGCTGTTATTTCACTACTCGCTACTACTATAAAACTGTTACTACTCGATAAACTCTTGCGAGCAAGTCCGTTTCCAGGTGCAGCTGAATTGACAACTCCGCTGTTAAGGCTTTCAAGTATTCTTTGTCTCCCCTTGTGTCGAATCAATAAATTGGGTAATACTTCCCTCGAAGACCGTTGCGATCCCCTATACTTGTGGGTCATCAAGACTATTTTCACGGCGCCGTTGCCGGGGAGCATAGCTTTATTTGGAAGTTCACTTGGATTGATATTGTTCGCTGCAAATTCTCCATCATGGGTAAAACTCGCGATACTAAGGTCGCCATATTACCATCCACTACAAGAAAAGGTACAACTCTGAGTACCTCCGCTGCTCTTGATTCACCATCTGTGATTGATAAACTTGTTTCACCGCCACATGCTTCAAATGCTGGTACTTCTGCTGAATCTGAAAACTCTCATAATACTGATAATATTTCTGCTGTGCTTGATGATAGTGGTTCATTGGGAACTTTTCTAGATGCTTCAATTGCTAGATCTAGACAAATTGAAAATACTGAAACTCCTGATGCTACTACACCTATTAATTCACCTGAACTTGAATACTCTAGTGATGATCTTGATGAAGATTATGTGGAACTTGATGATGATTTTATTGAAAAATGCCATGCTACTACTGATGCAAGAAAAATTAAAAAGTTGCTTGCGTAACATACTCGTTAGATATAAAGCTGTCTCCGATCCTAAATTTGCCACATCTCCTATAAACATTAGGGATAAAGATTATGATTTTTCTCTTGATCTATCTCATATAGCTATTGTTGAGAAAACACCCTTTTGTGGTACTGAAAAAGAAAGTGTTGTTGAACACATGACTGAGTTATCTACTTCGAGTAGCTTGTTTTCTGATGATGTTAAGAAGCGTACTTACTTTGTTGCTAAAATCTTTCCGTTCTCATTAAAGGATGACGCTAAAACCTGGTATAATAGTTTGCCACCTAGTTCTATTAAAAGTCCAAAAGAATTGCTTGTTGTTTTCTTTCGGAAATACTTTCCTGCTAGTGCTCAACATGTCGCTTTGCGAGAGAGTTTATAATTTTGATCAAGGAGATGAAGAGAAATTGCCCGAGGCTTGGGCGAGATTTTGCTCTCTTATTAGAGCTCGCCCGACCATGATTTAGAAAAGCATGATTTACTTGATATATTTTATAGTGGACTAACCATTGAGTCTAGGGCATACCTGGATAGTTGTGCTGGTTGTGTTTTCGGAAAAGAACTCCGGACGAAGTCGAAGAATTATTGGCTAAAATAGGCCGGAATTATGATGATTGGACTACGCCTGAACCAACTCCAACGCCAATAGTGAAGAAGAGGGGTTTAATTAAATTGAATGATGAAGATATGAGGGAAGCCAAGAAGTCTCTCAAGGAGAAAGGTATTAAATCCGAAGATGTGAAGAATCTACCTCCTATAGAAGATATATGTGAGATAATTCCCCCTTCATCCATGATTGAGGTAAATTCCCTTCAACGCTTTACTAGGGAAGATATTCCGTATTCAAAACCTCCTGCGCAATGCTTAGATGAGTTTGATAATTATATTGTTAAGCAAGAAAATTTTAATATGAGAGTAGAGAATCATCTAATGGAAAATTCTCAAGCTATTAGTCAATTGCATGATATTGTGGAGAGAACCTCCAATGATGTTAAGATGCTTGTTAAACATTTTCATATGGTTCAAACTCAAATTGATCAACTCACTAAAGTACAAAATGACTTGCTAGGAAATAATTCTAAAGAAAAACATGCTTATAAAGTAACAACTAGAGGTGGTGTCTCTACCCAGGATCCTCTATATCCTGAAGGGCATCCCAAAAGAGTTGAACAAGATTCTCAACGAATTGAAACTAGTGCTCCATCTAAGAAAAAGAAAAAGAAACATAAGAATGTTGTAGAATCCTCTCGAACCTGCTAATGATCCTAATAGTATTTCTATTTCGATGCTTGAAACCGAAAGTGGTAATGAACATGATAACGATAATGATGAGAATGATACTCCCGATAAAGAAGAGGTTGAAAAAGAACCTGAAAAGCATGCTAAAAATAAAAAGTATACTAAAGAAGATTTTATTGCTGAGAAACATGGTAATGAAAGAGAACCTTGGGTGCAAAAGCAAATGCCTTTTCCTGCTAAGAAATTAAAATCAAAGAAGAAGAACACTATAATAAATTTCGTGATTGGATGAAACATTTATTCTTGCAAATCCCTTTGATCGATGCTATTAAATTGCCTCCTTATTCAAAGTATATGAAAGATATTGTTACTAACAAAAGGAAAATCCCCAATGAGGAAATTTCCACTATGCTTGCTAATTACTCTCTCAATGGCAAAGTTCCAAAGAAGTTGGGCGACCCGGTATACCTACTATTCCTTGTTCTATTAAGAATAATTATGTTAAAACTGCTCTATGTGACTTGGGCGCCGGTGTTAGTGTTATGCCTTTTTCTCTTTATAAGAGACTTTACTTAGATAAGTTGATACCTACTCGATATATCTTTGCAAATGGCTGATAAATCTACTTGCTATTCCTGTTGGTATATGTGAGGATGTTCCTGTTCAAGTTACTAATAACTGCTTGATATTAACTGATTTTGTTGTGTTGGAAATGCCTCAAGATGATAATATGTCTATTATTCTTGGGAGACCTTTTCTTAACACCGCAGGGGCTGTTATTGATTGCAATAAAGGAAAGGTTACTTTCAATGTTGATGATAAGGAACACACCGTCTATTTCCCCAAGAGGATTGAAAAAGCGTGCGGAGTTAATACTATTTCTAATGTGAGAACTATCAAAGTTGGAACTATCGATTGTCCTATATATGAGCCTAAAGAAGAATATCAAACTCTTGTGATTGGATCCATATCAATACAATTCAAGGTAACATGATTGATTTGAGGTTTATTTCTTCATATGCTATGTAAAATTTATTTGGTGGCAAGACTTGATCAACCTTGTTAACAAATACATCTTATATGCATAGAGGAGGTACACAACATTTCTTTCTTCCTCCACTTGCTTTAGTTGCTGTAGCATTTTTAATTTGCAAAGTTTCTTAGTTGATTTGAGATTTCAAAAAAATTCCTGGCCAGTAATAATAAACTTAATACCCAGAAATGTGCATTTTTCAAAGTTTTCAAAAATTCGCGAAAATTACACCGTTGGTCCTATTTTTCGACGAGGCACTCGGGAGAACCGGAGGATGACCTGTGGGGCACCACAGGGTGCCACACCACAGGCCGGCGTGGCCAAGGAGGGGGCACGCCACCCTGTGGTGTGGGCCCCTCCTTGCCACACTACTTCATCTCTTTCTTCCAGCATCTTCTCTCTCCCGAAAAAACTCGAACCAACTTTCTCTCACTCGCGTTTTTGCTCAAGAGCTCAGGATTTTTCGATCTCTTTGCTCAGCCCAGATTTCTGTTTGAAATTTGGCACATTTGCTCTCCGGTATGTGACTCCTTCGATTATCCAAATAGAATTTTGTTTGGTTGAGTATATCTTGAATATTTTGCTGCTGTAGGTAACATGTTTAGTGAGCTTGCATGCTTGTTCTAAGTGGTAGAAACTAGTTTTGATGCATGATTAGTACTCTAGCAAGTTCCTATGGTAGTTTCCCTCAATTATATGTCACCAAATCAAGTTTTATATTGATTGTTGAAAATTTCAGAAAATGAAGAAGTTCAAATTTGGAGAATTGTTCAAGAAAGGAACAACCAGCACCGGGAGGCCTTCTAGGACCGCCACCCAAATTAGGCGATCGTACAATGAGGACATCATCGCGCCTAGCTTCGCGCCCGAAGAGGACAATGGGGCTCCTAATGCTTCATCCTTCCCATGTTATGATTTTCTGACAAATGCAGGGATATTGGATGATTTCTTCACCCTTGTCGGCAGGGCGGGGTTAGCCACCTACGTTGGAGATGAAAGGGAGCAATACTACATGCTCACCAAAATTTTCGTCGAGAGCTTCAAGTTCCAAAACACGCAATATAATCCGACAGTTGCATTCAAGATCTATGGTACTCCTGTTACTATGGAATTGGAAGAATTTTGTCGTGCATTGGATATTGCCCCTGTAGGTACAGCGAGGAGAATTGATGACAACCCTTGGGACTTGTTGGAGCTCTATCGAGGGATCACCAATGATGACTGTCGCTCCCCGCCATTAAATATTTTGCATATTACATTGCTACTAGCATACTTGGTAGGGAGAATACTAGCAATATTTCTAGTTACCATCTTGCTTTCTTGAATATTGCACTTACTGGACGGACGTCTTATCATCTTGGGTCTCTTATTGCTCGCCGCCTGTCTACCAGGGGACCTATTTTTGGAGGAACTATTGCACTGCGTATTTTAACACATTTAGAGCTTCCTATTGATCCTAATGATGTGCCATTAACCCCTAGGAGGCTTGATATCATTGCTATGAAAAGCCATCATTTTGTTACCACCGAGTCCACTTTAGATAATATGGTCTATAGAATGTTGTTTTCTGACGGGGATGAGAAAGAAATCCCTCTTCCCCAGCCAGGTTTGTTCGATATTGACAGGCAACCATGGTCGCGCACTAAGGAGGAGGTGGATGAACATATGAAGACACAAGATTTCCACCAGCAGCATGACTCCGAGGACGCCGAGCCCTCCTACGACTACACCGTCACGTATCCGGGCGCTTCTTCTAGCACATACCCGGAATATGATCCATCTTCGTCGTACCACGGAGATACTACCTCATGGTCTCGATGGGATTGAACTCCACTTAGGCCAAAAGCCTAAGCTTGGGGGAGGTATACCGGCATCACTCATTCTTTGCATATTATGGTTTCTGGATACTTGTACATACTTGTTTAGTCTCTTTGAGTGGTTTTCTAATGAGAGGAAGATGATATTTGGGGAAGTGCTGCCTGAAAACAGATTCTGGACTGTTACCGTAAAAATTCGTGCGCACAGCCAGAACGTTATTTTGCGAAGCCAATTTTTGTGCATGTTCCCCAGGTTGTTATCTAACTTTCATTAGTTGAACACTTTTTGAACTGAGCAACGTAAGATTTTTGTAAAAATCGATTTCTGTACTGCTGTCAAGTTTTGGCAGATTTCTGCCATCTCGCTTTTCTGTGTTTCTTTTAGTTTGCTATTTCTTGCTTTCACTTTGTTTCTTTCCCAAAACACAAAAAGACCAAAAATATTTCTGTTGTTTCTCTTCATCATTTGTTTATCTTGGTTTCTTGCATTTGTTTCGCTTTATTTGCTATTGCTAGTTTGCTATAAGAAAACCCAAAAAGATTTTGCTTTGTTTGCTTGTTTCCTTTTGTTCTTGTTCTCAAATTCGAAAACACCAAAAATATTTGCTGTTCTTCTTTGGTTTGTAAAGTTCATCATGAGTTCAATGGTCTTCGGTGGCTGGAGCGTGGTTTTCATTTCATATTAGCCAAGCTACACAAGTGAAAAGGCAATAATGACGATCTACGACAATCTGATTGTGGTGAGAGGCTGGTATGAACTCTATTTGTTTTCATTTTTGTACATATACTCATCCATGTGAGCATGCTTAGTTGGTTCATGTGAGGTATATGTTATTTAAGAAAGTCTAGTAGTTCATGATCTCTCATGATTAGCTCCAATTTATTAATATGAGTAGCATGTCATGGATGTTTGCTTGCATTGTTTTATTCATAGATAGGTATGATATTGTGGTATCCTCCTCTGAATAATTCATTTATATCGACTTGGCACATGCTCACGCATGCATATGACTGAACAAGAGTCAATTAAGCCTCAATGATTTACATTGCTTCGAGTTCTTGTATCACTTTTATGCCTCGGTTAATTTATTTTGCCGCAAGCATGATTATGACGATTCTTGCTCTCTTGATTTGTCGCTCCCTAGTCTTTTGCTAGCCTTCACTTGTACTGAGCGGGAACGCTGCTCGTGCCTCCAAACACATGAAAACTAAGTTATTCCAGAGTGTCCACCATAAATACCTATGCATGGCATTTCAAACCATTCCAAGTAAATTCTCATGCGCTACCTTTAAAATCTTCAAAATGCTTCTTAATTTGTGTTAATGTTTCATAGCTCATGAGGAAGTATGTGGTGTTTAGCTTTCAACCTTGTCATTTACTTTTGTCGGACTCTCAAATGGACTAGTGGCACATCCGCTTATCCAATAATTTTGCAAAAAGAGCTGGCAATGGGATTCCCAGTCCCGAATTAATTAACTTAAATAGACACTCCTCCATGGTTTGTGATTGTTGGACGGCACCCGAAGGATTCGGTTAGCCACGGCTTGTGTAAGCAAAGGTTGGGGGAGTGTCATCATCATAATAAAACTAAACTAAAAAGGCACTCCTTCATGGTATGTGATTGTTGGCAGGCACCCGATGATTCGGTTAGCCATAGTTTGTGTAAGAAAGGTTGGAAGGAGTGCCACATAAAAATGCAAATAATTCATGGGAGCCGCTCTTGAAAGTCCGGTTGGCGAGGTAGTTGGTGTACCCATTACCATTCGTTGACAACAACAAACACCTCTCAAAATAATTTTACTCCTAATTTACAAATGAAAAGCTCTAGCGCATATTAATCCCTACTTCCCTCTGCGAAGGGTCAATCTTTTACTTTTATGTTGTGTCTCCATCCTTTCTTTGAGCACTTTCTTGAGAGCACAACTGTCATTCTTAGTGTAATATGCTTGTCTCAAAATATGATTGATTGTGGTATAACTTTGATGCTTTTATCTTTGACAATCACTACTTCTAGTCTTTCTATGAACTCCAGAGGTGCCCGGGCATTTATGTTTTGCCGATCAAATACAGGCAAGCGAGATACCACTTTATCATACTCTCTTATGAACATTGCAATCCTGTTTATATACATGATTCATGATGCTTATTATTAATTGTTGGTACTTCTTCATGATTGACATAGCTGTTAGATGATCTTATTTGCATGTATCTTATTATGAACTGCTCAAGTATTAGCCATATCATGAGAATATATACATCATATGAGCAAATGTGTTCGTGAAAGTTCTTTTATTGCTCAGTTGTTAACTGAATTGCTTGAGGACAAGCAATAAGCTAAGCTTGGGGGGAGTTGATACGTCCAAAACGTATCTACTTTCCCGAACACTTTTGCTATTGTTTTGCCTCTAATTTGTGTATTTTGGATGCAACTAACACGGACTAACGCTGTTTTCAGCAGAGCTGTTACAGTGTCTCGTTTTTGTGCAGAAATCCAACTTTCGGGAAAAACCTCGGGATTTTGACGAAAGGGCCTATTTTCCCGGAATGCGACGGAGCCAGAAGGACAATTCAAGTGGAGGCCCGAGGGCCCCACACCATAAGGCGGCGCGGCCTAGGGGGGCCGCGCGGCCCTATGGTGTGGCCCCCTCGGCCGGCCTCCGACGCCCTCCTTCGGACTACTTATTCGCCTCGACCTAAAAACGCACGGGGAGAAGTCGAAGTCGCCGAAACCCTAACGCCGCCACATCGCGAAACTCCGTCTCGGGAGCCGAAGTCTCCGTTACGGCACTCCGCCGGGACGGGGAATTGGAGGAGATCATCACCGCCATCACCGCCAACGCCTCTCCATCAACCAGCCATGTTTCCCCCATCCATGTGTGAGTAATTCCCCCGCTGTAGGCCGAAGGGGATGGTAGGGATTGGATGAGATTGGTCATGTAATAGCATAATATTGTTAGGGCATAGTGCCTAGTGTCCGTAGATGGTACTTTTATGATATTGTTGCAACTTGTTATGCTTAATGCTTGTCACTAGGGCCCGAGTGCCATGATCTCAGATCTGAACATGTTATTGTTTCATCATGATATTCATTGTTTATGGTCTTACACGCAAGTTGTATACACATGTCGTCTGTCCGGAACCAATGGCCCCGAAGTGACGAAATCGGGACAACCGGAGGGAATGGTAGCGATGTGAGGATCACATGTGTTCACGGAGTGTTAATGCTTTGCTCGGTACTCTATTAAAAGGAGTACCTTAATATCCGATAGTTTCCCTTGAGGCCTGGCTGCCACTAGGTTGGTAGGACAAAAGATGTTGTGCAAGTTTCTCATTGCGAGCACGCACGACTATAATTGGAACACATGCCTATTGATTGATTAGTACTTGGATACCGTTTTATTATTATCCGCAAATGCCCTGCTATGATTGTTACATGAGTTTCTCTCATCCATGCAACGCCGTCATCCGTCCCCGTGCCTACGGTATTTTAATCCTGCTTGTTTACTAAAATCACTACTGCTTGTCTTTGTTACTCTGCTGCTGTTATTTCACTACTGCTACTACTATAAAACTGTTACCTACTCGATAAACTCTTGCGAGCAAGTCCGTTTCCGAGTGCGAGCTGAATTGACAACTCCGCTGTTAAGGCTTTCAAGTATTCTTTGTCTCCCCTTGTGTCGAATCAATAAATTGGGTAATACTTCCCTCGAAGACTGTTGCGATCCCCTATAATTGTGGGTCATCATTCCCCCATCCATGTGTGAGTAATTCCCCCACTGTAGGCTGAAGGGGATGGTAGGGATTAGATGAGATTGGTCATGTAATAGCATAAGATTGTTAGGGCATAGTACCTAGTATCCGTAATTGGTACTTTTATGATATTGTTGCAACTTGTTCTGCTTAATGCTTGTCACTAGGGCCCGAGTGCCATGATCTCAGATCTGAACATGTTATCAATTCATGATGATATTCATTGCTTTATGATCTTACCTGCAAGTTGTATACACATATTGTTGTCCGGAACCCGAGGCCCCAAAGTGACAGAAATTGGGACAACCGGAGGGGAAGGCGGTGATATGAGGATCACATGTGTTCACGGAGTGTTAATCCTTTGCTCCGGTGCTCTATTAAAAGGAGTACCTTAATTACCAGTAGATTCCCTAGAGGCCCTGGCTGCCACCGGCTGGTAGGACAAAAGATGTTGTGCAAGTTTCTCATTGCGAGCACGCACGACTATATATGGAACACATGCCTATGGTTGTTTAGTACTTGGATACTGTTTTATTACTATCTGCAAATGCCCTACCTTGATTGTTACATGAGTTCTCTCATCCATGCAGCGCCCGTTCATCCATCCATGTGCCTACAATATTTTAATCCTGTTGTTTACTATAATCACTATTGTTGTCTTTTTTACACTACTGCTGATATTTCACTACTGCTACTACTATAAAACTATTGCTACTGATAAACTCTTGCGAGCAAGTATGTTTCCAGGTGCAGCTGAATTGACAACTCCGTTGTTAAGGCTTACAAATATTCTTTGGCTCCCCTTGTGTCGAATCAATAAATTGGGTTTTACTTCTCTCGAAGACTGTTGCGATCCCCTATACTTGTGGGTCATCAGGGTGTCGAGCACGCGCACGAGCGGTCAATGAAGGAGTTAGATCGACGCAGATGAGAAGATGCGCCATCGCGCGCTACGTCGATAGCGACCAATGGTATGCCCTAGAACGGCCGGAGCACGGGGCGACCATGGCGGCGACACAATAGCCACGGGAATCGCCACAGCTAGGGTTAGGGTTGCGCGAGAGAGACGAGTGAGTGAGTGAGGGGTGGGAAGATGAGTTCGGCGCCCTCCGAATGGTTTTGGGCAGGCCCAGGTGGGCTAGCCAAACGGGCCGTCTTAGTGGTCTGGCCCAGTTTGGCCAGAGAGGGGGGGTATTTATGTCTTTTCCATTTTTAAATAATCTGTGAATTCTACCAAATTTAAAATATTGTTAAGTACCTCTAAAAATCCAAGAAAAATAGGATTGATGAATAAGAAATTATTCCTAACAATAATAAAATAAGAAATAGAATTTACATCAAAAATTCAAATCTTGAAATTTTTGAATTTAATAATGAACTTGAAATTTTAAATTTGCAATTTTCCTTGGATTTAAAATCAAGGAAATTCCCAATGGATTAAAATATTTGTTATTCAAATGATTTCAAAAGGAATTCTATTGTTCCAAGTATTTTCTTTTAAATATTTAAGATTTTCCAAAAAGGAAATATCTCAATATTCCAAAATTCCTTTTCTTTCCAAAAATGAGGAAAACTCTATTATTTAAAATTCTTTATTTGAAATAAATATTTTCCAAAAGAAAAATTATATTACTCTTAAATCCTTTTATTTTTAGAAAATAAAGCAATGTTAAAAGGATTTAAGGAATTTATAAATTACTGCCAAAGGCACAAATACTTAACTCAACCCTAAATCTTAAATCCGGGGTAAGGGATTCAACATGAAATAATACACCCATGCATGCATCATTTGGATTATATAACATTGTCCTTACCGGACAATGATGCTTGTTTACAGAACCCGAGGTCCAGGTTCCATCCAACACATCGAACTGCATTATCTCGCAGTCACCAGGCAAGTTCATCCTTGCTCATGTCATCTTGATTATTTTATATCAATTTACCGCAAAAGTACTATACTTATCATTCCTGCATTGAAAATCAAATGTTAATTTTCCAATTATGAATATGACTATGTGGTGGGCAATGGAACCATGGTATGTGTTGATATGGTGGAGGTTCCATTGAAAGGGTTCTATTAATCTAGGACTAATCACCAATGTCATCTAGTGATTCTAGCGTCGTACAATTCGCGTTGACCATGAGATCTATAATGGCTCTGGGGAAGTCAGATGTATCTTTTCCCTCTTGCATATCAACGGACTTGATAGATCCTGGCTGGGTGTTGGGGATAACACCGCAGTAGGTTGGAAAATCCTTTAAAATCCCCATCCGTGTGGATGAGAGGCTATACTGTCTATGAGGGATTATCCATAGTACATCAGGGGTAAAGTCGTATGATCGGGAGATGTCTACCGGGGATGTACGGATGGACAAAAGGGTGGGTATGCAGGGTCGCGGAGAAGGCAGTGATTGGCTTGGATCTTACACCTGGCCCCACACCAAGGAAGTGTGGACAAGAAACGCGTCTCGGTTGGTATCAAGGATAAGTTCTCTTATGGGAAAAGTAACGCACCTCTACAGAGTGTATCAAATTGTGGCTGTCAACTACAGGAAGGGAACTACGAACGTGGCAGGAAAGGAACTCCGTGAAGTTCTGTTCAACCTGTGAAGACTAGCGGGCATAGTTTTCAGAATAAAATCAACCTTTTGAAGAAATGTTTTCGAAACATGCATTGACCTGAGATTTTCTGATCAATGGTCGTAGCTAGTGCATCAAACTCCTTTTCTATTTTGAACTTGCTGAGTACCTCTATACTCACTTTCTTTAATTTGACACCCTTGCTAGACTGTGACAATGAAGTGGAGGCCACCAACGGAGCACCAGATGGAGATTACGAGCTGGTCTACGAGGAATCTGGTCTGTCCGGAGGAGTGGAAGGCGTGGACTATGGGATAGTCTACGGAGCTGACAACAATGAGGCGGAGGAGTAGTATCTTACCTTAGTTATCTTAGAGCCGAGCAGCATAGTAGCTTACCTAAATAAGTTGTTATGCTCAGTTTATTCTTTATGTTGAGTTGTAATAGTACTTCAGTAGTATCTTAGGGTGTTCTCATCGGACCTGTGAGAATACCAACTTGTTAAGACCATGATTGTAATATAATCTCGAGTGTTATGACCTGCAATATTTCTGTTGTACCAATCTGAGGGATGTGATATTTGTGAAGAAGTCCCTTCATGAAGATCATATGAACGACTTGTATACTACAACATGAAGTGGTATGCATGCTGGGTCATCGCAGCTGGTATCAGAGCAAATGTTGCGACCTTAGGTTGGAAAAACCTAGTAAAGGGAGAAACTTGTAGGAGTAAAGTAGGAATAGTGAAGAATTCTCTAGAAATATGGTGTTTATTCACTTGAGAATAGCAAAATCATATCTTTTAGTGCGATAATTCTTTATTATAACTATTATGATGCATCATCACTACATCATCCCAACATCATCACTACTAATATTCTACTCATGTATACAGCCAAAATGGCGTACACTTTTCCAAAGAGGACTTTAAGGAAGGTTGAAGGATGGCTTGGCGATTATGAGGGAAGTCGTACAGATCTCCTGCGAGGGATGCTGAAGGAACTTCGTTGCAAAACGAGGATTCCTATTCTCAAGTACATCTATTATGATGGCGAGATAGTTGCCAAGTGCAGAGTTTCAGTCCAATTACCTAAGCAACTGGATATAAGTCGCATTATGCCGTATGGAGAAGCCAAAACACTCACAACGGCGTACCACATGGCCATCTTTAATACCATTCTCGAACTTAGACAACACAAATCCGTAGAATTCCTGTGTTCAGAGTATTCTCATGTGCCTCATGCCGAGGAAGATGATGATCCTTCTCTGAATCATCTACTCATGGCACACAAACATCCTGAAGTAGCATCACAACACATGAACAGTTGCAAGTCCTTGCTGACTATGATGTATTTACTGCACATGAAGATGGTGGAGGAAGTCACACACATGCTAGCTGAGTTCACGGACCCTGACAAAGTCCAGGCTCGAATGCATGATCTTAGGGCACAACCTCAACATACAACACCTTTCTTCAGCCTAAACAGCTACATAGATTTGAGTGACCAGGTTCCAAAATCAGAATCACTCACACCCAACTTCGTTCCACATTATCCACATGTGTCAATGTCATATGATGCAGGATATGGGGGAGATGCTTCGGGAAACCTAGCTTGCTCGGAATCACCAATCGAGAACTCGACTGGTTGGCGTTTCGGGGAACCCTTCGGAGATGAAGAAGAACCTATTGTGATACCGATGATGAAGGAGGCGACACTACGGGCAGGAAGAGAAAGATACCAACTCCATTTCTCTTGATTTGGAGATGGGTGTATCAAAAACATCTCAGTATGAGGTAGGTGAAAGTTCCGGAGTGAAGAAGAAGAAAAAGAAGATGATGAGGGGGAAGTCGATAGAAACCCTTCATGGATGGCAAATGAAGCAGGTGTGTATCCTACTGGGGATACATACGAGTCACTGTCCAGCTATTTCGGCATGACAGATCTCTGTCTCGGCACTTCGTCTGACTCAGACTACATTTCAACTGGAAGGACTTATGTTCCGGACGGTGTTTGGAAGACCAACCACTATACCGGATGGACTCCAAGCATGTACACGGAGGCGAACAAAGATGGGGAGGAGTACTGCTCGAGAGAGAAATAATGTAGTATATATGGTACTGTACTAGGACGTAATTTAAAATCTGTTGGCTTGGGCTTTGAGCCAAAATAAGTGGTTATATACGCCACATGTAATATATGTGTGTAATGTTATGTGATATACGATGTATATACATAATAAATGTGTGCTTTGGATTTGCTTCTTGATTTCATTGTGTGACTAGTACTGGGCAATGAGTTGAGCTCAGAAAACATTGGCATGATGTAATTATGAGTAATCGCTCTTTGTTACAGGACTAGGGGGATATGGCGTTAGTTGAAACCGAAGAATCTAGAAGAGAGCGGGAGGTGAAGGAAAAGGAAGAAGAAGATGCAGCAGCCAGAATGGAAAATGCACCACCACCACATCCTATGATGCATCTAGATTTCCAGCAGTACATGAGATCAATTGAAAAAGATAGGAGAAGGTACCAGGAAGGCCAAAACAAGAACATGTAAGATTTCTTTGCTCATGTTATCAACGATAGGGGCAATGAAGGTAGAGGTGTAACCCTATCAGACTTTCAAAATGCAAGACCACTACCTTTTGCATCAGCTCCAGAACCAATGGATGCAGAAGATAGGTTGATGGATACAGAAAGGAAGTTAAGAACCGTTGGATGCAACGATGAGGAGAAGATTAGGTATGCCACCTATCTGCATTCAAGACCAGCGGCATCATGGTGGGCGAATGTCGTGGCAGTACATCCTCCAGAAAATGTGTTCACATGGGAAGAATTTAAGAAGAAGTTCTGGGATGCTCATGTTTCATAAAGCGTGGTGGAGTTAAAGAAGAGGGAGTTTGACGAACTACAACAGAACACTGCACCAATCATGCAGTATGTTCGTGATTTCAACAGACTGTCGAGGTATGCACCTGAGGAGGTGAACTCGGATGAAAATAGAAAGAAGAAGGTTCATGAAAGGAATGAATCCTTACATGAAGATGCAGCTGAGGTTGGCACGGACTGCATAATTCCATGAACTGATTGACTCGGCAATCACTTTCGAGGATGGCTACAAGCAGGTCCAAGAGGATAGGAGGAAGAGGGCTCGCATCGACCCAAGGAAATGCCCAGTTACTAAACCAACACCTGACAGGAGTTTCAAACCACGGTTTCGACCTACCAGTAATCAATACAACCGTGGAGGTTAGTACCAGAACCCAAGAAATCAGATCATATGTCACAGCTGTGGGCAGAGAGGACACGTGCAGAAGGACTGTCAGAAGCCCGGGATCATATGTTACGGTTGCGGGAAGGATGGACACATCAAGCCTGAGTGTCCGAACCAGGCATCGTGGAGTGGACAGAACTCAGGAGGAGGACGAGCCAGAGGTGGAAACAACAACTACAACAACCGCAACAACCGCAACAACAAGGGCAAACCGTATGAAAAGCTAAATTGCACAACCTTGGAACAAGCTGGAGAGTCAGATCAAGCAGTCTTAGGTACGCTCAGCATTCTTACTCATCATGGCAAAGTACTATTTGATACGGGAGCCACTACATCATTTCTTGCACGGGAGTTCGTGGAAAAATATGGGATTAGATGTTCCAAACTAGATTATCACATAATTGTCTTATTCGCGGGGGAACGATCTTAGTAACCCACGTGAAAGAGACACATGTCATAACCGTATGTGACTGTGTTTATTTCGCGGAACTTTTCATCACTCCCACTCCTATTTTAACCAATTTAACCAACAATGTTTAGCAATTCCTCTAGGTACACAAAGATCTAGATCTATCGCACAAGGACCACTCCAAAGGTCTTGAATTCCTGAACAGAGGCACTGCGCCGGTGCATCATTTTTCTAGTACTATTATGACCGCTTTGATTGTAGCCACGGCCAAAATCAAAATCTCACTGGAGTGGCAAAACCTCCCGCCAACTAAATCCGAAATATTTCAGACGCGTTTTTGAATCAGAGTTTGAAGAATATGGGAGTAACTGATTTTATTTCTGATGACTTGATGTGATCCTTGGCTTAAATTTCTGAGCAGAGCTACTACCATGATCTAATTTTTTATATTAGTACTATTATATATTACTTGGACCATAGCCATATTCGAAATCAACTCTCAGTCGAGAGGCCAAAACTCCTAGCAATTTTGAAATATTTCAGGCGCATTTCTGGATTGGATTTTGTAATTAGATACAAGTTTTCAACGTGGTGATGTTTTGATGTGACAATTGGTATTCAATTAGTGAACAAAGGTACTAGTACGGTCTAATATTTTTGTATTACTTGGTCCCTAGCCAAATTCGAAATCTCATTCCAGCGGTAAAACTTCCCGCCCACTAAATACAAATATTTCACACACTTTCAAATTCCCATTCTACCCTTGTAGAGATGGTAGCAATGGCCATCCATAAGTCAGTGGATGGGGTTTGCTCGTCATTTTTTCGTTCACCACCTCAATAGCCCAGGAAACCTCCGAAAAAAGACATGTTGGGATCATGTTGGCGTCTTGTTGGCTGATTTGTCAGACGACGTGATGGAGTCGAGGGTCGACAGGCTCGACAGGGCCTGCTCGGTTACATGATGGCGAATAGGTTTTGTTTGGCGTCCAAGTAGCTGACATGATGTAATCGGCAAACTAGTGGCGAAGGCTGTATTATTTTTGAAAATCCTATGATTTGTATAATATTTGGGGAATTTAATAAAAAACATATTATTAAAATAAATATCGGCCCTTTCAATAAGATATATAGAACTGTTGTTCTTTTTGCTTGCACCTTCGGCAAGACTTGTTGGGCCAAATTTAATATTCATTTGGAGGACTCTCTCACCCCTGAGGAAATGTGCCCAAAGGGCTTGGTCTGGGCCTGCTTAGATGGGAATTGTCGCTCTTGAGCATATGGAAGCAAGGAAATCGCAAGAATTTTAATGCTATCCCCGGCCTTCTGGGGCAGTCATCTTGATTTTGTCTAAAAAAAACTAGTCTTAGGACTAGGTCTAGAGCACCGAGACTCCCTAAAGTATCTATTGATTGTTCTTCTTTTAGTTTTTTTTGTGAAACCATAATATATTAGCAAGCAGGCCGCCTCATTAAAAACCTTCCAGTCCCCTCAGGTACCCTGGTAAGGAACAGCCCTCCTGCTTTAGACCAACCAAATGACGTAGGGTTGCACTCCCTTGGGTCCGTATAAATTTTGTCAAAAGTTAAACCATACGAAAGTTTGACAAGTTTTTTGAAAAATATATCAACCTTTGGAATGTCAAATCAATCTTATTAGGTACACCATTAAATATATTTTTATGAATTGATTTTTTTTCTAAAATCTTGATTAAACTTTACATTGTTTGAGTTCAGAAAAAAATCATTCGCCTTGTCTCGAGATAAGGAGGTAGTACGTGCTATGTAAATGTTTAACTATCATTTCTAATACTCCTGCTCGGAATTCCCAAAAAAAAATCCCTACTGCTCTAAAAAGATTGTTTCAATTAAAAGAAAAGTCATTTACCCTGGCGTGTCTTTGGTATATGGAGATTTGACCAGGCTTGTGACACATATATATAGTTCTTCATAGTAGTATGTTGCATCGGCGGGGTGACATTTCGTCACGGTTCTCAGCAACGATGACATAATCACACGTTGATTTACATGCCTTTCATCGGTGACACGTATTAGTAAGCTAAACGCGATTGAAGGCGACCAGCCAACGCGTGCACGCAGCGCTAAGCTGCTACCGAGACCGAGTCGTGCAAGAATAAGATCCAGCTTGCCCATCCCATCTTACTTAAGTTTGATCCCATCCAGCGTGCATCAGCTTACCTAGTCGCAGAGAGGTGGCCAAACGTAGGCCAGGAATGTTTCCAGCAGCTAATCAAGAGTGTACATATCCGAGTAGTTGCTGAGGAAAAGTCCAAGATATTTCTCCAAATATTCTGCAAACTTACAAATAAACAAAAATGACACGAGATATAGTATACCAGCTCTGTCATCATGGGGTCATAGCTGCTGGTCCATGGAAAATCAAGGCTGAAATAACCCGGCTGAAGCGACACGTGTTTATTAGGATGATGGAAATGAAGATAACGGAAACAAGTCATATGCGTGCATCTCTCCCTGTATAAGTAATGCTTCCTCGGAAATTCAATTCGGCTCCCGGGTGCACATGCTCCCTCTACGAATAAAACATATTTTAAAGTGTGAAAAAGTTTTGAAAAAAAATTCTACATGTACATCTCCATAATATATGTGTGTGCGTCAAGTTTCACGAAAAAATAATATTTTTTGTGACCTATGTAAAAAAGAGAAAACTTATCATGTGAAAAGCATTGTTTTAAGCACTGAATTTTGTCTTTTTTTACACACGTCACATGATAAGTTCATTTTTTTATGAAACGATTTTGTGAGCGCGTAGCACATAAATATGTACGTGCGAATTTTTTGTTTCAATTTTTTGAAATTTAAAATATGTGTAAGATGCATTTTAAAATATAGGGAGCATATGCTCCCATGTTCCAAAACACCACTCCCTTCCTCGATTATGAACTGTCGCTGATTTGTATAAATTCATACTCCCTCCGTTCTGTTTTAGTCTACATTCTAGAAAAAATGAGACAAACTAGTATTGCATTTATTAGTACTACTTCGATATATTAACAACCAATCCAAGCGACATTAAAAATAACAACAACCAATAAAGAGAGCAAAACCATTTTGTTTTCAGTGTTGTTGTTGACTAAAAGTTAGAATGTAGAGTATTTCAGAACAAAATTTGAAGCTAGAATATAGACTATTTCAGAACGGAGGGAGTATGTATCTAGACGTAGATAAAGAACTCGTTTACCGTACCCTAAAAGAATATTAGCCCTCCATTCACCAAACTCGGATGGATAAGATTGAGTACTTGGTACTCCACCAATGATGTCCTGGAGTATTGTCGTTAAAATTCATGGAGTACCATGATCTCAAGGGTAAATTGGTCATTTGCTAATCCCCATTCACGAACTGAAATGGCGAGGCATGTATGAGCCGGAGAGGCGGCGAATGTCACACGATTTTGCAGCTGGCATGGTGTAGGCGTAGATCAATGGATAACCTCAAAGGTCAGGGAGAGGATCTCATGATGCAAATGGCGAGGACGAGGTAGGTCACCTACCATGTAACTTGTATCTACTTGTTCGCATTGGCTGATGACATTAAGAACGCACATCATAGTCAGGCCATGGACTTGGTCACATGCAGTGAAAACACCAAGTTCCCATGGATACGGACTGCAAAGTCAGCGCCAGCACTAAGTTCCCATGGATACGAACTGTAGAGTCGGCGATAGTACGAAACATGTGATTTGAAGGGTAACCTCATATCCGTCAGTGCTCCTCAACCTTCTCAGCAGTGCCACCATGCTGGAGATGGAGGTGGTAAGAACCGCCCTCAGGGTGACATGAAGAGCAGCCATGGTGCAGCATGGAGGATGCGGCGGTGTCAGTTCGATCGAGGGGGAATCAGATCCACACTAATAACCATAACTACCCACATTAGCATGACCAAAAAGACTAATATACCCTCACGAAGGGTTATATTTGACTCATACTCGTACCTCTTCGTAAGGAGTACTGTAAAACCGCTTGTAAAAAATTGTAAATCTAGATAAATTTATAACACTTACTTTAGAACAGAGGGAGTAGCAGCTAATTGCGGTACTCATCCCACCACGGATTGAGAAATGCCCAAAAGGTTGCCCAAATATTGTGTAAACTTATAAATAAAGAAATATGGCACAAGATATAGCATCTCTGTTGTACGGCTATAGCATGGAAAATCAAGGCTAAAATGGCCCGGGTGAAGTGACACGTGTTTAATAGGATTGTGGAAGAATGAAGAAGCTGCCTAATAATGCAAGCAAGTCTCCACATGGGTGCATATTTCTTCCCAGTATAAGTAATCCTGTCTGATTGCAGTACTCACCGCAGCAGGGATCGAGAGCAAAGCATACGAAGCATTAACCAGCTGAAATTTCGATCAGCTTGTGCACGTTCGATCCTCCACTCCAGCCATGGTGGCCGGCGTCTGCTACGGCATGGTGGCCAACAACCTCCCGTCCCGGAGCGACGTGGTGCAGATGTACAGGTCCAAGGGCATCACCGGCATGCGCCTCTACTCCCCCGACGCGCAGGCGCTCTCCGCCCTGCGCAACTCCGGCATCAGCCTCATGATCGACGTCGGCGGAACCGACCAGCTCGCCTACCTCGCCGCCAGCGCCTCCAACGCGTCCGCCTGGGTCCGGACCAACGTGCAGGCCTACCAGGGCCTGACCATCAAGTACATCGTCGCCGGCAACGAGGTCCAGGGCGGCGACACGCAGAACATCGTCCCGGCCATCCGGAACCTCAACGGCGCGCTCTCCGCGGTCGGTCTCGGCGGCATCAAGGTGTCCACCTCCGTGCGGTTCGACGTGGTGGCCAACTCCTACCCGCCCTCCGCCGGCGTGTTCGCGCAGGCCTACATGACGGACGTGGCCCGGCTCCTGTCCAGCACCGGCGCGCCGCTGCTGGCCAACGTGTACCCGTACTTCGCCTACCGCGACAACCCGCGGGACATCCAGCTCAACTACGCCACGTTCCGGCCGGGCACCACGGTGCGGGACGACAACAACGGCCTCATCTACACCTCCCTCTTCGACGCCATGGTCGACGCCATCTACGCCGCGCTGGACAAGGCCGGCACGCCGGGGCTGCGGGTGGTGATCTCGGAGAGCGGCTGGCCGTCCGCCAGCGGCTTCGCGGCCACGGCGGACAACGCCAGGGCGTACAACCAGGGGCTCATCGACCACGTCGGCGGCGGCACGCCCAAGAGGCCCGGCACGCTCGAGACCTACATCTTCGCCATGTTTAACGAGAACTTCAAGCTCGGGGACCTCGTGGAGAAGCACTTTGGGCTCTTCAACCCGGACAAGTCGCCCGCATACACCATCCGCTTCTAGCTAGTCTGCATCATGCGCGCCATCATCACTGCATTGTGCATCGCCGTCAATCGAAATAAGCTGCGTATACTGCAGCAGTGTGAATTGTAACACGATAATGCTACTACTCCGCAGATAAAACAGATATACATGGGTTGTACTCTGATCAATGCGTGCATATTTTCTGTTGACTGTTATATACCCCGATATATAGTAGTACGGAGTACTAAGTACATAAATACCTAGCAAGACTAGCTACAAAGGACTGCCGCAACGTCAACGAAAGAACAGTGCTGCATGAAGGTCAATGCATGCAGCAGGTACATGAATTGTGAGTTTTCATGAGTCTCAAAACTAAGGATCATGTCATAAATATCATAAGATAGTTAGGAATGATTTTTGGGATGTATTTCTAAAAATACCAATTCTGCCCTTTTTGACTTAAAACTCACTTGAATCTTTAAATATAATTCTCCTAAGAATCATATTTGAACTCTTTGAGTCTTGCAGTATCTAATTTTTTTATTTATATATTTTTAGGAGTTTTTTTATTAAGAACTTTGTTTTGAGATATTTTTAGGGGTTTAAAATTGGATTAAGGGCCTTGGGCCCAATAGTCAGCCCGGACAACGACCTGGTTTTCTCAAACCAAACTGGTGTGGCTCGGTCGAACATGATCAGACCCTCATACTCACCCCTCTCCCATCTATCTATCACGCCCACGCACTCCCGCGACTACCTTGTCGTCGTCTCCGCTCAGTTTCAACAAGCCCAGCCGTCTCAGTCGTCATCCCTCACGAAGCTCCGTTGTCCTGTCCTGCTTGACTCGACATTTTCTTCCTCGTTTGCTCTCCCTCAAGCCTAATCCTAACTAGGGTTACAGTCTTTGTGGAGCTTGCCGTGCTCTAGGATTCTTCTACGGCGGTGGTGGTGTTCCTTCTTGCCCTCACGCTTGTCTGACCGAATGATCGTCAAAACCTTGCAACAATGATTTATTTACTCAGCCAGAGGTCCATGCGATGAAAGGTCCCCATCACTGCTCCTTCCTTCGACACAACACTCAGACGAATCAGTGTCCAAGCATACCTTGCTTAAACCCTTCTCCTTCGTCAGAACTAGAGCCCCTAGGGCTGCAAAGAAAAAGAGGGGGACGCGAGCAAACGCCGTTCGATTTCGCTGTCGATGTCACGTGGGGCCTAATAGGAATACAAGGTTCTGCGCAGAAGCATTTTGTCATTATGTGTCTAGCCGCTGGCTGGGTTGCAAACCTATTTTTGAACCGCGCGGACGACAAAGGGTCGCTCTTTATCCGTTTGCGTCTGCCCGCTAAAAATGCCCTAAACATGAATATATATATATATATATATATATATATATATATTTATTTATTTAATTATATGTACATCATTATTAGAAAAAAAAATGTCAAGCAGCTTTTTTTTAGACGGAGGAAGTACAACTTATTGCGTTTGCTCTTTTTTGGCAGAAAAGCTTCAAAAAAAAAAATGAGTTGCACCGTATTCTGTACTCGGGCTGTGGAAAACTGGCTACTGCCAGTTCCCAATCCCCCAATCTCCGCCGCCGCCGCTGCATCCAGTCGATCCTGGGCTGTACCGCATCGATGTTCGCAGCCATGGATGAGGAGCGAGCACGCAGTGGCTCCCGTGCCAAGCTAGATCCAGGCGGAGGAGGGGTCGACCTCATCAGCACCCTCCCGGACGAGTTGCTTCCCCTGGTCCTCGAACGCATCGTCACCGACGCCGCCGCCGCGCGCACGGCCATTCTCTCCCGCCGGTGGCGCGGCCTCTGGTCCGGCCTCCCCAAGGTCACGGTCACCCTCCACGACGTCCCATTCAACTCGCTCCAGTCCGCGCTCCGCCAAGTAGCCCGTCCCCGGTTGTGTCACATCCTCCTCGACATCCGCGTCCCCGGGCCGGACGACCGGGTCTCCGGCTCCAGGGTCTCCTCGCTGCTCCAGGCCGCTGCCGCGTGGCTCTCGCCGGCGGAGCTCCGGTTCACCCTCCCGCGCGCGGAACCTGAAAGTCTTGGCCGTGGACGTGGAGCTGCCCTGCTTCCGCCGCGCCACCTCCATAGAGCTGCAGGCGCGAGGCCTCCACTTGAGCCAGAGAACCAACTATTTTGCCCCGTTCCGCTCGCTGGAGAGACTCTCACTTTCGGGATGCAACATCGACCTCGCCACATTCATCCCTCGCTGCCCGCGCCTGCGCCTGCTTAGCTTGAACGCAACCGATTTGGTAGACATGGGCATCATCACCATCCACTCGGCGTCGCTGGAGGAACTCGTTTTCGAGCACAAGAACAGATGGACAGGCCTTAGCCGGATCAGCGTCGAGGCGCCCATGCTTAAACATTTGACAACGTCCTTCCATGCCCGCAGCGACATCGGGGTGTCCATCTTGGCACCAGTGGTGGAGAAGGTCTCATAGCGGTGCTCGAATACCAGGTTGATGTCTCTCGGAGGTGGGCTTCGATGCGTCAGAGGGATACGAGCTGACCGACTCCCATGAAGATGACACATGTTTGCAGCTCCCCAACGTCCATGTCCTGTCCCTGCACATCCGTGCCCAAGTATATTTCCTGTCATGTTTGCTCAGTTTACCTGATCTATTGGCTACATTGAACTTAATTCATCATGCCTTGCTGAATTGGGTTTGCACGATTCATGTAGTTTTCCAAATGCAGAGCTCAGCTTCGTGGCAGAGATGGATAAACATATTATGGTTACCAACCTCTCTAGTTTGGATCGGATTCGTAAAGCTATTCGGAACCTTAAGATTGTTCTACTGCAATCAGAGGTAATCTATCAGTTTGCCTATATATTTGAAATATATGCAGTATGTATGTGTCCATTCTAATCGACATTTTGTTTTAGGTAAAAGATGCATGCCCAGCTGATTGTCTTTGTGACGAGCCTAAGGACTGGAGAACACAATCAATCTTCTTGGCTGGTCTTCAAAAGGTGGAAATTGAAGGTGTCAAAGGGAAGGATCATGAGCTTGATTTCCTGAAAGTGATATTCAGATGTGCACCCACGCTTAGAAGAGTGGCCCTGGAGCTGTCAGATGAGGCCACACCAAGTGATGATTGGCGCACGAAGACAAATGACATCGTCAAGGCGTATCCTGCTCTGGAATGCACAGTTTTTCTTGTTTCAGGTAAGCAGTTCTGAGGGATGGTAAGCTTATTCATAGATGCAACTTTTATTTTTATTTTTTATTTTTTTTTGTCTTTGTACAGTTCCAAAATGATCCATTTGTTCGAGGCTTATATAGTTATGTTATCTCAGTGTCTAGGGTGGTTGGAATGTGTCAATAACATTGCAATTATCTATTGGAGGCTGACTTAGTTTTAGCTTGGTTCTGCCCGCTGTACTCTCTCAAGAAATGGAGGCCATCATGTTCCACATGCTTTGGCGATATTTTTGCCATCTTTATGCTATTATGTTGCTTAGCCTCAGTTTCCCTTTGATGGAGACCAGAGGACTAAACCCTTACTTAATTTATAACTCACACATACCCTCTACTTAAGTATGAACGATATACTTGTACAGATGTACACATATCAGATGATATAATCTTTTTCTAGTCCAATGAAGTATGTTTATGTCTTTACTCCAGTAATTGTTTGTATACTCCATCCGTTCTCTTTTAATCTACATTTTACAAATGTCAAGACCAATTAGAAAGTCATATAATACTAGTAGTTTGATATGTGACCAACCAATCCAAGTTACATTAAAATTAATTACATCCAATAGAGAGAGTAGGAATGCTTCGTTTTCTGTGTTGTTGTTGGTTACAAAGCTAAAATGTAGAGTAATTCAGAAAAAAAATTAGGTGCAAGATGTAGAGTATTTCAGAACGGAGGGAGTATGCTATAATAGTGCTGAATTTTCTTTTGTGCATAAATCCTCAGATTTTTCTTTGCAAAGACTTTAGCCTGTGTTGGTTTCCTTTACTTGGTCTGTTTGTTGCCATTTTTTTATGCATTCTTTTATATACATAAAGAACCGATTTCGTATTTCCATGCTGGGATTCTGACTGAAGGAAATATTGATCTTAGTTCTGACCAGCAGGTCTGATGCATGGTTAGCATTCTTGTAGTTGCTACAATTATTTATCTTTGTACAGCCCAGATGTCTAGAGTCATCCTTTAGCCATGTGCGTGTATTTTGCTCTGAAACTTATGCAGTTCTGTTATCAAAGTGTCTTTCATGCTATTCAAATCTCTTGGGTGGATGAATTTGAATATGTCAACGACATGGTAATTCTCTGTCCGAGGCTAGCATAGTTTTAGCTTGGTTCTGTCCCCTCCTTGTTTGCTAAAAGCAAGACACTCGTGGTTCACATGCTTGGGTGCTCTTTTTCTGTTTTTATGCTAGTTTTTTCTTTTTTTTCGAAATGGGGAAAAAAGCCCCATCCTCTGCATCGATTGATGCATACAGATTTTTATTGCATTATTAAAGTACGGAGATGCATAAAAGTTTTACAGATCACAGGTCACTCAAAGTCTCCATAAAAACTAGCCAAAAGAAAAACAACGAAAGCACAAGGCGCCACAAGATCTTCATGTGAGTTGCTTCTCAAAACGCCAGTCGCACTTGTTGTATAAATCCCGTGCTACCGTCGCCAAACGGTTGCACCCAATATCCATGTCCTTTGAGATAGGACCACGTATGGATCCAGTGAGTAGCCAAGGGAATAACCTGCATAAAAGATGGGAAACTTCTTTCTGTTAAAAATAAAATCATTGCGGACCGTCCATATAGCCAAGAATAAGGCGCACACCAACTGTAATATGTCCCTTATCTTTCTTAGGATCAGTTTTCACTTTAATGGGGCCGAGAGGACTAAACCCTTAGTTTATGTGCAAGTGTGCACACGGTGTGATTTGGTTTGTACCATATACATGAGATGCTGTACTGTTTTTCTAGTCCACCGAAATCTGCTTGTTCCTATACTCAAATAACTGGTTGAACCTGCTATATTAGTTCTGATTTTTCTTTGAGGGAATATTACTTCTGAATTTGTGCATACATCCTCCGATTTTTCTTTGTGAAAATTTTACTCTATAGATGTTTCCTTTGCTTGGTCTGTTGGTCACCTTTTTGTTTTATGCTTCTTTATACAGACAAGAAACGCTTTCATATTTCTATGTTGAGCTCTTTTTATCTATATACAATTTAAAGTCTAAACTCATTCTCTGCCTTGTTCTGTATTCTGATCTGAAGTTTATGTGTTCTATTATCTCAGTGTCTTTCATGCCGTGAAAATTTCTAGGACGGTTGAATGTGTCAGTGACATGGTAATTATCCGTTTGTGCCTTGACGTAGTCTTAGGTTGGTTCTGGCCTCCTTGTTTGCTGAAGAAATGGATATCAGATGCTATATTGTTTTTCTTATCGGATGCTATACTGTTTTTCTAGTCCAATGAAGTATGCTTCTGCACGTACTCCAGTAATTGGATGAACATGCTATATTAGCTCTGATTTTTCTTTGAGGGAATACTACTTCTGAATCCTTGTGAACTTTTTAGTCAATGCAGAGGCTCCCTTAACTTAGCCAGCATAGACCGACTTGGTATTTCCATGCTGAGATTCTGACTGAAACTTCTTTTATTATACCCCCTCTGCATGCAGGGTCAACATGCAGCAACCAAAGTAGCGTGTCGACGTGATTCTCATCCTTACACTTGCGAGTTCGGGGTGCTCCTCAACGTGATATTCCGACCACCTCCTCTGTTTTCAGGATCTTGCTCTATGGCTTTAGGTATGGCACCGTAAACCTCTGCCACTTTGCTAGTGCAGTGGAGCTACAGGCCTGAAGTGGTGCACTCTTATGTAATTCCTGGCACAGTTGCTATGGCCTATATAGTCTTTAGGTATGGCACCGTCTCCTGTTGGCTGTTTGCCATGTGGCAATTAATAACAAATTTAGTTATGTACTCAACTTATGTTATCCAAGTGATGCTAGTAACTACGTACGGGCTCGTACGGGTTGTACTCAACTCGAGTCTGTGGCTCACATATTGCAGATGTATGGCACAATTCCTCTGCATTATATTTATGTTAAGCCGCATGAAATTCAAAATGCACCCTTTCAGATACATTTGCTTCACCGGCAGAATTAGAAGGCTCCTAGTGTGAGGCTGGATTAGGATTACTGGATTAGGATGCCATTGGATGCCATTGCAGAGAAAATGCACACTGCGGAGTGCCAGAGTGCTCGAACCGGAAGACCAGCTGGTTCTTAATTATGCCACGGCCCAGAGATAGTGAGGTACTGCTGCAGCGCCTCCTGCTGTAGATCTGTTCCACTTGAGATGGCTTTGATCTCTTCCTACAGCTTGTCCTGGATGTGCTGATTCTTACAGCTTATCCTGGCGCGCGATCGCTGACACCAAGTTCCTGTGGAGGAGCCGCCATAACGCCACTTCCGATATCACCTCATGCCTTTTGCATTGACCAATGAGCCATCGATGTTTTTACTGTTTGATGAATTCCATCTTCTCCAAGCAAATTTGGCGATTTGTGATTGTTTTCCTCAGCGATATTCTCGTCTACACTTGCTCGCAGCCTGATAATTTTGTTCATCTAGCCTGGCATTGACCACTCTCGGCGATGCTCGACGTGTCTGTTTGCCCAAGAAATCATTTCCTACCTTAGAGGCTGAGACACATCATTTGCCGTAGCGGTGTCGCAACAGATGCAGCCAAGACCCAAGCATTGATGCTGGATTGTCCTACGCTGGCCCACTTGAGCGACAGAGCTGCGAGGTTTTCTCGGATTAACCAGATACTACCGCAATTTTGTCAATTGTGATCTCATACTTAAATATGCAAATTTGGGTACTCCCCTGTCCAATACCCAAATTAGCTCAACACACACTGGAAACCTTCAACGACCGAGTGAGAAATTTGTGAGGATTGTAAACAAACCTCTCGTCAAACACACGCAATTTTCGGTAAAAGATAATCAAAACTCCGTATAGTGCTATGGTCCGTTGCTACATTTCAAGCCAGTGTAGTATGCTATCTTTCTGATCGGTAGGTACACAGTAAGAATATCATTCCTTCTGATTAATTAAGATATATATGTTGATGATGCATGACATAGCATAGGGTAGGTTTTAGGGTAAACTATGGATGTTGGGCTCTTAGTAGGGCGTCGTGTCTCGAGGAGCTTCACGCTTTTCTCCAGGAGCAAATTTATGAGGCACCGAGTGCACGCCACCATTTTTGCTGCACCCACATACACAATCGTAACTAGATTAGTGTTCTCGTGTAGTAAGTATAGATAAAGAAAACGAAGGTACCCATCAACTACGTCTTGGTGCCTGCGCGCCTCGGCCCCTTCCGGGCCACCGACACCCTTGAGGTCCAACATGTGATTCCGTTCATCTTCATCCGTATACACCTGCTGCCTCATATGTGCCGTCGCCGTTGCCGCTAGCAACAGCAGCACCGTCGCAAACGCAACGCTCCTCATCATAGTTGCCATCGATCAAACAATACTAACGTCTGCTACTTTAAGTGGATCCTTGCCCTGCCACGCATTTTCGGCCCTATATATAGCACGCCTATATATGTGTCGGTCCGCCGGAGGTCGCGCATGTATGTATATATATGTAGTCACCTAATTAACCATCGGTTACAAACCGTCGATGCTCAACATAATTTGCTTGCTACATGGCCTCATGACACGAGTCAAAATAATTACCCCTCGTTTACGGATGAGAGGTTTTGATTGATGACACCTCAGCGACCCGCATGCCTCATGCTTCTCATCTGTCCATCTCCATTGATCATCTCCCTTGCATCATCGAATTTCAAACCATGCCCCCTCTATTTTCGCTCCAGATTTTCTCTATAAATAAAGGCTATTGGTCACACAACATGTGTGGGTTGCGCGTGCGACACGACTTAGACTTGAACTTTGTTCAAGAGAGGAGATGAGAGCATGACGTGGACTCTTCGGAAGCATCAGCGAATCGGGTTACAAAAGAATTGATCATATATATGCATTGTGATTTCTTGGTCGGTTTATGCAGTCACCCAAGCCACAAAATAGTACTTGACTTTTCCATTTGCAGAAACAAAGAAATCTGGAATCGACATAACGTGGAACAGACGATAACTTATTTTCAAAAGACCTACAACACAAAAGAATGCATAGCTTCTCATATATAGCCCGCAAACTTGGCCTGCTAATTAAACTTTGCCTCTCTCCCCACCTAGGATTACCACCCTTGCCCCAAATATTTACTACCCAACCCTCGCCACCAACCACGGCTTGCACAAATGCCTAAGAACGTCTCCCACATGTTGCTCTAGGAGATCTCCCAAACACCTTCCAATCAAATGAGATTATTTTTTGGGTTGTCTACTCTCTTTGCAAAGTGGGCCTTTGCAAGAAAGAAATAGTTGGGGTTCAGACGGGTTCGAACCAGTGACCCTTTGGGTTTCTAGAAATCCTGGCCTCCACTCTTGGCTAACAAAGTAAATAACATAAGGGCATGTGCAATGGTTGGTAAGACTGTCTTATATTAATCTTGCCACGTAATCTAGATATAACAATAAAATATGGTGTACAATGAGTTATTTTTTAGTCTTATCTTTAGTAACGAGACATCTTAAATTTGTGGTGAGAGAAATTGTGTTAAGAGATGATCTCTTAGCTAAGAGAAGGCAAAGTCTTTTTTCATCTTTCTCTTTCCTCCACCTCAGTGTTTATCCTACGTGGTATCACCATTGTACATGCCCTAAGGTATGACTAAATAAAAAATTTGTTGCACATTTATATCTAATTATAATATAATAGAGCATCATTAAATGGATCTAGATCATGATGTTACCTACCATTGGCTTGCGGTGCCTAGCGGGCCAGTGGCGAACATCATGGATAGGGGGTCATCTTTGATAGAGCGCCTCCGTCCTTTCCGAGAACGACCCCGATCTGAAATCAGCATGAGCCTGACACTGTCTTCACTTACTTGACATGCATGACCTTCCCACTCTTGGCACGCCCATGCTAGGTAGTTATTGCCTGATACGCTTTATTCATCGAAGTTGTCACTCTCACTCATACCTGCGTATAGTTTCTATGTTGTTAGTTTAATTGGCTAACTTAAGTCATTCGCGTAGAACATAAGAAATAAGAGTAAACTATATCCCAAAACCACAACTAGAGGAGGCTTCACAAAACACCAAACAAAGAGAACTTTATAAAATATGCACAACTCTTGTGGCAAGTTGTTTCACGAACCCAAATCTCGAGTTTGTTGTCCGCGCTAACTTAACGTGCCCTCACCTCCCATTCTCGACACACATCTACAAGGTATCTTGAGTCATCAAAGTTACCGATTTGCAAATAGTTTCTATGTTGCTAGTTTAATTGAGAAAACAAACAGAATGTAATCGTTGTATTCTATTGATCGAGAGCAGGGTACATATGTAGATAGATAGTGTGCCGAGCGAGAGGGGGGTGGCCACATAGAGGCCCCACGCAGGAGAGTGCGGGCGATAGAGTAGGAACTACCCCTAAGACTAGGTCTAGCTGTTACGGGTTCAGAGCCCCCCCAGGCTTGGTTGGACGTTGAGACTGGTGCGAAATTCCTGAAAAACATCAGTTGGCAGTCCCTTCATGAAAATGTCAGCGTACTGAGAGGTCGGCACGTGCAAAACTCGCACTTCTCCAAGAGCACGCGATCGCGGACAAAGTGGAGGTTGATTTCCACATGCTTGGTCCTCTACTGCGGAACGGGGTTGGTGGACAGGTATTGTGGCGCTGATATTGTCGCAGTACACGATCGTGGCCCGCGCCGGGTGCTGGTGCAGTTCGGTGAGGAGCTGGCGAAGCCAAACGGACTTGGCGACGCAGTTGGCGACATCGCAATTGGATTTCAGTTTACCGTGTTCGCCGTTTCCGACAACTCGAGTGCATACTGTTGCTGAGACAGAAACAGATCGTTCGGTGTTCGGTGAACGTTGACTCCTAGGAAATGATGGAGAGCCCCTAGATCACTCATGGCAAACTCTTTGTTCAAGGACTGAATGATGGTGTGGAGGAGAGAGGTGGTGTTGGCGGTAAGAATTATGTCATCCAGATAAACTAGGAGGTAGGCGGTGCCGCGGTGGCATGGGTGTTGTGGAGGATAAATAGGGAGGAGTCACCTTTCGACGAGGTAAAACCAATGGAGTGGAGAAATGTGGCGAAGCTAAGGAACCAAGTGCGAGTAGCTTGCTTCAATCCATAGAGGGATTTGTTGAGTTTGCAAACATGTGTGGGCAAGGTGGAGTCAATGAAGCCGGACGGTTGTGAGCAATAGATAGTTTCAACTAGCTCCCCATGCAAGAATGCATTTTTCATATCTAATTGGTGAATTGGCCAAGACTTGGAGTTTGCAATACTTAGGACAACACGGATGGTCGCTGGTTTCACCACATGGCTGAATGTCACACTGTAATCAATGGCTTCCTGCTGAGTGAGGCCACGGAGGACCCATCTTGCCTTGTAACGTGCCAGGGTACCATTAAGATTCAACTTGTGACGAAAAAACAATTTTTCGGAGACCACATTAACACCTAAAGGGCAAGGCACAAAAGACCAAGTATCATTCCTGATTAGAGCATCAAATTCGGCACGCATAGCATCGAGCCAACAGGGGTCTTTGAGTGTGACACGGTAGGAAGAAGGAATGGGGGAGAGTGGTGTAGAAATGGCGAGGTCAAAATGTTGTATGTGCATGTAATAGCCGGATTTGGAGTGAGTGTTCATTTTGTGTACGTTTTCGGGTGGATGGACGGCAATGGTGCGCGGCGGGAGAATGGAGTGATGTGGAGGGCTAGGGTTGGCCGGTGAGAGATTCGGTGGATCCGGTGGCGTCGGTGGAGCCTGCAGGATGCGGAAGCAGGTGGAACACATGGTGGATGGGGCTGCAGGTGGCGTGGGCTGCGCAGTCGAGGAGGATTCAGGTGGGGTTGCAGGTGTTGTGGGCTCCGTAGACGAGGGAGCGTCAGGTGGGTGTGCGTGGGGTAGGAGTTGAGGTGGCGGTCGCTGGTTGGCTTTTGGAGGGGACAAGGTAGTTAGCCGTTACGACAATGATTGGGAGCGTGAATCGATGAGTATCGGATCCGATCCGGTTGCAGCGGGTGGAGGGCAGTTGTGACCAAATGTGGACGGGATGGATGGTGTGGCGGGGGCGAATGGAAAAATGCTTTCGTCAAAAATAACATGACGAGAAATAATCTTTGCGCGTGGTGAGATCGAAGCACATGTAACCTTTGTGCTCGCGTGGGTAGCCAAGAAGAACGCACCGGGTGGATCATGGAGACCGTTTGTGTTCAATAGTAGGAGTGAGGTTAGGATAGCAAAGACACCCAAATGTGCGCAAATGATCATAAGAGGGATGAACTCAGTGGAGAACAAATAAGGGGTGGCGTGGTTAATAACATGAGATGGGCATATGTTTAGTAGATGATTGGCAGTATGAAGAGCCTCAACCCAAAATGAAGGAGGCATTTTGGCTTGGAAGAGGAGTGTTCGGACGACTTCGTTTGTAGTTCGAAGCATGTGTTCGGAACGGCCGTTCTAAGGTGAGGTGTAGGGACAGGAAATGCGTATTGAGGCACCGTGAGATGATAGGTACGTGAGATGATAGGTACGTGCGCAGAGCAGTGGTAAGAAACTCACCACCATTGTCGCATTGGAGGCAGCGGAGCGTGGTATGGAATTGAGTTGTGACGAACGAGAAGAAACACGGTAGGGTGTCACATGTGTCTGACTTGGCGTGTAACAAAAAAATCCATGAGAAATGTGAGTAATCATCAAGAACAACGAGGTAATATTTATAGCCAGAGTAGCTTACAGCAGGTGAGGTCCGTAGGTCACAGTAACAAGATCAACTGCGCCGAAGCATGAGAGTGTGAAACTGAAAAAGGGAGACGAGTATTGATACGTCTCCGATGTATCGATAATTTCTTATGTTCCATGCCACATTATTGATGATATCTACATGTTTTATGCATACTTTATGTCATTATTATGCGTTTTCCGGAACTAGCCTATTGACGAGATGCCGAAGGGCCGGTTCTCGTTTTCTGCTGTTTTTGGTTCCGGAAATCCTAGTAAGGAAATATTCTCGGAATCGGACGAAATCAAGGCCCAGCATCCTATTTTTCCACGAAGCTTCCAGAACACCCGAGAGTCGCCGGAGGGGGCCACTGGGCCCCCAGATGACAGGGCGGCGCGGCCTAGGGGGGGGCGCCCCCCTAGTGTGTCACCGCCTCGTCGCCTCTCCGACTCCGCCTCTTCGCCTATTTAAAGGTCCCTGACCTAAAACTACGATACGAAAAAGCCACGGTACGAGAAACCTTCCGAGCCGCCGCCATCGCGAAGCCAAGATCCGGGGGACAGGAGTCTCGTTCCGGCACACCGCCGGGACGGGGAAGTGCCCCGGAAGGCTTCTCCATCGACACCACCGCCATCTTCATCAACGCTGCTTGTCTCCCATGAGGAGGGAGTAGTTCTCCATCGAGGCTCGGGGCTGTACCGGTAGCTATGTGGTTAATCTCTCTCCTATGTGCTTCAATACAATAATCTCATGAGCTGCCTTACATGATTGAGATTCATATGATGATGCTTGTAATCTAGATGTCATTGTGCTACTCAAGTGGGTTTTACTTATGTGATCTCCGGAGACTCCTTGTCCCACGTGTGTAAAGGTGACGAGTGTGTGCACCGTGTGGGTCTCTTAGGCTATATTTCACAGAATACTTATTCACTATTATGAATGGCATAGTGAAGTGCTTATTTATATCTCTTTATGATTGCAATGTGTTTTGTATCACAATTTATCCGTGTGCTACTCTAGTGATGTTATTAAAGTAGTTTATTCCTCCCGCACGGTGTAATGGTGACGAGTGTGTGCATCGTGTAGTACTTGGTGTAGGCTATGATTGTGATCTCTTGTAGATTATGAAGTTAACTATTGCTATGATAGTATTGATGTGATCTATTCCTCCTTTCGTAGTGTGAAGGTGACAGTGTGCATGCTATGTTAGTACTTGGTTTGGTTATGTTGATCTGTCATGCACTCTAAGGTTATTTAAACATGAATATCAAATATTGTGGAGCTTGTTAACTCCGGCATTGAGGGTTCGTGTAATCCTACACAGTTAGTGGTGTTCATCATCCAACAAGAGAGTGTAGAGTCTAGCATCTATTTATTTATTTTGTTTTGTGATCAAAGTTGAGAGTGTCCACTAGTGAAAGTATGATCCCTAGGCCTTGTTCCTAAATACTGCTATCGCTGCTTGTTTACTGTTTTACTGCATCTCTACTTCCTGCAATATTACTACTATCAACTGCACGCCAGCAAGCACTTTTCTGGCGCCGTTACTACTGCTCATATATATTCATACCACCTGTATTTCACTATCTCTTCGCCGAACTAGTGCACCTATTAGGTGTGTTGGGGACACAAGAGACTTCTTGCTTTGTGGTTGCGGGGTTGCATGAGAGGGATATCTTTGACCTCTTCCTCCACGAGTTCGATAAACCTTGGGTAATCCACTTAACGGAAACTTGCTTGCTGTTCTACAAACCTCTGCTCTTGGAGGCCCAATACTGTCTACAACAATAGAAGCACCCGTAGACATCAAGCTATTTTTACGGCGCCGTTGCCGGGGAGGAAAGGTAAAAGGCACTCATACTCCGGTCCCAGGTAAAGTACTTTTCTGTTGCCGTTGTGTGTGTGCTCGAAGCTATTTCCTTTAGATCCTGCAATTGCATCTTTTTGTTTCTTGTTTACGCTAGTTTGGCATAATGGACAATAATGAGCTTCTTATTCTATTTCCTGATTTAAGACATGGATGGTTTGATGCGAAAATTAAAAAACCCATGGAACATATTAGTATGAACACTTTGAATACCATTGTTGCTAATGATATAGAAAATTCTAAGCTTGGGGAAGCTGGCTTTGATGAGCATGATATTTTTAGTCCCCCAAGCATTGAGGAGAAAATTTACTTTGATGATACTTTGCCTCCTATTTATGATGATTATAATGATAGTAGTCTTTTAGTACCGCCTGTTATGGAAGATAAATTTGATTATGATTACAATATGCCTCATATATTTGATGATGAGAATAATAATGATAGCTACTTTGTTGAATTTGCTCCCACTATTACCAATAAACTATGCTTATGTGGAGGGTAATGATACTTTTATGCATGTGAATAAAGATGTTTTATGTGATACTTATATTGTTGAGTTTGCTCATGATGCTACTGGATATTATTATGAGAGAGGAAAATATGGTTGTACAAATTTTCATGTTACTAAAACACGTCTCTATATGCTGAAATTTTTGAAATTACACTTGTTTTATCTTTCTATGCTTGTTGCATCATGCTTCATGAATTTGTTTATTTACAAGATTCCTTTTCATAGGAAGCATGTTAGATTTAAATTTGTTTTGAATTTGCCTCTTGATGCTCTCATTTGCTTCAACTCTTATTTCTTGCGAGTGCATCATTAAAACTGCTGAGCCCATCTTAATGGCTATAAAGAAAGAACTTCTTGGGAGATAACCCTTGTGTTTATTTTACTACAGTACTTTGTTTTATATTTGAGTCTTGGAAGTTGTTTACTACTGTAGCAACCTCTCCTTATCTTAGTTTTTTGCATTGTTGTGCCAAGTAAAGTCTTTGATAGTAAGGTTCATACTAGATTTGGATTGCTGCGCAGGTAATAGCATTTCTTTGCTGTCACGAATTTTGACCTGCCCCTCTCGTAGGTAGCTCAGAAAAATATGCCAATTTACGTGCGTGATCCTCAGATATGTACGCAACTTTCATTCAATTTGGGCATTTTCATTTGAGCAAGTCTGGTGCCTCAATAAAATCCATCTTTACGGACTGTTCTGTTTTGACAGATTCTGCCTTTTATTTCGCATTGCCTCTTTTGCTATGATGGATGAATTTCTTTGCTTCATTAATGTCCAGTAGCTTTATGCAATGTCCAGAAGTGCTAAGAATGATTGTGTCATCTCTGAACATGCTAATTTTTATTATGCACTAACCCTCTAATGAGTTGTTTCGAGTTTGGTGTGGAGGAAGTTTTCAAGGATCAAGAGATATTGGCGTAATAAAGGAGAGTGAAAGCTCTAAGCTTGGGGATGCCCCGTGGTTCATCCCTGCATATTTCAAGAAGACTCAAGCATCTAAGCTTGGGGATGCCCAAGGCATCCCCATCTTCATCGACAAATTATCAGGTTCCTTCTCTTGAAACTATATTTTTATTCGGTCACATCATATGTACTTTACTTGGAGCGTCTGTGTGCTTTTATTTTTGTTTTGTTATTTTCATTCTCTGAATAAAATGCTTGTGTGGGAGAGAGACACGCTCCGCTGGTTCATATGAACACATGTGTTCTTAGCTCATAATGTTCATGGCGAAGGTTGAAATTGCTTAGTTAATTGTTATATGGTTGGAAACGGAAAATGCTACATGTAGTAATTGGTAGAATGTCTTGAATAATGTGATACTTGGCAATTGTTGTGCTCATGTTTAAGCTCTTGCATCATATACTTTGCACCCATTAATGAAGAAATACATAGAGCTTGCTAAAATTTGGTTTGCATAATTGGTCTCTCTAGGTCTAGATAATTTCTAGTAAAGAGTTTGAATAACAAGGAAGACGGTGTAGAGTCTTATAATGTTTACAATATGTCTTTTATGTGAGTTTTGCTGCACTGGTTCATCCTTGTGTTTGTTTCAAATAACCTTGCTAGCCTAAACCTTGTATCGAGAGGGAATACTTCTCATGCATCCAAAATCCTTGAGCCAACCACTATGTCATTTGTGTCCACCATACCTACCTACTACATGGTATTTCTCCGCCATTCCAAAGTAAATTGCTTGAGTGCTACCTTTAAATTTCCATTCTTTACCTTTGCAATATATAGCTCATGGGACAAATAGCTTAAAAACTATTGTGGTATTGAATATGTACTTATGCACTTTATCTCTTATTAAGTTGCTTGTTGTGCGATAACCATGTTTCGGGGACGCCATCAACTACTCCGAGTTGAATATCATGTGAGTTGCTATGCATGTCCGTCTTGTCCGAAGTAAGAGAGATCTACCACTTTATTGGTTAGAGCATGCATATTGTTAGAGAAGAACATTGGGCCGCTAACTAAAGCCATGAATCATGGTGGAAGTTTCGAGTTTTGGACATATATCCTCAATCTCATATGAGAACACTAATTGTTGCTACATGCTTATGCATTAAAGAGGAGTCCATTATCTGTTGTCCATGTTGTCCCGGTATGGATGTCTAAGTTGAGAATAATCAAAAGCGAGAAATCCAAAATGCGAGCTTTCTCCTTAGACCTTTGTACAGGCAGCATGAAGGTACCCCTTTGTGACACTTGGTTAAAACATGTGTATTGCGATGATCCCGGTAGTCCAAGCTAATTAGGACAAGGTGCGGGCACTATTAGTATACTATGCATGAGGCTTGCAACTTGTAAGATATAATTTACATGATACATATGCTTTATTACTACCGTTGACAAAAATTGTTTCTTGTTTTCAAAATAAAAGCTCTAGCACAAATATAGCAATCGATGCTTTCCTCTTTGAAGGACCATTCTTTTATCTTTATGTTGAGTCAGTTCGCCTATTTCTCTCCACCTCAAGAAGCAAACACTTGTGTGAAATGTGCATTGATTCCTACATACTTGCATATTGCACTTGTTATATTACTCTATGTTGACAATTATCCATGAGATATACATGTTACAAGTTGAAAGCAACCGCTGGAACTTAATCTTCTTTTGTGTTGCTTCAATACCTTTACTATGAATTTATTGCTTTATGAGTTAACTCTTATGCAAGACTTATTGATGCTTGTCTCGAAGTGCTATTCATGAAAAGTCTTTGCTTTATGATTCATTTGTTTACTCATGTCATTACCATTGTTTTGATCGCTGCATTCATTACATATGTTTACAATAGTATGATCAAGGTTATGATGGCATGTCACTCCAGAAATTATCTTTGTTATCGTTTACCTGCTCGGGACGAGCAGGAACTAAGCTTGGGGATGCCGATACGTCTCCGACGTATCGATAATTTCTTATGTTCCATGCCACATTATTGATGATATCTACATGTTTTATGCATACTTTATGTCATTATTATGCGTTTTCCGGAACTAACCTATTGACGAGATGCCGAAAGGCCGGTTCCTGTTTTCTGCTGTTTTTGGTTCCGTAAATCGTAGTAAGGAAATATTCTCGGAATCGGACGAAATCAAGGCCCAGCATCCTATTTTTCCACGAAGCTTCCGGAACACCCGAGAGTCGCCGGAGGGGGCCATCGGGCCCCCGGATGATAGGGCGGCGCGGCCTAGGGGGGGGCGCCCCCCTAGTGTGTCACCGCCTCGTCGCCTCTCCGACTCCGCCTCTTCGCCTATTTAAAGGTCCCTGACCTAAAACTACGATACGAAAAAGCCACGGTACGAGAAACCTTCCAGAGCCGCCGCCATCGCGAAGCCAAGATATGGGGGACAGGAGTCTCTGTTCCGGCACACCGCCGGGACGGGGAAGTGCCCCCGGAAGGCTTCTCCATCGACACCACCGCCATCTTCATCAACGCTGCTGTCTCCCATGAGGAGGGAGTAGTTCTCTGATATGTCTCCGACGTATCGATAATTTCTTATGTTCCATGCCACATTATTGATGATATCTACATGTTTTATACACATTATATGTCGTATTTATGCATTTTCCGGCACTAACCTATTAACGAGATGCCGAAGAGCCAGTTGATGTTTTCTGCTGTTTTTGGTTTCAGAAATCCTACAAAGGAAATATTCTCGGAATTGGACGAAATCAACGCCCGGGGTCCTATTTTTGCACGAAGCTTCCGGAAGACCGAGGGGAAAGGAAGTGGGGCCACGAGGCGCCGCCACAGCAGGGCGGCGCGGCCCGAGTCTTGGCCGCGCGGCCTCGGCGTGTGGGGCCCTCGTGTGGCCCCCGCGTTGCCCTTCCGCCTACTTAAAGCCTTCGTCGCGAAACCCCCGAGCACCGAGAGCCACGATACGGAAAACCTTCCGGAGACGGCTCGTGGTGACCCGGCATACCACTCGCATGGTGTAGTATGCAAGTCCGATATAACACCAATGAAACACCGTTCCACTAGTATTATATCGCTCGAGTGGTACAACGAAACATATGCGGGTCCAAGGCATGTCTATAGAATTACATACGGACTCGTTACGAGAAGATCAGCACAGCCTCCTACTTTACAATGAGGTAAAACTGCAAATAAACTCCAGGAGAACGACTCGTAGTCTAATTCTAACACGAACTCTACTTGTAGAGTATTTAACTAGCTACAGAGGCTATGAATAGATTCTAGTTAAATAGGAGCTAAGTTTAGGAAGCTAGTTCCTTTCTATTGCTAATCTAGGTTTCTCCTTGCTGGATGTGGTATTTGACTCTTCTGACAAGGTCTTGTCTCGTGAAGTAGTTGTTGACTCCTCGGCCTTCGAGTTGTACTGTAGATCCTTCTTCGATGCCTCCATATCTAAGCAGGGGATTTAAGAGTGGGATGAGTACGAGCGTACTCAACAAGTTCATTATAGGAAAGAGGTGTTTAATGCACTAGCTACGGCATTAGACCGTAAAGTCTAATACCAATGCAGGTTTTCATAACCATTTCTTTAAAAGGTTGCTTTTATTCGGAAGAACTATGTCCGTCGGCCTTCACCGGTTTACTAGAACTTCATGGAGCTCCTTTCCGGCCGCGTTCGCAGTTCCATATCCCGGAACAGGGAGTGACGAGTCACGGTTCTTTACACTCTGCAGAGGTGTGTTGCTTTACCCATAAGAGATCTTAACCTTGGTGCCAACCGAGTCATGTTCTCGTCCACACTTCCTATGGTGTGAGGCCCGGTATAAGGTCTAGCCAATCATGTTCCTCCGCTACCTCGAACACCCACCCGTTGTTGCATGCGCCGACCCCTGGGTCCACGTCGGTCCCATTATTCCTATAGATTTCAAGGTGGACCCCGACCACGACAACAGTGCTGGGCTCTACCATACACTCCTACGCCGGTGGCTGCAACCCATCATAGACCGCAATACCGTGGGGACTTAAGGCTTCCCCAGCCTACCGCTTGTTCTTTGAACGACAAGTGTCTACGGACTGTGCCGTGGGGACTTAAGGCTTCCCCAGCCTACCGCTTGCCGCCGACAGATACAAGTGTCTACGGTAAAGCGCATCCGTTGATGAACGAGAGGTGGAAACACTTTTGACTACTCCGTCCCACTCCGGATCTTATGGTTAACACGGGTATTACGGCACAAGAATCACTGGCGACATTTGTTGTTTAATCCTAGATGGATATAAACCCGTGCAATGGAACCTCCACCATATCAACACAATCCATGGTTCCATTGCCCACCACATAGTCATATTCATAGTTATGAAAGTAGTGGTTTTGATTTTTATGCAATAGTGATAACCATAATTCTTTGCAAGTAATTTGATAGAAATACACAAATGACATGAGCAAGTGATGAACTTGCCTTTCTTGACTGCAAGATCATGCATGCAAAAGCTTCGATACGTGATAACTCCAAATTCTGAAATACCATCATCGTTCGGTAAGGACAATGTTTAAAGAGCTGGTAAATATTTCTTTAGGGTGTGTTGCACTTTTAGGATGGTTCTCAAACAAGGTTCTTATTAGGGTTGGTGATATTATGGCATAAACAAGTAATATGATGCAACATAACAAGCATATATTCAAGGAATAGTATGTAAAGAACAATTGTCAATTTTATGTTCTATTGGACATGGTTGGTGATTATTTATACTATTCTTCAAAAGAATAACCTTTGAAGAACACGTTAATTAAAAAGTAATAAGTATTTCAACTAAGACTAGGGCTTCTAGGGTTTGATTGACCTTTGTTCTTCAAAAGAATAACTTTTGAAGAACAAGTTAAGAAGAATGAGAACTACTATAAATAGAAGCTATGGCTTCTAGGGTTTACTATTGGATTCATTTAGTTCTCTAATAGAGACTAGTTGGTTTCTTAAGTTGGGTTAGTTCTATATACAACAAGTATTGGCAGGTTTATTACTATGGTTGATTATGGTATCATATCAAAGGATGATGGTCAAGGTGGTGTTATGAGTTAGGGTTTACTATTGCTTCATATTTGCTTCACTAAGTAATCACTAATGGTTTCTAAGCTAAGTGGTGTATTACTCTCTAAGTAGGGTTTAGTGGTATAGGAGCATGTGATGTGCATTACTTCACAAAATTGGTGTTAGGGTTCATCACTAGGATTCTACTAGGTTTGATGGTTGAGGTTGATCCTAATGGTGTGATATGGTGATCAATGGTGCTAACATATTAATAAGCTAGGGTTTATACCTAGGTGGCACTAATTGGGTTACATAAGATATTATTCAAAGATGAAAGCATGAAGTGATAACTTCATTTGCATTTGAGTTAATAATATCCTAATAAAATATTAGCATGTTTTTTATTTGCTTGGGTTAGTACTATGACTAAGGTTAATTGGCATATGATCACATGTTATAAACAACTCGGGTTTTAGAGTTAAAAATAATTTGGGATGATCACATAAAATAATGAGATCAAGGTTTTTACTCATATTAGAACTAGGTTTCTAATTTGTGATACAATTCTTAAAATAATAATTGAATAAGTTTGAAATATAAATAATAATGGATTTAACATTGTATTATTTTTGAACGACTTAATCAAATATGAAAAATACTATTAGGGTTTAGGGTTTTTAATTAATAGTTGAAGTGGTCAATCAGGATTTTTATATGACTAAACATAACCATAAAGAAATAATTGTGGTATTCTATGAAAATTTTAATACAAAGTAATATTTGCTATTTTCTTGATGTGAAGATAGAAATAAAAAATTATATTTTTAATATTTATGTCTTAATCGTTTAAGATGTAAGAATTGCTTTTCTAGAATTAGTGAAAAGTTCATATTATTTTACTTTGGCTGTTGTATTATTTGTTTATGTTTTCACTTGTATTTAGAAGTTCTTAATTTTATGAACAATTTATTTATATTTGGAGTTTCTCATGACTTGATTTATTTAGAAGATAAATCAGTAAAAAATAAATAAATAGCTAAATGGTTAGATGGGCTGGCCCAATTGGTTTGGCCCAAACCTGGTCCGACTTAGTCGGCCTGGTCGAGCACGGGCAAGACCCGACCCCTCTCTCTCGCTCTCCTCCCCCACACGCACGCACACGACACACCCGCACCCAAGCCCCTGGTCGATTCCCTTTCCCTGAGATGGCGCCGATGCCGCTCCGGCCGGCCGCTGGCCAACTCCGGCGCCGCCGCCACCGACGAACCTCTTGCTCGCTATCCTTTGTCGTTTCTCCGCAGCCGTGGCGCTCAACTCGCCCCCACGCGCGCCCCTCTGCGAACCCTAGCCGCCTCCTATTCCGGCCGTTGCCGGCCGATTCGGCCATCGCCGGCCTCGGCGAACGCTGCCGTTGGTCAAGGTGGCGCCGCAACGGTCGTCTCCGCCTGATCCCCTTCACCGCCATCTGGTCCGGTGCTCACGCGCCTGCGCTGGCTCCGGCCGATTCCGTGGTTCCGATCGTCGCCGGCAACCACTAGCGCCACTGCGCGCGTCGGTGACATTCACTCCGACTTTCTCTGCCTATTCTCTGTCGCCACCACGATCTGGTGGTGAAGTATTTGTGCCACACATGGTGTTGTGGTGGTGTTGGCTTGGTGTTGTCGGGGACAGGATAATGCAGTGGTCTGGGTGTTGCTGCTGCCTGTGCGGCTGGGATGACGGTGAACTGGTGGTGTGGTGGCTACTTCCTCCTCGACGCCGGCAGGATGGTGCCATAGGCGCAACCCGGCGTCGACTACCCCACCTATGCCATGTATTGCACTGGTGAGCTAAATCACTCCTCTCTCACTATATCTATGGCCATATATTGATGTGAGCATGCGCTGTAAGCCTGCGACGGTATTGCTTAATACTCTAGTGCTAAATGAACCATGTCCTGGTAATTGACGCAAGTGTTATGGCTCTCTGTGAGGTGTAGATTTTATGCCCCTGTTTGGATGACGATTCATTTATCCAGGCATATTATCTTGCTGTGGTAATTTGATGCTCCGTTTAACTCATGATTAAATTTAAGCAACAAGATAAAGGTATTGTTGATTGATGATTTACTTGATGGCTGCTAATTGTCTGTGATCATCGACGTCTAATCTAGATGATCTACTAGAGATATTTCGATGCTATTGTTTTTAATTCATCTAGTAGATAAACATTAATCTACATGTTTTAGTAGCTTTTGGGATGAAGAAATAAATAGGACAATTGTTGCTGCAGGTAAAATGATTATATGCATCTTATAATGCATATAATCCACATATATTTATATAGGTTAACAAGTTGTATTTGCTGTGTTGTTTGTGCTGATAAAGCCTTGATCAAATTGGTCCATGTCTTGTGCTTAAGTTGGTTGGCTTAATAAATAGGCTGCTGGCTGTTTATAATATGTTGGTATTAAACCACTTGTGGTTCATGTGAGGTTGTTTACCTGCTAGTGTGGCTATACTTCCGAAACTGAATCTTTGTAGTTTGTTAACTGAATAAATTCAGTTGTACTGTTGTTTATTGTTAGAGTACAGACAGGTGAGATACAATTATTATTGCTTGCAGCTTGGTCATGTACCTGAGGCTTATTTGTTGGATTGATGTGGATTTGCTGCAGCTATGTACTACTTGGTTGGCCTGGGATTAATTTCCCGGACCCCAAGTAAATTCATGTAGTATGTTGGTTAATCATGGCTGCTTATGGTGATGACCAAATCAAGTGCATATATGGTCCTGAACAATAGTATTGTTGGAAAGCACAAAATGATCTTTGAGTTTCTTGTATATGATCTAGTTGCAAAGTAGCAACTAGAAATGATTTTTCAGGGTTGGATTTTATTGGTGGATCTTGTTGTCCCTTGTTGGATAATTTTAAGCTGATAAGAACAGATATGGCTTGATCTTGTAGCCTTGCCAATGATGCAAAGGCTGAGGCACTTACTAGAATAAGAACAGATGCTATTTATGCCTAATAAACTCTGTGATGAGACTAGCATACCACTTGTATGCAAATCTGAGAGTTTCCCTTATCAAAATGCTTTGAACTAAACTGAGAAGAATATATGCTAGACAATCTAAAGATCAACCTGCTGTAGCAGAGTGGCTAGCTTGTGGTGATGTTGTTCTGGTAGTGAATCTTAATCTGCTGTAACTTGTGGTTGTTGCCATGTTCCTCCTCTCCTCCTCCTTCTGGCTAGCTTCCTTCTCCTTCTTGCTGGCTTCTTGATTTCTTCCAAAGATCTTGTGGTAATTCTAGTGGTTGTTCTGAGGTGTTCTTGTAGTTCCTAGTGAACTGATGAGGATCCAGTGGTGTAATATTGTGGTATGCTTTGGTGAATCCAGAGCCAAATGGTTTGGCTCGCTGTGCTGCCCTTGCTTTTATATTACTAGGCCACTGTCTGTGGTGTCGACAACACATGCTTATGCATGCAGTGACTGTGCTACCTGCTTGTATGCTTTGGTCAAGATATTTTCCTTGCCTCCAAGGGAAGGCACGGCTGAGCTGATGTTTATCCACTGTTGTCCTTTAATATTTGACACTGCCAAGTGTTACTCCTATTGGACTGCTGTGATCAAGCTGATTTTACCTTATGGCTTTTAGTTTAGGATCATATTGACTTCTCCATGTCAATAATGATCCATAAAAACAACTTTGTGGGATTTTAAAGGATTCTAGCTAGATTAGAGGGAGATTAAGATAATATAGCATGATTGCCTAAAATTGAATGGAATTACTCAATTGTTGTCTGCTTGTCCCTTGTTGCCCGAGAGATGATTAGTGATTGTCAATGAAAATGCCTCGTTGTTGCCTCTGATGGAATAGTGATTAGCCTTCTCGGATTGTCTCTTGTTGCCTATTAAAGATTTACTCCCTCTAATCACCGTTTGGGTATTAAGGCAAGTTCTTAATTCCTAATAGCTAGTTTCCAATATTTAAAATGTCTCCCAAAATGCGGAGACAGACATTTTAACCTTAACACAACATTTCTTTGTCTTTATTGTTTATTTTGCAGATAAAGGATAAGACAATTGGGAAGATTTGGAGTATGAAGATTTAGTTTAGGAATTTCTTGTATTCTTTTATAATTTTCTATTTTTTTCTAACTTGTAATTTATTGAATAATGTTATTTGTAATAAAGTTTGAATTATTTATTCATTTGGAGTTATCAAATGTGTTTACTATTACCTATTATGTTTATATACTTATTTAGATTTAAATTCCAATTCAAATTCTTATTTGAATTTCTACCTTCCATATTTGAATTTGAATTCAAAATGTTCTCCCAAAAACACAAGAATTTACAAAGGTCATGTCGAAATTTGTCGCACTCACATCGATGACTAACTCAATTACACCAATGCGAGAGAAACCTCGATCACTTTGATAGTTTTAAATAAAAGCGCGAAAATTCCCCGGATTTTCTATGCATGAATGCAATGCACACTTCTGTTTCCTCTATTTTTTTTAACCCCAAATACTGGGATATTACAGTCTCTACCCCTTAAACTAAACTTCGTCCTCGAAGTTTGATCTCTCTCACGTTTCGGAGTGTGGATCTGACTTGTGCAGACTAAATCTTTTCTCGAACTCCATGGTGATCTTACTGGATATAATTGAATACATCCCTTGTCCAGATTCTTCCTGGAATCCCTTAGGGTTTGTCTCTGAATATTAGTTTCTTACTCCAGTTCTACGATACCTGTCTCTGATTCATGGCTTCTAACTTTAATTATTTGATTTCTTTCAATATCATAATCTTGTTTCTTTTCTCATTGAAGATTCAAGGATTGGGACTTCTTCTGTTGTTGCTAGTCTTAACTGAAGACTAATTTGATAACCTACTCCTAATTGGTAAATAGGTCTTTGTTTTCCCTTACTACCATACTGCAATAGTGGTACTTGTAAGGTACTTACCATGGAAATGGTCGTGATGGTTTATTCCTCTAAGAATGGGTTAGACTCATTTAGTCCATCCAATCATGGTTTATAATTGATACCTATAACTCTTTAGATTCATTTAGGTTCCATGAAAGGAATCTTTCATGTAGTCTCTCGATCTCGGTATGGTCAAATCCCTTCAGTCTTTGACCTCCTTGAGCTATATTTGGTCTCTGATATTTCCTTCGTCCAACTTCTTTATCCTTGACTTACTTGAGCTTTCGTACTTCTGAGTAGATATTACTCACTTTCTCAAGTTAAAGTCTAATTCTTACTTCCTCGAGGTATGAACCTCGGCTTCTGGTCTGACATCCTTCTGAAAGTAATGTTCAACAATCTTATGAAAATAAGATCGAACTTCCTCTCAGTTCAGACCTTCTTCTTCTACCTTACTCAAAATATTGAGTTATTGTACATCCAACTCAATGTTTACTCTACCCCTTAGAGTTTTCTTATGGTCTTCAATTCCCTTTCTTCCAACTACTGGACTTATGGTTGGAATATTGGTCTAGTTCTATCTTATGGTTTTTACTTCTTCTAAGGTCTCGCGAAGAATGTTTGTGCTGTATCCACTCAATTGTGGACATCCAATGTGAATCCTTCGACTAACTGATTGTAGATCTAGCTATTTGACTGACAAGATTTTATTTGTTCACAAAATGTTGTTACAAATAATTAAATCGTGGACTATTTGTAATACCAACTGATACCAGCTGTGGTTATTATACCAATTGTGGCTATTTGATATCTAAAAATGGATTCTATTATAGGTTCTGATCAACTGGACGAGACATCTTCTACTTTATCTCGCAGTATTGATATTATATCAATTGTGGTCTTCTGATATCGACTATGGTCTTCTTATGTCTGCTATGTTTTCATATATCACCTTCCTTCATTCAGGGTTTATTTTGCAAGAAAACCACTAGGCGACACTATGATTATAGTATCCTAAGTGATTTCCCATGCATTCCCTCTTCTATGTTGACTATGGATCAGCTTCAGCTTCACCATAATCACCATATTTCTTACCTTCATGCTTCTCATGTACTAAAGTACTCCTCTGTTGAGGTAAAGCATGAATGTTGATTGGCACTTCCTTCAGAGTATTGTGGTTGCTTCCCACAACTTTGTTTCCTTTATCTGATGAACCTTCATCTTGTCTTCAAAATATACTGAATTCGTCACTTCCTCACACGAATACCATTACCCTCTAGATCTATAGCATCAAGTAAGGACTTGATATTGCAACATGCATTTCCATATCAAAGTCTAACTTCATGTATGGATCTAGTCAAACAATGAAGATCCAATAAAATCCAAGAAGATTCAGCTTTGTGCATATAATACACACCATCATAAGCCTGAATAAGATTGTTGAGTAAGACATCTCTAAACATCAGGCTCTGATGTGTAGTATATAACACCACATAATATAGGTTTATATCGTGATACTTAGCATGAATATATGGGATTCTACTATTTGTCTCAACATTTACCTTAATTGCACAATTGCAATGAGATAAACTTGACACAAAGTGGTCTGGAATAGTTCAAGTTAACCTAGTTTTCTTTGGAAATCCTAACTTAGCTTCCATTTTGTTGAGGACTATCTCACATGATATGACTAGGTTCTAACATTGCTATTCTAAACACATACTATGGAAATATAGCTCTTATACTTCCAAGTGTTTATACTATCACGAGACTATGGACACGATGTGCTTGGCACACTTCCCATATTTTTGGAACATAATTCTTGCCCTACCTGACTTCTTATTGTACTCCTCCTAAGTATTTATTATGTTCTAGTCCATCACATAACGATTCTCAGGTGAATCAAATATGATTAACAACTCTACCCTGTAAGTAGGCATATTTTACTCCTATCTCTCTTTCTTACCTCCCATGATTGACTCATCATGGTCTATACTACCTCATATCACTTGTTTTTATCACTAACTATCAGTTGTTTTACAAGTTTGGATAATTTTACTTACTCATTACTTAACTTGGTCTACATCTTCTATTAGGATATCTTAATTATCTTTATCACTTGATATTACTCCTATTACAAGTCTGAATAACTCTTTCTTAACCATGACATGTGTTGGTACACATCTTCCAATAGGATATCTTCCTTATGGTTGTATCCTCTCTTTGGACTACCATGTATTGTATACCAACTGTGATCTACTCATCTATTGTTCTAAGGACTTAATGGTATACTACATATTTGGGATTAGCTAACTAACTTTATTTTATCTTGATAAACTAGATAAGAAATGTTGACTCAAGTGTGTCAGGATTATTCTCAAGTGAATATCCATCTCAAGTCAAAAGGAGTATTTGGTTTAACTAAGATGACTTCCTATAGACACTACCAATCCTATAGTTCTCCTTTAAAGGGTTTTAATCCTAAGGTCAAAGCATTTGCTCTGATACCAACTGTGGTGACCCGGCATACCACTGCATGGTGTAGTATGCAAGTCCGATATAACACCAATGAAACACCGTTCCACTAGTATTATATCGCTCGTAGTGGTACAACAGAAACATATGCGGGTCCAAGGCATGTCTATAGAATTACATACGGACTACATTACGGAAGATCAGCACAGACCTCCTACTTTACAATGAGGTAAAGCTGCAAATAAACTCCAGGAGAACGACTCGTAGTCTAATTCTAACACGAACTCGACTTGTAGAGTATTTAACTAGCTACAGAGGCTATGAATAGATTCTAGTTAAATAGGAGCTAAGTTTAGGAAGCTAGTTCCTTTCTATTGCTAATCTAGGTTTCTCCTTGCTGGATGTGGTATTTGACTCTTCTGACAAGGTCTTGTCTCGTGAAGTAGTTGTTGACTCCTCGGCCTTCAAGTTGTACTGTAGATCCTTCTTCGATGCCTACATATCTAAGCAGGGGATTTAAGAGTGGGATGAGTACGAGCGTACTCAACAAGTTCATTATAGGAAAGAGGTGTTTAATGCACTAGCTACGGCATTAGACCAGAAAGTCTAATACCAATGCAGGTTTTCATAACCATTTCTTTAAAAGGTTGCTTTTATTCGGAAGAACTATGTCCGTCGGCCTTCACCGGTTTACTAGAACTTCATGGAGCTCCTTTCCGGCCGCGTTCGCAGTTCCATATCCCGGAACGGGGAGTGACGGAGTCACGGTTCTTTACACTCTGCAGAGGTGTGTTGCTTTACCCATAAGAGATCTTAACCTTGGTGCCAACGAGTCATGTTCTCGTCCACACTTCCTATGGTGTGAGGCCCGGTATAAGGTCTAGCCAATCATGTTCCTCCGCTACCTCGAACACCCACCCGTTGTTGCATGCGCCGACCCTGGGTCCACGTCGGTCCCATTATTCCTATAGATTTCAAGGTGGACCCCGACCACGACAACGAGTCGTTGGGCTCTACCATACACTCCTACGCCGGTGGCTGCAACCCATCATAGACCGCAATACCGTGGGGACTTAAGGCTTCCCCAGCCTACCGCTTGTTCTTCGAACGACAAGTGTCTACGGACTGTGCCGTGGGGACTTAAGGCTTCCCAGCCTACCGCTTGCCGCCGACGGATACAAGTGTCTACGGTAAAGCGCATCCGTTGATGAACGAGAGGTGGAAACACTTTTGACTACTCCAGTCCCACTCCGGATCTTATGGTTAACACGGGTATTACGGCACAAGAATCACTGGCGACATTTGTTGTTTAATCCTAGATGGATATAAACCCGTGCAATGGAACCTCCACCATATCAACACAATCCATGGTTCCATTGCCCACCACATAGTCATATTCATAGTTATGAAAGTAGTGGTTTTGATTTTTATGCAATAGTGATAACCATAATTCTTTGCAAGTAATTTGATAGAAATACACAAATGACATGAGCAAGTGATGAACTTGCCTTTCTTGACTGCAAGATCATGCATGCAAAAGTTTCGATACGTGATAACTCCAAATTCTGAAATACCATCATCGTCCGGTAAGGACAATGTTTAAAGAGCTGGTAAATATTTCTTTAGGGTGTGTTGCACTTTTAGGATGGTTCTCAAACAAGGTTCTTATTAGGGTTGGTGATATTATGGCATAAACAAGTAATATGATGCAACATAACAAGCATATATTCAAGGAATAGTATGTAAAGAACAATTGTCAATTTTATGTTCTATTGGACATGGTTGGTGATTATTTATACTATTCTTCAAAAGAATAACCTTTGAAGAACATGTTAATTAAAAAGTAATAAGTATTTCAACTAAGACTAGGGCTTCTAGGGTTTGATTGACCTTTGTTCTTCAAAAGAATAACTTTTGAAGAACAAGTTAAGAAGAATGAGAACTACTATAAATAGAAGCTATGGCTTCTAGGGTTTACTATTGGATTCATTTAGTTCTCTAATAGAGACTAGTTGGTTTCTTATGTTGGGTTAGTTCTATATACAACAAGTATTGGCAGGTTTATTACTATGGTTGATTATGGTATCATATCAAAGGATGATGGTCAAGGTGGTGTTATGAGTTAGGGTTTACTATTGCTTCATATTTGCTTCACTAAGTAATCACTAATGGTTTCTAAGCTAAGTGGTGTATTGCTCTCTAAGTAGGGTTTAGTGGTATAGGAGCATGTGATGTGCATTACTTCACAAAATTGGTGTTAGGGTTCATCACTAGGATTCTACTAGGTTTGATGGTTGAGGTTGATCCTAATGGTGTGATATGGTGATCAATGGTGCTAACATATTAATAAGCTAGGGTTTATACCTAGGTGGCACTAATTGGGTTACATAAGATATTATTCAAAGATGAAAGCATGAAGTGATAACTTCATTTGCATTTGAGTTAATAATATCCTAATAAAATATTAGCATGTTTTTTATTTGCTTGGTTTAGTACTATGACTAAGGTTAATTGGCATATGATCACATGTTATAAACAACTCGGGTTTTAGAGTTAAAAATAATTTGGGATGATCACATAAAATAATGAGATCAAGGTTTTTACTCATATTAGAACTAGGTTTCTAATTTGTGATACAATTCTTAAAATAATAATTGAATAAGTTTGAAATATAAATAATAATGGATTTAACATTGTATTATTTTTGAACGACTTAATCAAATATGAAAAATACTATTAGGGTTTAGGGTTTTTAATTAATAGTTGAAGTGGTCAATCAGGATTTTTATATGACTAAACATAACCATAAAGAAACAATTGTGGTATTCTATGAAAATTTTAATACAAAGTAATATTTGCTATTTTCTTGATGTGAAGATAGAAATAAAAAATTATATTTTTAATATTTATGTCTTAATCGTTTAAGATGTAAGAATTGCTTTTCTAGAATTAGTGAAAAGTTCATATTATTTTACTTTGGCTGTTGTATTATTTTTTTCTGTTTTCACTTGTATTTAGAAATTCTTAATTTTATGAAAAATTTATTTATATTTGGAGTTTCTCATGACTTGATTTATTTAGAAGATAAATCAGTAAAAAATAAATAAATAGCTAAATGGTTAGATGGGCTGGCCCAATTGGTTTGGCCCAAACCTGGTCCGACTTAGTCGGCCTGGTCGAGCACGGGCAAGACCCGACCCCTCTCTCTCGCTCTCCTCCCCCACACGCACGCACACGACACACCCGCACCCAAGCCCCTGGTCGATCCCCTTTCCCTGAGATGGCGCCGATGCCGCTCCGGCCGGCCGCTGGCCAACTCCGGCGCCGCCGCCACCGACGAACCTCTTGCTCGCTATCCTTTGCCGTTTCTCCGCAGCCGTGGCGCTCAACTCGCCCCCACGCGCGCCCCTCTGCGAACCCTAGCCGCCTCCTATTCCGGCCGTTGCCGGCCGGTCCCGGCCATCGCCGGCCTCGGCGAACGGCTGCCGTTGGTCAAGGTGGCGCCGCAACGGTCGTCTCCGCCCGATCCCCTTCGCCGCCATCTGGTCCGGTGCTCACGCGCCTGCGCTGGCTCCGGCCGATTCCGTGGTTCCGATCGTCGCCGGCAACCACTAGCGCCACTGCGCGTCGGTGACATTCACTCCGACTTTCTCTGCCTATTCTCTGTCGCCACCACGATCTGGTGGTGAAGTATTTGTGCCACACATGGTGTTGTGGTGGTGTTGGCATGGTGTTGTCGGGGACAGGATAATGCAGTGGTCTGGGTGTTGCTGCTGCCTGTGCGGCTGGGATGACGGTGAACTGGTGGTGTGGTGGCTACTTCCTCCTCGACGCCGGCAGGATGGTGCCATAGGCGCAACCCGGCGTCGACTACCCCGCCTATGCCATGTATTGCACTGTGAGCTAAATCACTCCTCTCTCACTATATCTATGGCCATATATTGATGTGAGCATGCGCTGTAAGCCTGCGACGGTATTGCTTAATACTCTAGTGCTAAATGAACCATGTCCTGGTAGTTGACGCAAGTGTTATGGCTCTCTGTGAGGTGTAGATTTTATGCCCCTGTTTGGATGACGATTCATTTATCCAGGCATATTATCTTGCTGTGATAATTTGATGCTCCGTTTAACTCATGATTAAATTTAAGCAACAAGATAAAGGTATTGTTGATTGATGATTTACTTGATGGCTGCTAATTGCTGTGATCATCGACGTCTAATCTAGATGATCTACTAGAGATATTTCGATGCTATTGTTTTTAATTCATCTAGTAGATAAACATTAATCTACATGTTTTAGTAGCTTTTGGGATGAAGAAATAAATAGGACAATTGTTGCTGCAGGTAAAATGATTATATGCATCTTATAATGCATATAATCCACATATATTTATATAGGTTAACAAGTTGTATTTGCTGTGTTGTTTGTGCTGATAAAGCCTTGATCAAATTGGTCCATGTCTTGTGCTTAAGTTGGTTGGCTTAATAAATAGGCTGCTGGCTGTTTATAATATGTTGGTATTAAACCACTTGTGGTTCATGTGAGGTTGTTTACCTGCTAGTGTGGCTATACTTCCGAAACTGAATCTTTGTAGTTTGTTAACTGAATAAATTCAGTTGTACTGTTGTTTATTGTTAGAGTACAGACAGGTGAGATACAATTATTATTGCTTGCAGCTTGGTCATGTACCTGAGGCTTATTTGTTGGATTGATGTGGATTTGCTGCAGCTATGTACTACTTGGTTGGCCTGGGATTAATTTCCTGGACCCCAAGTAAATTCATGTAGTATGTTGGTTAATCATGGCTGCTTATGGTGATGACCAAATCAAGTGCATATATGGTCCTGAACAATAGTATTGTTGGAAAGCACAAAATGATCTTTGAGTTTCTTGTATATGATCTAGTTGCAAAGTAGCAACTAGAAATGATTTTTCAGGGTTGGATTTTATTGGTGGATCTTGTTGTCCCTTGTTGGATAATTTTAAGTCGATAAGAACAGATATGGCTTGATCTTGTAGCCTTGCCAATGATGCAAAGGCTGAGGCACTTACTAGAATAAGAACAGATGCTATTTATGCCTAATAAACTCGTGATGAGACTAGCATACCACTTGTATGCAAATCTGAGAGTTTCCCTTATCAAAATGCTTTGAACTAAACTGAGAAGAATATATGCTAGACAATCTAAAGATCAACCTGCTGTAGCAGAGTGGCTAGCTTGTGGTGATGTTGTTCTGGTAGTGAATCTTAATCTGATGTAACTTGTGGTTGTTGCCATGTTCCTCCTCTCCTCCTCCTTCTGGCTAGCTTCCTTCTCCTTCTTGCTGGCTTCTTGATTTCTTCCAAAGATCTTGTGGTAATTCTAGTGGTTGTTCTGAGGTGTTCTTGTAGTTCCTAGTGAACTGATGAGGATCCAGTGGTGTAATATTGTGGTATGCTTTGGTGAATCCAGAGCCAAATGGTTTGGATCGCTGTGCTGCCCTTGCTTTTATATTACTAGGCCACTGTCTATGGTGTCGACAACACATGCTTATGCATGCAGTGACTGTGCTACCTGCTTGTATGCTTTGGTCAAGATATTTTCCTTGCCTCCAAGGGAAGGCACGGCTGAGCTGATGTTTATCCACTGTTGTCCTTTAATATTTGACACTGCCAAGTGTTACTCCTATTGGACTGCTGTGATCAAGCTGATTTTACCTTATGGCTTTTAGTTTAGGATCATATTGACTTCTCCATGTCAATAATGATCCATAAAAACAACTTTGTGGGATTTTAAAGGATTCTAGCTAGATTAGAGGGAGATTAAGATAATATAGCATGATTGCCTAGAATTGAATGGAATTACTCAATTGTTGTCTGCTTGTCCCTTGTTGCCTGAGAGATGATTAGTGATTGTCAATGAAAATGCCTCGTTGTTGCCTCTGATGGAATAGTGATTAGCCTTCTCGGATTGTCTCTTGTTGCCTATTAAAGATTTACTCCCTCTAATCACCGTTTGGGTATTAAGGCAAGTTCTTAATTCCTAATAGCTAGTTTCCAATATTTAAAATGTCTCCCAAAATGCGGAGACAGACATTTTAACCTTAACACAACATTTCTTTGTCTTTATTGTTTATTTTGCAGATAAAGGATAAGACAATTGGGAAGATTTGGAGTATGAAGATTTAGTTTAGGAATTTCTTGTATTCTTTTATAATTTTCTATTTTTTTTCTAACTTGTAATTTATTGAATAATGTTATTTGTAATAAAGTTTGAATTATTTGTTCATTTGGAGTTATCAAATGTGTTTACTATTACCTATTATGTTTATATACTTATTTAGATTTAAATTCCAATTCAAATTCTTATTTGAATTTCTACCTTCCATATTTGAATTTGAATTCAAAATGTTCTCCCAAAAACACAAGAATTTGCAAAGGTCATGTCGAAATTTGTCGCACTCACATCGATGACTAACTTAATTACACCAATGCGAGAGAAACCTCGATCACTTTGATAGTTTTAAATAAAAGCGCGAAAATTTCCTGGATTTTCTATGCATGAATGCAATGCACACATCTGTTTCCTCTATTTTTTGTAACCCCAAATACTGGGATATTACAGACGCCGCCGCCGCCAATCCCATCTCGGGGGATTCTGGAGATCACCTCCGGCACCCTGCCGGAGAGGGGAATCATCTCCTGGAGGACTCTTCACCGCCATGGTCGCCTCCGGAGTGATGAGTGAGTAGTTCACCCCTGGACTATGGGTCCATAGCAGTAGCTAGATGGTTGTCTTCTCCTCATGTGCTTCATTGTCGGATCTTGTGAGCTGCCTAACATGATCAAGATCATCTATCCGTAATTCTATATGTTGTGTTTGTCGGGATCCGATGGATAGAGAATACTATGTTATGTTGATTATCAATCTATTACCTATGTGTTGTTTATGATCTTGCATGCTCTCCGTTATTAGTAGAGGCTACGGCCAAGTTTTTGCTCTTAACTCCAAGAGGGAGTATTTATGCTTGATAGTGGGTTCATGCCTCCATTAAATGCGGGACGAGTGACGGAAAGTTCTAAGGTTGTGGATGTCTTTGTTGCCACTAGGGATAAAACATTGATGCTATGTCCAGAGGATGTAGTTATTGATTACATTACGCACCATACTTAATGCAATTGTGCATTTGTTTTGCAACTTAATACTGGAAGGGGTTCGGATGATAACTCTGAAGGTGGACTTTTTAGGCATAGATGCATGTTGGATAGCGGTCTATGTACTTTGTCGTAATGCCCAATTAAATCTCACAATATTCATCATGTCATGTATGTGCATTGTTATGCCCTCTCTATTTGTCAATTGCTCAGTCGTAATTTGTTCACCCAACATGCTATCTTATGGGAGAGACACCTCTAGTGAACTGTGGACCCCGGTCCATTCTTTACATCTGAAATACAAATCTGCTACAATACTTGTTCTTTACTATTTTCTGCAAACAATCATCATCCACACTATACATCTAATCCTTTGTTACAGCAAGCCGGTGAGATTGACAACCTCACTGTTTCGTTGGGGCAAAGTACTTTGGTTGTCTTGTGCAGGTTCCACGTTGGCACCGGAATCTCTGGTGTTGCGCCGCACTACATCCCGCCGCCATCAACCTTCAACGTGCTTCTTGACTCCTACTCGGTTCGATTAAACCTTGGTTTCTTGCGAGGGAAACTTGCCGTTGTGCGCATCACACCTTCCTCTTGGGGTTCCCAACGGACGTGTCAATTACACGCATCAAGCAAATTTCTGGCGCCGTTGCCGGGGAGATCAAGACACGCTGCAAGGGGAGTCTCCACAATCCAATCTCTTTACTTTGTTTTTGTCTTGCTTTATTTTATTTACTACTTTGTTTGCCGCACTTATATCAAAACACAAAAAAAATTAGTTGCTAGCTTTACTTTATTTACTGTCTTGCATTATATCGAAAAACACAAAAAAAAATTAGTTACTTGCATTTACTTTATCTAGTTTGCTTTATTTACTACTGCTAAAATGAGTAATCCTGAAGTTGAAGTTCGTTCGTTTAAACAACAAGGTGGAGAATGTTTAAAAGATGCTTGGTATAGAATTAGTGATGCTTGATGTCTACGGGAGCTTCTATTCTTGTAGACAGTGTTGGGCCTCCAAGAGCAGAGGTTTGTAGAACAGCAGCAAGTTTCCCTTAAGTGGATACCCAAGGTTTATCGAACTCAGGGAGGAAGAGGTCAAAGATATCCCTCTCATGCAACCACTGCAACCACAAAGCAAGAAGTCTCTTGTGTCCCCAACACACCAAATAGGTGCACTAGTTCGGCGAAGAGATAGTGAAATACGGGTGGTATAAATAAGTATGAGCAGTAGCAACGGTGCCGAGAAAAGTGCTTGGCGTGTAGTTGATGGTGGTGGTATTGCAGTAGTAACGCGATAAAACGGTAAACAAGCAGTAGAAACTCAGCGGTAGTAACGCGACAGTAGTAAACAAGCAGTAGTAACTCAGCGGTATTTAGGAACAAGGCCTAGGGATTACACTTTCACTAGTGGACACTCTCAACATTGATCACATAACAGAACGAGATAAATGCATACTCTACACTTTTGTTGGATGATGAACACATTGCGTAGGATTACACGAACCCTCAATGCCGGAGTTAACAAGCTCCACAATAATGCTCATGTTTAAGTAACCTTTAGTGTAAGATAGATCAACGCTACTAAACCAAGTACTAGCATAGCATGCACACTTGTCACCTTCATGCATATGTAGGAGGAATAGATCACATCAATATTATCATAGCAATAGTTAACTCCATAATCTACAAGAGATCATGATCATAGCATAAACCAAGTACTAACACGGTGCACGCACTGTCACCTTTGCACACATGCGGGAGGAATAAACTACTTTAATAACACATCACTAGAGTAGCACATAGATAAATTGTGATACAACATGCTGCAATCATAAAGAGATATAAATAAGCACCTCACTATGCCATTCAATGAGTAAGTATTCTGTGAAATCTAGCCTAAGAGACCCACACGGTGCACACCTTGTCACCTTTACACACGTGGGACGAGAGTCTCCGGAGATCACATAAGTAAAACTCACTTGACTAGCATAATGACATCTAGATTACAAGCATCATCATATGAATCTCAATCATGTAAGGCAGCTCATGAGATTATTGTATTGACACACATAGGGAGAGATGAACCACATAGCTACCGGTACAGCCCAGAGCCTCGATGGAGAACTACTCCCTCCTCATGGGAGCAGCAGCGGTGATGAAGATGGCGGTGGAGATGGCAGCGGTGTCGATGGAGAAGCCTTCCGGGGGCACTTCCCCGCTCGGCGGCGTGCTGGAACGGAGATCCTGTCCCCCGGATCTTGGCTTCGCGATGGCGGCGGCTCGCGGAAGGTTTACGTGGGTTTCGTCAATTGGTATCGGGTTTTCTGATCCGGGGGCTTTATATAGGCGAAGAGGCGGCGCAGGAGGGGCTGACAGGGGGCCACACCATAGGGCGGCGCGGCCCCCCTACGGCCGCGCCGGCCTAGGGTTTGGTGGCCCTGTGGCTCCCTCTGCGGTCCTTCTCGGGTGTTCGGATGCTTCAGGTGAAAATAGGAACTTTGGCGTTGATTTCGTCCGATTCGAGAATATTTCGTTACTAGGATTTCGAAACCAAAAACAGCAGAAAACGAGAGCGGCACTTCGGCATCTTGTTAATAGGTTAGTTCCGGAAAATGCACGAATATGACATAAAGTGTGCATAAAACATGTAGATAACATCAATAATGTGGCATGGAACACAAGAAATTATCGATACGTTGGAGACGTATCGGCATCCCCAAGCTTAGTTACTGCTCGTCCCGAGCGGGTAAAACGATAACAAAGATAATTTACGGAGTGACATGCCATCATAAACTTGATCATACTATTTGTAAAGCATATGTAGTGAATGCAGCGATCAAAACAATGTGTAATGACATGAGTAAACAAGTGAATCATAAAGCAAAGACTTTTCATGAATAGCACTTCAAGACAAGCATCAATAAGTCTTGCATAAGAGTTAACTCATAAAGCAATAATTCAAAGTAAAGGTATTGAAGCAACACAAAAGAAGATTAAGTTTCAGCGGTTGCTTTCAACTTGTAACATGTATATCTCATGGATAATTGTCAACATAGAGCAATATAACAAATGCAATATGCAAGTATGTAAGAATCAATGCACAGTTCACACAAGTGTTTGCTTCTTGAGGTGGAGAGAAATAGGTGAAGCTGACTCAACAATGAAAGTAAAAGAATGGTCCTCATAGAGGAAAAGCATCGATTGCTATATTTGTGCTAGAGCTTTGATTTTGAAAACATAAAGAGAGCATAAAAATAAAGTTTTGAGAGGTGTATGTTGTTGTCAACGAATGGTAGCGGGTACTCTAACCCCCTTGCCGGACAAACCTTCAAAGAGCGGCTCCCATTTTATTTTATTTTTGGATGGCACTCCTTCCAACCTTTCTTTCACAAACCATGGCTAACCGAATCCTCGGGTGCACTGCCAACAATCTCATACCATGAAGGAGTACCTTTTTATTTTAGTTTTATTATGATGACACTCCTCCCAACCTTTGCTTACACAAGCCATGGCTAACCAGAATCCTTCGGGTGCCGTCCAACAATCACATACCATGGAGGAGTGTCTATTTTTAGTTTGTTAATTTGGGACTCAGGAATCCCATTGCCGGCTCTTTTTGCAAAATTATTGGATAAGCGGATGAAGCCACTAGTCCATTGGTGAAAGTTGCCCAACAAGATTGAAAGATAAACACCACATACTTCCTCATGAGCTATAAAACATTGACACAAATAAGAGGTAATAAATTTTGAATTGTTTAAAGGTAGCACTCAAGCAATTTACTTTGGAATGGCGGAGAAATACCATGTAGTAGGTAGGTATGGTGGACACAAATGGCATAGTGTTGGCTCAAGTATTTTGGATGCATGAGAAGTATTCCCTCTCGATACAAGGTTTAGGCTAGCAAGGTTGTTTGAGGCAAACACAAGGATGAACTAGTACAGCAAAACTCACATAAAAGACATATTACAAGTATTATAAGACTATACATCGTCTTCCTTGTTGTTCAAACACCTTACTAGAAATTATCTAGACCTTAGAGAAACCAATTATGCAAACCAAATTTTAGCATGCTCTATGTATTTCTTCACTAATGGGTGCAAAGTATATGATGCAAGAGCTTAAACATGAGCACAACAATTGCCAAGTATCACATTACCCAAGACATTTATAGCAATTACTACATGTATCATTTTCCAATTCCAACCATATAACAATTTAACGAAGAGAAACTTCGCCATGAATATTATGAGCTAAGAACACATGTGTTCATACGAACCAGCGGAGCGTGTCTCTCTCCCACACAAGCATGATGTAATCCAATTTATTCAAACAAAAACAAAAACAAAAGCAAACAAACGGACGCTCCAAGAAAAAGCACATAAGATGTGGCCGAATAAAAATATAGTTTCGGGGAGGAACCTGATAATGTTGTTGATGAAGAAGGGGATGCCTTGGGCATCCCCAAGCTTAAGCAGCTTGAGTCTTCTTGATATATGCAGGGGTGAACCACCGGGTGCATCCCCAAGCTTAGAGCTTTCACTCTCCTTGATCATAGTATATCATCCTCCTCTCTTGACCCTTGAAAACTTCCTCCACACCAAACTCGAAACAACTCATTAGAGGGTTAGTGGACAATAAAAATTAACATGTTCAGAGGTGACACAATCATTCTTAACACTTCTGGACATTGCATAAAGCTACTGGACATTAATGGATCAAAGAAATTCATCCAACATAGCAAAAGAGGCAATGCGAAATAAAAGGCAGAATCTGTCAAAACAGAACAGTCCGTAAAGATGGATTTTATTAGGCCACCAGACCTGCTCAAACGAAAATGCTCAAATTGAATGAAAGTTGCGTACATATCTGAGGATCATGCTCGTAAATTGGCATAATTTTCTGAGCTTCCTGCAGGGCAGTGGGCTCAGATTCGTGACAGCAAAGAAATCTGGAACTGCGCAGTAATCCAAATCTAGTACTTACTTTTCTATCAAAGACTTTACTTGGCACAACAAAACATCAAAACTAAGATAAGGAGAGGTTGCTACAGTAGTAAACAACTTCCAAGACACAAATATAAAACAAAGTACTGTAGCAAAATAACACATGGGTTATCTCCCAAGAAGTTCTTTCTTTTTAGCCATTAAGATGGGCTCAGCGAGTTTTAATGATGCACTCGCAAGAAATAGTATTTGAAGCAAAAGAGAGCATCAAGAGGCAAATTCAAAACACATTTAAGTCTAACATGCTTCCTATGCATAGGAATCTTGTAAATAAACAAGTTCATGAAGAGCAAAGTAACAAGCATAGGAAGATAAAACAAGTGTAGCTTCAAAAATTTCAGCACATAGAGAGGTGTTTTAGTAACATGAAAATTTCTACAACCATATTTTCCTCTCTCATAATAACTTTCAGTAGCAACATGAGCAAACTCAACAATATAACTATCACATAAAGCATTCTTATCATGAGTCTCATGCATAAAATTATTACTCTCCACATAAGCATAATCAATTTTATTAGTTGTAGTGGGAGCAAATTCAACAAAGTAGCTATCATTATTATTCTCATCAAGTGTAGGAGGCATAGTATAATCACAACAAAATTTACTCTCGCATAGTAAGTGGCACCAAAAGACCACTATCATTATAATCATCAGAAATAGGAGGCAAAGTATCATCAAAGAAAATTTTCTCCTCAATGCTTGGGGGACTAAAAATATCATGAAAACCAGCTTCCCCAAGCTTAGAACTTTCTATATCATTGTCAACAATGGTGTTCAAAGCGTTCATACTAATATTACTACCGGCATGCAAAGAAGATTTCATAGGTTTTTTAATTTTCGCATCAAACAATCCATGTTTTAAATCAGGAAATAGAATAAGAAGCTCACTGTTGTCCATTATGCCAAACTAGTGTAAACAAGAAACAACAAGATGCAATTGCGGGATCTAAAGGAAATAGCTTTGAGCACACACACAACGGCGCCGAGAAAAATACTTTACACAGGGACCGTAGTATGAGAGCCTTTTTACCTTTCCTCCCCGACAACGGCGCCAGAAAAGTGCTTGATGTCTACGTTCCCCCTCCTTTCCTGTAGACAGTGTTGGGCCTCCAAGAGCAGAGGTTTGTAGAACAGCAGCAAGTTTCCCTTAAGTGGATACCCAAGGTTTATCGAACTCAGGGAGGAAGAGGTCAAAGATATCCCTCTCATGCAACCACTGCAACCACAAAGCAAGAAGTCTCTTGTGTCCCCAACACACCAAATAGGTGCACTAGTTCGGCGAAGAGATAGTGAAATACAGGTGGTATAAATAAGTATGAGCAGTAGCAACGGTGCCAGAAAAGTGCTTGGCGTGTAGTTGATGGTGGTGGTATTGCAGCAGTAGTAACGCAATAGAAACAGTAAACAAGCAGTAGTAACTCAGCAGTAGTAACGCAGCAGTAGTAAACAAGCGGTAGTAACTCAGCAGTATTTAGGAACAAGGCCTAGGGATTACACTTTCACTAGTGGACACTCTCAACATTGATCACATAACGGAACAGATAAATGCATACTCTACACTTTTGTTGGATGATGAACACATTGCGTAGGATTACACGAACCCTCAATGCCGGAGTTAACAAGCTCCACAATAATGCTCATGTTTAAGTAACCTTTAGTGTAAGATAGATCAACGCTACTAAACCAAGTACTAGCATAGCATGCACACTCGTCACCTTCATGCATATGTAGGAGGAATAGATCACATCAATATTATCATAGCAATAGTTAACTCCATAATCTACAAGAGATCATGATCATAGCATAAACCAAGTACTAACACGGTGCACGCATCGTCACCTTTGCACACATGCAGGAGGAATAAACTACTTTAATAACAAATCACTAGAGTAGCACATGGATAAATTGTGATACAACATGCTGCAATCTTAAAGAGATATAAATAAGCACCTCACTATACCATTCAATGAGTAAGTATTACGTGAAATCTAGCCTAAGAGACCCACACGGTGCACACACTCGTCACCTTTACACACGTGGGACGAGGAGTCTCCGGAGATCACATAAGTAAAACCCACTTGACTAGCATAATGACATCTAGATTACAAGCATCATCATATGAATCTCAATCATGTAAGGCAGCTCATGAGATTATTGTATTGAACTACATAGGAGAGAGATGAACCACATAGCTACCGGTACAGCCCCGAGCCTCGATGGAGAACTACTCCCTCCTCATGGGAGCAGCAGCGGTGATGAAGATGGCGGTGGAGATGGCAGCGGTGTCGATGGAGAAGCCTTCCGGGGCACTTCCCCGCTCCGGCAGGGTGCCGGAACAGAGATCCTGTCCCCCGGATCTTGGCTTCGCGATGGCGGCGGCTCCGGCAGGTTTCCGTGGGTTTCGTCAATTGGTATCGGGTTTTCTGATCCAGGGGCTTTATATAGGCGAAGAGGCGGCGCGGGAGGGCTGACGGGGGGCCACACCATAGGGCGGCGCGGCCCCCCTGCGGCCGCGCCGGCCTAGGGTTTGGTGGCCCTGTGGCCCCCTCTCGGTCCTTCCCGGGTGTTCGGATGCTTCCGATGAAAATAGGAACTTTGGCGTTGATTTCGTCCGATTCCGAGAATATTTCGTTACTAGGATTTCTGAAACCAAAAACAGCGAAAACGAGAACCGGCACTTCGGCATCTTGTTAATAGGTTAGTTCCGGAAAATGCACGAATATGACATAAAGTGTGCATAAAACATGTAGATAACATCAATAATGTGGCATGGAACACAAGAAATTATCGATACGTTGGAGACGTATCGGTTTGCGATCGCGGAGAAGGCGGTGATTGGCTTGGATCTTATACTCGGGCCTCACACCAAAGGAAGTGTGGACGAGCCGAGGACATACTCTCAGCCGGCAACATGGTTAAGATCTCTTGTGGGGTAAAGTAACGCACCTCTCGCACAGGGTATCAAGAATTGTGACCTGTCACTCCCCGTTCGGGAAGGGAACTCGCGAACGCAGCAGAGAAAGGAACTCCACGAAGTTCTAGTCAACCTCGTGAAGACTGACGGGCATAGTTTTCAGAATAAAATAAACCTTTTGAAGAAATGTTTATGAAAACTTGCATTCGCCTACGACTTTCTGGTCTGTGGCTGTAGCTAGTGCATGATACACATATTTCCTAATATGAACTTGCTGAGTACGCTCGTACTCATTCTATCTCGTTTGAACCCCCTTCTTAGATCAATGCACCGAAGGAGAAACTACCGTGGAACTCGAAGACAAAGGAGTCAATCGCAACAAGATGAGGAATCCAATCAAAGAAGTCAATGGAGTCAACTTTTGCATCAGCTTATAATGGAAACCTAGACTAGTAATAGAAGGGAACCTTTCCCTAATCCTAGCACCTAAGTAGCTAGATTTCTATAGCAAGCCAAGTAGCTCTTAAGCTTGAGTTAGCAATAAGATAGACTACGAGTCGTTCTTCTGGAGCTTTATTTGAAGTTTTACCTCACTGTAAAGTAGGAGGTTGTGTTGATCTTATGTAAACAGCTCGTGTGTACTTCTATAGACATACCTTGGACTCACATATGTTTCTGTTGTACCACTCGAGGGATGTAATATGGGTGGAACGGTGTTTCACTTGTGTTATGTCAACGACTTGTGTACTACACCATGCAAGTGGTACGCTGGGTCACCACAATCTGGTATCGCAGCAAATGCTTTGACCCTAGGATTAAAACCCTTTAAAGGAGACCTATAGGTTTGGTAGTGTCTATAGGAAGTGTTTTAGCTAAGCCAACTATGCTAAACCAACTATTCTTTTGACTTGAGATGGGTATTCACTTGAGAATAATCCTGACACACTTGAGTCAATCCTTCTTTTCTATCTTTCTTAAGTAAAGTTAGATAGTTATCTAGCTTCATTCCAAATAATTAGAACACCATTGAAGCTCAAGATAACTGGTGGTAGTAGACCACAGTTGGTATACAATACATGGTAGTCCAAAGAGAGGATACAACCATAAGGAAGATATCCTATTGGAAGATGTATACCAAGTCATGTTATGGTTAAATAAGAGTCCTTTAAAATGTCAAATGACTGATGTTAAGTAATGAAGATAAGTTATATAAGGTAGTATCTGTCTATGATGAGTCAATCATAGGAGGTAAGGAAGAGTGATAGGAGTTATACAACTCTACTTTTCATGGTAAAGTTGGTAATCGTATATGTTCACTTGAGAATCATGATGTAAGGGAGAAGAACATCATAAGTACGATAACAAAAGGATGATAAGGAGTAGGATTTAAGGAATAGTTCGAAAGCTTAGGCCTTAAAATCCTAAAAACTGTGCCAAGTATGTTAGAACCATAGTCCTTAATTTAAAGAAGGCTTATTTAGAGCATATCACACAGAGAAATCCTAGAGTTATAGGTGGTATATTCTAAACAATCATGTGTTTAGAGTAGACATGTTAGAACTAATTGTATAATAGGAAGTAGTCCTCAATAGCACATATATATGGTATACTATTCTCGTTAGTACTTCCAAAGAAAACTAGGTTAACTTCAACTATCCCAAGCCATTTTGTTTCAAGTTTGTCTCATTGCAAATGTGCAATTAAGATAAATGTTGAGACAAATAGTAGAAATTCACGTATTGTGCTAAGTATCACAACCTAAACCTATCTTATGTGGTGTTATATACTACACATCTGATCCTGATACTTAGGGATGTCTTACCCAATTATTATATTCAGGCATATAAGGATGTGTATTATAAGCACAAAGCTGGATCTTCTTGGATTTTCTTGAATCTTCATTGATTGACTAGATCCATACATGAAGTTTGACTTTGATATGCAAATGCATGTTGCAATATCAAGCTCTTACTTGAGGTTATAGGTCTAGACGGTAAAGGTATTCGTGTGAGGAAGTGACGAATTCTGAAGATTTTGGAGTCAAGATGAATGTTCACTGGAAGAAAGAAGTCAAATTGTGGGAAGCAACCACAATACTCTACAGTAAGGACCAATCAAACCCACTTTTATCCTTAATCAAGGAGTACTTTAACATGGAAGTACCATGAAAGTGAGAAAAATAGTGAATATGGAGCAGAAGAAGTAGAGCTGTATTCATTCTGGAAGAAGGGAATGCAAGTGAAGTCACTTACAATACTATTTTCATAGTATCAACAAGTGGTTATCTTGCAAAACAAACCCTAGAAGAAGGAAAATAGACAAGTGAAGTCGTGGCTGGTATAATAAGACCGCAGCTGATATAGGATAATCATGAAGAGAAAGTATGTGAAGTGAGGTATATCTTAACTAAAACTATGTAAGTAGCCACAGCTGGTAGGTAGATATTGCCTAAAACTATAACATAGTCTCAACTGGTATCCAATAAGCCACATCTGGTGCTAGATAGTCTGCAGCTGGTACCAGATAACCCGCGGCCTGAACATTTCTTTACCCTAAAGGAAAGGGGATTCCGCAGCTAGTATTTCACAGCTGGTATCTCGTGGTTGGTAAATATTTAGTCGGAGGATTCATAATGGATACCCACAACTGTGTGGATACACCGCAAAGAATTCTTCGTGAGACTTAAGAAGGGTACAAAATATAAACCAGACTTAAACCAACTACCTAACCTTGGAGTTTAATGATTAGAAGAAAGGAAGTTGGAAGATCATTAGTAAACTCCAAGGGGGAGAGGAAGGCTGAATGAGAAGTATTAAGATATAATATTTGGAGTATGATGGACCAAGAAGAAGGTCTGAACTGAGAGGAAGTCCAATCTTATTTTTATAAGGTTGTTGGGAGGTACCCATCTAAAAGTACTCTCAGGAGGTTGTCAGACCAGAAGCCGAGGATCATATCTCGAAGAAGTAAGGGTTAGACCTTAACTTGAGTGGGTAATTGTAATTACTCAAAACCAAGAGAACTCAAGTAAGTCTAAGATAATGACGTTGGATGAAGAAGATGTCGGAAGACAATCAAGGCTTAAGAAGGCTTAGAGAAGAAGGGTTTGACCATACTAAAACATAAGCCTATTAGAAAGATTCCTTTCATGGAACCTAAAGAAACCAAAAGGAAGATAACTAGCATAAACTAGAAGCCATGATTGGATGGACTAAATGAGTCTAATCCATTCGTAGGACAAAACAACCAGGACCATGCTTATTGTAAATACCTTACCAAGTACCAATACTTTCGTTATGGTGGTAAGGGACAACAATACCTTACCTTAAACAAATCCTTTAGAATTAAGGTTTGGACATCGCAGCTGGTACACCATAGTGCCATATTACACCGCAGCTGGATTACCGCAGCTGGTAGAACCAAGTTATGTGTACCCAAATAGGAAGATGTCACCACAACCATTAGTAAGGTCCATTGACACCATAAGATGTCCTAATCCAAGAATCTTTGGAGAGTAAGCCTATAAGCTTAGAGTGTTGGAAGAAATCATAGAATTGAAGAAGTATCAGTGCCAGACATCAGAAGACTCCAGGAAGGATCTGGACAAGGGATATATTCAATTATATCTAATGAGATCACTAGGGAGTTTGAAAGGATTATGATCTGTTCAAGCCAGTCCCACATTCCGAAACATGAGAGCGTTCGAACTTCGGGACGAAGTTCAGTTTAAGGGGGAGAGGCTGTAATATCCCAGGTTTAGAGGCTACAAAATGAGAGAACACCAAAGTGTGCATTGCATTCATGCATAGAAAATCAGGGGAATTTTCGCGCTTCAAATAAAATTTACCACAAGAATCGAAGTTTCACTTGACTTGTCGGAATTGAAGTAGATCATCAAGTCAAGCGCTATAAACTTCACTCGTGATCTTTGTTAAAACCTTGTTTTGGGTAGAGATGATTTGATCTATGGATTAGATCAAATGGAATTATATTTACAACAACACATTCTTTATGAATCAAACCCTAACTTATTAACACTTAAAAGTTAGCAACTACCTTTGTGTGTAATTTAATTCATTTCTAAACTTATTACCAAATAAGGTAAACCACAGGGTCTAAAGTGCATAAAAGCCACACATTCTTATTTAAAGCATAACTTATTAAATACATGGAATATCATAAAACTAAATCCATTTACATTACGAATTATAGTCCAAACCATTTGAATAAAATTAAATATGAGTATTTTGAAACTCATATGATCATGCCTTGGTGAAATCAAAACCAACTATCCAAATTTGAGGAATAACCTTCAACCTTAACCTTTTGACCAATATTATAAGGTAAATCCAATCAAAGATGGTATGATGACTCATCCACAATAATAAAATCATCCACAAGATATTTAGTAACAAATGCCACTTGGCTATCCAAAAATAAATCATATGAGAGGATAATGATCTTGCCACATAGGATGAAAATATCTACATGACTTGCTTTCCAAGCTATGCCACCTCATGCTCAAAGGATTGCTATGGATGAGAGCATGACACCCAAGCACCTTACTCATCAAACCAACACAAGAGTCACCACCTATGTGTCATGATACTAGAGCTTGCCCAAGCCTATAAATAGAGCCACACCCTTCATCCATATGATCATCTTGTACCATGATACAAGGAAACCAAACACTTGAGACCTTCCATGTGAATTAGCTAGGATCAAGATGAAGAAGCTAGGAGGTGGAGGCATACCACAAGATGCAGGTTTATCAGATTTCCTGAAGAACAAGCTACATAAAATTGCAAGGTAGAATCCCTAGGCAAACCATGTATTTAGAGGATCATATCATCATATCTTGAGTAGGACCTTAGGCTATTACAAGACATTTAGAAGTGAGAGAGATTATAGATGCTAACCATAGCCATGTCTATCCTAGAGAATTTTAGAGTAGTATTACATCTTACTTGTTTAAACCAACCTTTAATCTTGTAGATAAGAGCCATGTTCCATTAGTGAAACATAACCAAAGCTTATGCTCATATTCTAATCCTAGTTGTGTATCACATTAGTGATCACTACTTAAACCCTAAACTACATTTGAATTCCAACCCATGTATTAACTTGGATTATAATTAGAACCCTGCCATACCTCATGCCTATTTATACTTCAATTTAGTGAAGCTTATGCAAAACCCTAAACCTTTCACATAGAATTCATTCCACATAAAATAATATGTCCCAACTTGTGCATCATGGATCACAAGTATAAACTAAGCCATATGTACTTAGGACTAAATATCATTTGGTGAGTTGAGTGAAACCAATACCCAAATTACTTTCTTAAATCTTAAGAACTATCATTCACATAAAATCATGAACCAATTCCATTTCCTTTACCATTTGTTAAACCCTAGCCATAATTAAATTATATGTGAATGATCACTATGGTTAAGCACTAGAAAAATAGAATGTGTTCACCATGCACATGTTCTAAATTTCAAATCAATTAAAACATGTTTAATTCCTTAATTAACAAAGCAATTGAGATAAACCCTAAAATCATATCTATTTGAAAATTTGAATTGTGTCTCATAAGAACACAAAATAAATCAATTATATAATAGTTGTTTGAAAACAAAACAATACAGTAGGTGGCATTATCAAATGGTTTTGATATTCAAATATATTAGAACCTGCAAAGTAAAACCAGGATCAAAATTTGAATTCAAATTCAAAACAGAAAATAAAAACAGAAAATGGAAAACGGGAAAAAGAAAAGAAGGCTCACTTACCTTACCTGGACCGCAGCAACCCGAAGCCTACCCCAACAAGCAGCCCAAAGCAGCAGCCCAGACCAAGCACCACCTCTACAACCCAAAGAACAGCCCAGCAAAGGACCAGGAGCAGCCCAGCCCAAGCCAAATACCGATTCGGTGGCTTTAAAAATCGTGCGAGAATAAAACACATCGTCGTCCTCGTCTCCGTGCACGACAGCGCTGCAACGCCAGTAGGCCACGACGTCCTCGTCGATAAGCTTGCCCGGACGTCGCCAGACCTCTCAGAATCACGCCCAACTCGATTCGCGTCCGAGCTTATCCGCGGACGAGAACATCCTTGCCAGCTAGAACCTTCCAGAGACCGCCACCTCCCGACCATCGCCGTCGTCGTGTCGATGCCTCGAAGGTTTCCTTGGCCTATAAATAGGTGGAGATCATCACCGTGATCTCCTTGTTCTTCGCCGCCCATCCATTCTCTCTCAATCGCTCTCTATACCTCACTGGAAACACCGCCATGGCCGGCCAGTTCTCCGGCTAGCCGTCGATAGAAGCCACCCCGGAGTCCACCGTTAGGTCGAGGAGATGCGCCTTGACGTGTAGATCCTCTGAGAGCAAGCATGCATCAAGGGGAGCTCGGAACCAGGAGGATTTCACCGTTCCCTTTCACTCGGGTTCACCGGGAAACAGTCAATCGCCGTCGTCTCCGTCAACAATCGTCGTCGCCGACCACACCTTGAGCTTCAGGGTGAGCATACGCATCTGTAGATCTAGATCTCGCTTCCTAGCATCATCTGTAGCGTCTGATTCGATTCTCGCCGGAGAGCACCGCCGCAGGACATGGTCGCTGGCGTAGCTCCGGTGATCCCCTCGCTAAACCATCACCACCGTCGTGCTCAGTAGATCAAGGGGAGTCGATTAGTACTAACCACGCATCCCGGGAAACCCTAAATCGGCGGCGCCACCGTGCTCTGGCCGCCGGCGTTTAAACATCGGTGAGGTCAAGGGTCCTGGTCAACTTTGACCGGTCCTCGCTTGCGTGGCAGCCGACGTGGAGACAAGCCCCACCAGTCAGTCTCTGCGGGTTAGAACCGAACGGGTATGTTTAGCATTTTCGTTTTATTTCAAATTCCAGAAAATAGCTGAAACTTTACAGAAATAGATTAAATTCATTTCAACTCAGAAAAATATGAATAATATATCAAAATGCTCACAAAAATAAACTTTATTCAAATAAAATATAAAACAAAAATGTGTGTCAAAATAAAAATTCACTTATTTTTATCTTTATTAATTATGTCTTTCTAAATGTTTAAAAAGCAAATTGAATTCAATAATTAGTGAAGTTTCAAATTTAAATTTTAACTATTCAGTAACTAATTAAAATGTTAAGCTTAATTTTCTTATTCATAATTGCATCCACTTAAATATTAGTGATAATTCATAAACCCTAATTTTCATATTACTATTTTCTATTTTCTTTAAATAGTAATAACTCAAGAAAATATTATAAGCCAATATTATTTTGGTAGTTCCACAATTGTTTACTTAAACATCCTAAGTTAACAAGTTAAATATTTTAAACCCTAATAATAATTGTTAAACCTTATCTCTGAATTAAACCTAATTAGGAGTTACTCTAATTATTAAATCTTGTAAAATTAATAAAATGTTAAACCATTACTAATTTTGATTCAAAGTAATTAGTAACCACAACTCTATTACCAATCATCATTTTAGGAGTTGTACCATAATTTAGAAACCCTAGTTTGAATTTAAGTAAGACCTGGATCCCATTATTTTATGTGTTCATCCTAAATAGTTGAAATCCTAAAACCCTCGGGGTTTAGCCCATGTGATCATAAACACTTCAACTTTAATTGTAGAACCTTGATAAGTAGCCAATTAATGCTTAATCAGGATCCATCAACATAAAAACCAATTCACATGAACTTGTCATTTCATGTTCTGGTTCTTAATTAAAACCTATATGATTCACTAGTATCAACTAGATATAAACCCTAACTTGTTAATTGAATTAGTACCATTGATCACCACTTCTATATGTCATACCATTAGAATCAACCTCAACCATCAAACCTTAGTAGAACCATGATGATGAACCCTAGTATCAACCTTGTGTAGCAATTCACAACACATGCTCCTATCCAACTAAACCCTATTTAAGAAGTAATAAACCATCTAGTTTAGAAGCCATTAGAGGTTACTTAGTGAAGAAAATGTGAAACCATAGTAGACCCTAATAGCTAACTTATAAAACCATCTTGATAACTATCCTTTGATATGATGCTTAGAAGAAATCATAGCAATAAACCTACCAATACTTGCTATATAGAAACCCATTCCAAGTTAAGAACCAACTAGTCCCTATTAGAAAACTAAATGAATCTAATAGTAAATCCTAGAGTTACATAGCACCTATATCTAATAGTTCATATTCTTATTTTAACCTCGTTCTTCAAAAGTATTCTTTTGAAGTACAAATGTCAATCCAACCATAGAAGCCATAGTTCTTCTCTGAAATACTCAATATTTCTTAAACAACATGTTCTTCAAAAGTTATTCTTTTGAAGTATAGCATAAATAATCATCAACCATGTCCTGTAGAACTTAAAATTGACAACTGTTTTTTATATATTGTTCCATCACTATTCTGTAAGTGTATAATTGTTATGATGTCTTATATCACTTGAATATGGTGCTAATATAACCAAACTCTAATAAGAACCTTGTTTGAGAACCATTCTAAAAGTACAACCAACTCTAAAGAAATCTTTTCAACTCATACATCCTAAATCATCGAGGTTAGGTTACGCTCGGGACGATTGCATCTCATACTATGCATTATAGCATCTTTGCCAGTTCTTTAAACATTGTCCTTACCGGACGATGATGGTATTTCAACATTTGGAGTTCTCACGTATCGAAGCTTTTGTCTGCATAATCTTGCAGTCAAGAAAGGCAAGTTCATCGCTTGCTCATGTCATTTGATTATTTTTATCAAACTATATGCAAAGTACTATACTTATCACTCATGCATTGAAAAGCAAATATTATTTTACAATTATGAATATGACTATGTGGTGGGCAATAGAACCATGGTATGTGTTGATATGGTGGAGGTTCCATTGCAATGGGTTATATCACCCTAGGATTAATTACCAATGCCGTCCAATGATTCTAGCTCCGTACATACCGCGTTATCCATAAGATCTATAATGGCTCTGGGGAAGTGATACGTCCCCGACGTATCCATAATTTCTGTCGTTCCATGCTTGTTTTATGACAATACTTACATGTTTTGCTTTCACTTTATGATGATTTCATGAGTTTTCCGGAACTAACCTATTAACAAGATGCCATAGTGCCAGTTCCTGTTTTCTGCTGTTTTTGGTTCCGTAAAGGCTGTTCGGGCAATATTCTCGAATTGGACGAAATCAACGCCAAACCTCCTATTTTCTCCGAAGGCTCCGAACACCGAAGAAGAGTCGGAGAGGGGCCGGGGGGCCACCACACCACATGGCGGCGCGGGCCGGGCCTAGGCCGCGCCGGCCTAGGGTGTGGCGCCCCGTGTGCCCCCCGCGCCGCCTCTTCGCCTATAAAAGCCCTTTCGACCTAAAAACGCAGCACCAATTGACGAAACTCCGTAAAGACTCTGTGGGCGCCGCCACCGTCGCGAAACTCCAACTCGGGGACAGGAGTCTCGTCCCGCACCCTGCCGGGACGGGGAAGTGCCCCCGAAAGCCATCTCCATCAACGCCACCGCCTCCGCCATGCTCCGTGAGTAGTTCCCCCATGGACTACGGGTTCTAGCAGTAGCTATGTCGGTATTCTCTCCCCCATGTTCTTCAATACAATGGTCTCATGAGCTGCCTTACATGATTGAGATTCATCTGATGTAATCGGTGTTGTGTTTGTTGGGATCCGATGGATGATACATTATGATTAGTCTATCTATAAAGTTTGTGAAGTTATTGTTGCTCGCAATCTTGTTATTCTTAATGCTTGTCACTAGGGCCCGAGTGGCATGATCTTAGATTTGAGCTCTATACTTGTTGATTAGATTGTATCTACAAGTTGTATGCACATGTCACCGTCCGGAACCAATGGCCCCGAAGTGACGAAATCGGGACAACCGGAGGGGATGGCGGTGATGTGAGGATCACATGTTTTCACCAAGTGTTAATGCTTTGCTCCGGTGCTCTATTAAAAGGAGTACCTTAATATCCAAAGTAGTTTCCCTTGAGGCCCGGCTGCCACCGGCCGGTAGGACAAAAGATGTTGTGCAAGTTTCTCATTGCGCGCACGTACGACTATATATGGAAAACATGCCTACATGATTAATGAATTGATGTTCTTTCTTAATGCTTTATCAATCCTATCAATTGCCCAACTGTAATTTGTTCACCCAACACTTGTTATTGGAGAGTTACCACTAGTGTAGATCGCTGGGAACCCCGGTCCATCTGTCATCATCATATACTTGTTCTACATGTCATTGGAAGTAGTATCAACTATCTTCTCGTGCCATTGCTCTCATATTGCTATTATCAGCTGTCGTGTTATCATTACTACTCGCTCTCATATTACTCGCTACTTTCACATCACCCCCGTTGCTAGTGCTTTTCCAGGTGCAGCTGAATTGACAACTCAGCTTGTTAAGGCTTATAAGTATTCTTTACCTCCCCTTGTGTCGAATCAATAAATTTGGGTTTTACTTCCCTCGAAGACTGTTGCGATCCCCTATACTTGTGGGTCATCAAGACTATTTTCTGGCGCCGTTGCCGGGGAGGCATAGCTCTACTCATAAGTTCACCTGGGGAGTACACTCTACCTCTCTCTCTGTTTTTATTTTGTTTTGTTTTGTTTTGCTTAGTTTACTTTTGCTTAGTTTATTTTTGTCTTGTTTTATTTGTCTCATATATCCAAAAATCCATAAAAATTTGAAAAACCAAAAAATTAAAAACTGCTATTATGGGAGAACCAACAACCTACTTGGAGCTTATAGAATGTTATAATTGTTATAGAGAATCAAGAACTGGTAAAATAATGAGTGCTATGATAGAAAAATTGAATACAATTGCTAAAATCTTGCTTGAACGCCATAATATAAACTGTTGCTCTCAACAGGATACTAAACATCTTAAATTTCAATGTGGCTTTAGTGAGGAATTTTTAATTAAGAACTATAATCGGAATTGCTATATTCATTATGGGTTCGAAGAGGTAGAACAATTTGTCTTATTTATGGGAGCCTCCGAGATAGAATCCTTCATGGTTGAGAGTTATGAAACTTGTGTTGTTTGTAAGGGCCTTAAAGATTATGTCTCTACTATCCTTAATTCTTGCATAGAATGCTACAGTAGGAATCCTTATATCCTTGATTATAAAGAGAGACACATTAATGCACAAGAATGCACTCACAATTTGCAGGAACCGGTGGAAGAAGAAATTGATGAACCTGAAAGCTCATTGGATGAAAAAGAGGAGAAAATTGATGAACCTGAAAGCTCATTGGATGAAAAAGAAGAGGAGAGCGACAAACAAAAGGAGGAAGAATGGATTAGCTACCCATGTCAACCTTCTAATGAGAGTAACTCTTTATCTCTTACACTATTTGATTGTCCTCCATGCTTACCGGAAGAGGTTGAATGTTATGTTCCTGTGGATTCTCTTGAAATAGTACCTATGGGTAATACTTGTGAGAATGATTATGCTACTGTTATTTATGATAATCCATGCTACTTTGATAAATCTTATGATAATGCTTTGTTTGTGCTCGATGTCGAAATGCATGGTACTAAAGAATTTTGTTTGGCAAATGTTTATGATAAAGCTCTAGATGATGGTCCTATGTTACTTGATACTATTAATTATACTACTAATGAAAATGGGATTGGAGAAGATTTAACTTATTCTATGAGTCCCATATCTCTTGAGATTGATCAACTACCTTGTTATATTATTAATAAAAGTAAGTTTGAAAGTTTAAATTCCACTATTCTTGAACTTGATAAAAATTATGTGTTTGTGGATCATGAAAAGTATGCTGCATGTGATAGTTATATTGTTGAGTTTGTTCATGAAGCTACTGAAAATTATTATGAGAGAGGAAAATATGGTAGTAGAAATTTTCATGGTACTAATACACTCTCTATATGCTGAAATTGTTGAAATTACACTTGTTCTATCTTCCTATGCTTGTTACTTTGCTTTTCATGAACTTGTTTATTTACAAGATTCCTATGCATAGGAAGCATGTTAGGCTTAAATGTGTTTTTGATTTGCCTCTTGATGCTCTCTTTTGCTTCAAATACTATTTCTTGCGAGTGCATCATTAAAACTGCTGAGCCCATCTTAATGGCTATAAAGAAAGCAACTTCTTGGGAGATAACCCATGTGTTATTTTACTACAGTACTTTGTTTTATATTTGTGTCTTGGAAGTTGTTTACTACTGTAGCAACCTCTCCTTATCTTAGTTTTGTGTTTTGTTGTGCCAAGTGAAGCCTCTAATCGAAGGTTGATACTAGATTTGGATTTCTGCGCAGAAACAGATTTCTTTGCTGTCACGAATCTGGGCAAAATTCTCTGTAGGTAACTCAGAAAATTATGCCAATTTACGTGAGTGATCCTCAGATATGTACGCAACTTTCATTAGTTTTGAGTTTTCTGATTTGAGCAACGGAAGTATTTTATTAAAATTCGTCTTTACTGGCTGTTCTGTTTTGGCAGATTCTGTCTCTGTTTTTTGCATTGTCTCTTGTGGACTTTAAGCGAGGTTTTCTAGACGTAGAGAGCTGTAGCTAATGTTTTATTGAGTTCTTGCAATGTGCCACTACAGGACCAAGGTGGATTCAAATTTTTTGAGTACTAACCCCTCTAATGAAGTTTATGAGAAGTTTGTTGTGAAGGAAGTTTTCAAGGGTCAAGAGAGGAGGATGATATATGATCAAGAAGAGTGAAAAGTCTAAGCTTGGGGATGCCCCGATGGTTCATCCCTGCATATTTCAAGAAGACTCAAGCGTCTAAGCTTGGGGATGCCCAAGGCATCCCCTTCTTCATCAACTTATCAGGTTCCTCCCCTGAAACTATATTTTTATTCAGTCACATCATATGTGTTTTACTTGGAGCGTCTGTGTGTTTATTTTCATTTTGTTTATGTTTGAATAAGATCGGATCCTAGCAATCCATGATTGGGAGAGATACACGCTCCGCTTTTTCATATGAACACTTGTTCTTCGTTTTACTTTTAATGTTCAATGATAAAAGTTGGAAGCTACAATACTTATCTTTATTTGGTTGGAAAAGGAAAATGCCTCATATGTCTTGGATAATTTGACACTTGGCAATTGTTTTGAGCTCTCAAGTGAATCATAAGTTTTTGCATGTAGTTTAAACCTATTAGTGGAGAACTACCGTAAAGCTTGTTAAAATTGGTTTGCATAATTGATCTCTCTTAAGGTCTAGATATTTTCTCGGTAAAAGTGTTTGAGCAACAAGGAAGACAAGTGTAGAGTATTATAATGCTTGCGATATGTTTTTATGTAAGTTTTGCTGTACCGGTTCATACTTGTGTTTGCTTCAAACAACCTTGCTAGCCTAAGCCTTGTATCGAGAGGGAATACTTCTCATGCATCCAAAATCCTTGAGCCAACCACTATGCCAATTGTGTCCACCATACCTACCTACTATGTGGTATTTCCTGCCATTCCAAAGTAAATTGCTTGAGTGCTACCTTTAAACAATTCAAAATTTATTACCTCTGATTTGTGTCAATGTTTTATAGCTCATGAGGAAGTATGTGGTGTTTAGCTTTCAACCTTGTCATTTACTTTTGACGGACTCTCATATGGACTAGTGGCACATCCGCTTATCCAATAATTTTGCAAAAAGAGCTGGCAATGGGATTCC
>NC_061513.1:27684172-27789808 GCF_022539505.1 Lolium rigidum | reverse complement strand
GGCCAAGTACGGAGGTGCTGCCCGTTCGTGGCGCGGAACCGATCGTGATCAAGATCTTCTACGCGCTTTTGCAAGCGGCAAGTGAACGTCTACCGCAGCAACAAGAGCCTCATCTTGTAGGCTTTGGAATCTCTTCAAGGGTGAGACTCGATACCCCCTCGTTGCTACCATCTTCTAGATTGCATCTTGGCTTGGATTGTGTGTTCGCGGTAGGAAAATTTTTGTTTTCTATGCAACGTTATCCTACACAGATATCCAAGTTAACCAACATTGTTAATCGAGAAACTAAAAATGAAAGTGGTAATATTCAAATCTAGACATTCATGAAAATGGGTGCAATAAATATATGAATTCGTTTTACAGATACAATTACAAAGTTGATATTGAATTTTGCAGCAAACATGGATATGAAAATAAATATATCAGTATCTGAATAAGAATAAGAATATGTTAGCCAATTTTTGTAATTCTATCTCAATATGCCAATTACCTAACTTAGAATAATTAAAGTGGTAAAATGTACTTGTCGTGACTAAATTTGAAACTGTCGTGTGTATAATATCATAATAGTTATCTCTCTACCATTCCATAATCGACTCATTATAAGACACAAGTCTATTATTTTGCTATAAATCTGGTCCGACTGAGAAAACATCTGATCAGGATTTGTATTCGAGTAACATCTACTTCGAATTTGTATTCAACTACATCGATATTCATATTCATATTCATTTTTAAAATATGAAAACCGATGCAACAAGTGCATTATTTGACTACACCTTTATCCAAAAAATGGTCATGGCTACATGAGGTTAGGATCCGTATTACGCGAGCCAGCTCGTGTGAGTACTATTATACAGTCGTGATAAACTAACCCTTGCCGAAGTATATGAGGCCCTCCAGCAGCAGCAGCAACAACAACTACTACTACTGCTACTGCTGCTACAAGAGCAAGACATGTCGCTCAAAGTTCAAGGGACGAGACAATAAGTTCTGCAAGTATGGTAAGAAAACTAACCACAATATTGATGATTGCTGGAAGTTGATAATTTTGATGGTGATTGTCTAGTTGTTTTTTCTGGTTGTGTTTCTGGTAATGATGAGTGGATACTTGATTCTGCATGTTCATTTCATATTTGCTGTAACAAATATTGGCTCAGTTTTTATGAGTCTGTACAGAGTGGAGACATCGTGCGTATGGGAGATAACAACCCAAGTGAGATCGTGGGCATCGACTCCGTTCAGATCAAGATGCATGATGGCATGACACACACACTGACAGATATGAGACACATAGCCGGTATGGCCAGAAATCTGATCTCTCTCAGTACCGTTGATGTTAATGGGTACAAACACTCTGGTTCTTGTGGAGTTCTGAAGGTATCAACAGGTTCTCTCGTTCACATGATAAATGGATCTGCAATTAATGAAGAAAATCGTGTCAGGAGCATGACAAAGTTGACTATGCTCGGAAAGGCGGTTCCAGGAGCTTTAACAGGCAACGGTACGGGAAAGGCCCGCCCGTACCGTCCGCCCGTACTATGTGCCGCAACATTCCCGAGGTCAAAACCTAAAAATTTCGTGAAGGGACCGACGCTAAAAGGAGAGCCATTCCTCGCCAAACAGAGCCTCCATCCACCAAACTCATCTACACCACACCGAAGAAGATCTACCACCATAGTTCATCCATCCCATCTACCATCTCCTCCATAGCCATAGCCATCACATCGTAATAGAGATCTCCTTCAGAATTGGCGATCATTGTAACAATATTGTGATTTCAATCTAAGTATTTTGCACAATGATTTCTATCTTTGTATTTGATCTTGATATTATGTGTTAGTAGTCCTCACGGGCTACGGGTTGGGGTGAATCCTCGCAGCGTTCATGTGCATCTAATCTTATATTATGTGTAAGGATTGAATAGGAGTTTTGCAATCTTGTATCCTTATCTCTTTGCCTCGTCTTGATGATCTGCAGGTACCCATATCATTCAAATCGATCAAAGGAAGAGGTGGGATGAGTGGAGAATGGCGTGCTACCGCGAAACCCCAGTGAGAGAAAGGGGAAAGTAACGGTACATGTTTAGTGATTCATTCGGAATCATGGCACAATCATCTAGCTTAAGGCTTTGTTTTGTATTCATTTACTTAATAACTGTTGTTGCTTGCGGCTGTAAGGACAGGAGTTGGACCATTACGCTCTTGTCACCTCTGGCTTTAGGGGCGAGAGTATTTACAGATGTGCTACTCACAAATCGCTTATCTCTATTTTATTTGTTACACATATGTGTTTTAATCATATATGTATGCATAATTGTAGGTGTAACCTTATATCTGGCCAATTTCCATCATTAAACACAACCGCCTTAAAAGTAAACTAGATAGGTCCGGTAAACTGAAGATAAAATACACTAGCAAATCTTGTAGACGTTTCCTTTACACCATTTAACATTACTTCCCAATGTTTGACTAAACCTACGTCTTCTAGGGAAAAAGATGATCATACTACAATATGTAATTCGGATCGAAGGTATCAACCCTTTTTCTGGCGTCGTTGTTGGGGAAGCAATTTCACTATTCCGGTAAGGTTACTAGAGACCTTGCTAGTCGTTTCATGTTTAGTTTTAAGTTTTTATTTACTGTTATTAGTTTGTTGTTTTAATCTTTACTTGAAAACCCAAAAAAAATAGTTATGTGTTCTTTTACAATCATAGAAGAAGATACTGTTATCACCGGAATTTAACCGAGTCAGAGGTGGGCCGCGACCAAGAGGGACATAAAGAAATATATATAGAAGGAATACGTGAATCGGCCTTTTATACCAAGTTGGGCTTAATTGCCCGTGTATCTGTAATATATTAGATCGTATTTTAGTTAAGAGATAGAATCTTGGTCGTGCACGGTTTAGTGCACGCCTTCATTAGAAAGTCCACCGGACTATAAATATGTACCTAGGGTTTATGGAATAAACAACAACTCACGTTCAACCCCAAAAACAAACCAATCTCGGCGCATCGCCAACTCCTTCGTCTCGAGGGTTTCTATCAGGTAAGCGACATGCTGCCTAGATCGCATCTTGCGATCTAGGCAGCACAAGCCCCACGTTGTTCATGCGTTGCTCGTATCGAAGCGCTTTTGATGGCGAGCAACGTAGTTATCATTAGATGTGTTAGGGTTAGCATTGTTCTTCGTTTAAGCATGCTTACGTAGTGCAACCCTTGCATATCTAGCCGTCCTCACGCCTATCCCGAGTGTGGGGGCGGCACCCGCTTGATCATTATTTAGTAGATCCGGTCCGTTACGATTGCTCCTTGTTCTACAAGGATTAGTTTAATATCTGCAATAGTTTGGCCTTACAAAAGGGGGGAGGATCCTGTGGCACGTAGGGTGGCGTTCGCAAGTCCTAAACGGGATGTTCCTAGGATCAACTTCATGTTGGTTTTCGGCCTTGTTTAGGATCGGCTTACGAGCACCGTGCGTGGCCATCCGGCCCAACCTCGGAGTAGGATGATCCGATTATGTGGTGAAAACCCTAAATCGTCGTAGATCTCATTAGCTTCATCTTGATCAAGCAGGACCACCAAGTATTCGTACACCCCGTACGGATCATGGGTGGATCGGCTCTTTGAGCCGATTCACGGGATAACCCGAGAGCCGATCGAGGCTCGTATTTAACGTTTACATGTATGCCCCGGCAGAAACTAAGCGAGGCAATCTCATCACCTTCCCGACCAGGTATAGGTCAGGTGGCACGCCCTTGCACTTCGCAACGCCGCGTGTGACCGAGAAGAGCATTGCGGGCCGTCGCTCGGAGGGGTCTCGGCCGGCCCGCAGCTCTAGGCTCCCCCCGGCTCTACAGTGTTGACAAGGCCGTTGCCCGCCGGTGGGTTTTGGCAGTCAACACATTCTGGCACGCCCGGTGGGACCTATCGTCTACATCGACCACATCGCCATCTACATCTGAGATGGCGGACGGCACGCCAGTCACCTGCGACGAGATCAAAGCCATCCTCGAAGCCGCACTCTTCGGCTCCTCCCACCGAACCCACCCCCATGACGTCAGGGGGAGGGGCTCCACGCCCGAAGGCGCGCTTGAGGAGAGAGATCTCTCCACCCCGTTGAAGGAGCGCACCAAGTCTCCGAAGCATGGGGATCTACCCAAGGAGCTCGAAGGGAACATGACGGGATCAAGGCAACCCTTGGAGCCGAACTCATCGGCTCCGCCGAGAAGACCCGGCCGCATGATATCGGGCTTGGTACGAACCCACGCCCGGGGCCCGGTGTCGACACGGTGGATCTCAGCCACCCCATAAATCGGCCAAAGTGTTCCTTTGGTGTCAATGTGGCAAGAGCTGCAAGCTACCACGGCAAAGAGGAAACAGAAGCGGCCACTCCCGTGGCAAGGATGAAGAAGGGGCCGATCCGCGCGGCCAACCCCGGGGTGAGGACATGCGGTACCTGGCAAGGGAGGGAATAAGAAGCATGCGGTATCAACGCCCACACTCTAAGCACCCTCTCGGCAAATACGAGCAACACCAAGACCGACGTCGGCGCTACGGCGCTGACGAGGAGGGGAATGTCCGGTTCGATGCCGAGGTCGGAAGGTACCGCCAACATGGTAGAAGCAACAACGGGTACGGTCGTTGCGCCGAAGGGAGGCCAAGGGGACGGAGTGACATGGATAAGCACCGGAATGCCCGTTCTTCAAACATTGCTCGGGACTCGGGGATGAGCCGATTGCCAACAATCGAGGACTGCCCGGAATGCAAGCAAAGAAAGAAGGGTGCCGCTAACGTGTCCGCGTTCAGCCGGCTAGGGCCTTTCCCGCGTCGAGACAAGCGTGCCGAGTCCCCTCGGATGGAAGATCTCGAGGAGCTAGAGGACGATAGTGAAGAATACAAATATCGTCGATCCGGATGGTACCCCGATGGGCTCAGCCATTCCCGAAGCAAAGAGTCCAGGCGTCCGCAAGGGTTGAAAGAAACCGAAAGATTATATCTGCGCACGCTAAGGAGGGCACGGCCCGATCTGGCCGCCAAAATCCTGCGAACCTTGGACGAGGAAGGTCAGCCACGAAGAAAAGAGTGGCGCCCGAACAGAGAAAAGCCGATGATGAAACATCGGCCGGCACAAATATGGTGTTTATCCTCCCTTCGGAGTTCAATGCCCCGGGGTTAGACGAGACCTCCGTGGCACAACTTGATCGCGGCCCACGGCCGGTTATCTTTGAGAAGCCACGAGACAGGAGCTACGGGCATCCGAAGGCCCCGTACTTACGAGGGTATATTGATGGGAGGCCTGTAAACAGGATGCTTCGGTGGACACCGGAGCGGCGATTAACATCATGCCGTATTCTATGCTACGTCGGCTGGGACGCTCGAGTTCGGATCTAATCAAGACCAACGTAACATTGAGCGACTTCAACGGCCAAGCATCCGAAGCACAAGGAGTTCGAATGTGGATCCGACCGTAGGAAGAAAAACCATCCCCACGGCGTTCTTTATCGTTGATAGCACGAGCGGTTATGTCTGTTTTGCTAGGAAGAGATTGGATCCACGCCAACTGCTGCATTCCCTCCACGATGCACCAATGCATAATACGAGTGGGATGGGGATGAGGTAGAGGTCGTCCAAGCCGACGACTCGGCCGAAGTTTCAACGGCTGGCATGAACGCATGGGAAGCGAGCGAGCCAAGAACCCCTTTCAGGCATCAAATTGGACGACTGCGAGCGCATCGATGTGACGAAGGGAAGGGTTAAGCTAGTTTTATCCACTGGCCTGACCATGTAGTGTAAGCCAAGCAATGGGCAAACCAGGAGAGGCCGATCCTTGTGATCGGCCCCAAAAAATTTACGAAGGGAATTTACAAAACCTTCAACGAGCAAGCAACGTGGAGGCCGATTCCAGCAATCGGCCAAAATTATCCTCACCTACCTTTCTGCCTGGGTTTAACATGTTATCCAACAGAGCCGATACCATCAATTTTCTTGACAGAATCGGCTCGGGGGGGCACCCAGGCATATGGAAATATGAGGGTATACAACAGAAGCATCTCATCTTTTGTTGATGGTTATTGGAATATGGGGGCCGATGCACAGGTCGGCCGTAAAAACAAAAAAAAAAAAATTCGAAAGTTTTCGAACACAGCCGATGCAGCAGGCATCGACTTAAGGAAGGACAAACAGCCGATGCGTAGCCATCGACTCTGGTTGTGCGAGGATTATCCAATCTGTGGGGTTAGTACAGCTGGAATGGAAGATTATCGGCTGTCAGGGGAAGAAAGAGGATCGGTGCGTGGCACATTCTCGCCTCGAGTAAGAACTCGGGGGGCAGCTCACCTTGAAGGCTTTCCGCTCAGAGAGGCCGATTTGTGTTCAAATCGGCCCGACGCTACATAAGGAATTTCCCCGCACACAATCGGGCCCGAGTCTACACGGTTCATGCGCGTATTCCTCGTCTCTGTTTTACATCGGCTGAGACTCGGGGGGCAACAGGCCTGGTAGATCGCGCTGTTGAAGGGCCGGTGCGTTGTTATCGGCTCATTACGCATTGGCAAAGGGGACGAATCGGCAAGGTCAGTAGAAGAGAGAATCGGCTCAATTAAAAGGAATCGGCAAAATCAAGATTGGGGAACAGTTCTTCATTGATTAAGAGGAGATTCCTTACATAAGGAGCTAATTGCTCTCAAAAGGGGAATACTAGGGGTTCCACTGCCCCATCTACTACTACTGGCCCTATTCTAGAGGTCCTATCTATGGGTCATCACTGCCCTCGTCGTCGTCCTCCTCCTCTTCCTGCTCCTCCTCCTCCCCGGGAGAGGTGAAGTCGCAGGAGAAGCTGTCGTCGTCACTCCCCTCTTCCGTTTCCCCAACGGCGAGGAAGCGGAGGTCGCTCTCCCCGTCCGTCAAGGACTGGTCGTCCTCGGACCAGACGGAGAAGTTGTGGTCTGATTCCTCCCCCGCCGCAATGGCGCGGCGGGTGTTGGCCGCGTGGACCGCCGCAGCGTCGTACTCCGGCGTCGGCTCACGGGATGTGGAGGATTGGCTAGCAAGATCCGATGGAGCAGAGGAGGAGGAAGACATGGTGGCTGGGAGGGTTTTTTTTGGAGTGCTAATGCGGAGGAGATACAAAGGAAGAACTGTTCAGAGCGGTTAAATCAAAGGGGGATATAGTGGAGATTCAATGCCACAACAGTTTCCGAGGAAGTGGTGCCTAAAAAAAAAAAAAAAAAAAAAAACTGCCAGGTCACGCGGAGAAGTTGAGAAGGCAAGGCATCATCATGAGGGATACTGCGACGGTTCTGCCACGACATGACCCGACGAAGGAAAGCAGAGTGATTTTGGAAATAATATTTCCAAAACCAGGGGGGCATGTGTTATCACCGGAATTTAACCGAGTCAGAGGTGGGCCGCGACCAAGAGGGACATAAAGAAATATATATAGAAGGAATACGTGAATCGGCCTTTTATACCAAGTTGGGCTTAATTGCCCGTGTATCTGTAATATATTAGATCGTATTTTAGTTAAGAGATAGAATCTTGGTCGTGCACGGTTTAGTGCACGCCTTCATTAGAAAGTCCACCGGACTATAAATATGTACCTAGGGTTTATGGAATAAACAACAACTCACGTTCAACCCCAAAAACAAACCAATCTCGGCGCATCGCCAACTCCTTCGTCTCGAGGGTTTCTATCAGGTAAGCGACATGCTGCCTAGATCGCATCTTGCGATCTAGGCAGCACAAGCCCCACGTTGTTCATGCGTTGCTCGTATCGAAGCGCTTTTGATGGCGAGCAACGTAGTTATCATTAGATGTGTTAGGGTTAGCATTGTTCTTCGTTTAAGCATGCTTACGTAGTGCAACCCTTGCATATCTAGCCGTCCTCACGCCTATCCCAGGTGTGGGGGCGGCACCCCGCTTGATCATTATTTAGTAGATCCGGTCCGTTACGATTGCTCCTTGTTCTACAAGGATTAGTTTAATATCTGCAATAGTTTGGCCTTACAAAGGGGGAGGATCCTGTGGCACGTAGGGTGGCGTTCGCAAGTCCTAAACGGGATGTTCCTAGGATCAACTTCATGTTGGTTTTCTGGCCTTGTTTAGGATCGGCTTACGAGCACCGTGCGTGGCCATCCGGCCCAACCTCGGAGTAGGATGATCCGATTATGTGGTGAAAACCCTAAATCGTCGTAGATCTCATTAGCTTCATCTTGATCAAGCAGGACCACCAAGTATTCGTACACCCCGTACGGATCATGGGTGGATCGGCTCTTTGAGCCGATTCACGGGATAACTCGAGAGCCGATCGAGGCTCGTATTTAACGTTTACATGTATGCCCTGCGAGGAAACTAAGCGAGGCAATCTCATCACCTTCCCGACCGGGTATAGGTCGGTGGCACGCCCTTGCACTTCGCAACGCCGCGTGTGACCAGAAGAGCATTGCGGGCCGTCGCTCGGAGGGGTCTCAGCCAGCCGCAGCTCTAGGCTCCCCCCGGCTCTACAGTGTTGACAAGGCCGTTGCCCGCCGGTGGGTTTTGGCAGTCAACAGATACCAAAAAGATAATCATTCTGGCAGAAAAGAAGCTTGGGAAATATGTTATCCCCAATGATGATTTTATTCGTGCACCCAACTCAGCCCGCTGTTGCAGCGGAGAACTATGAAATTAAGCCTAACCTTTTAAGTTTGGTTCAACAGAACCAATTTGGAGACTCGGCCGCGGAGGACTCTGGTATGCACTTAAACACATTCACTGTAATATGTGATATGATGCGCATTAAAGATGTTGACCCAATGCGGTTAAATTAGGCTTATTTCCTTTTTGATTAAGAGGGAAAGCAAAATACTTGTTGCTAGCTTTGCCTAAAGGTTCTATAACTTCGTGGGATGAATGTACTAATATCTTCATGACTAAAATTTTCCCACAAGCAAAAACTATGCAACTGCATTCTAACATTACAGGTTTTAGACAAGAAGACCGCGAGTCACAAGCGCTTGCTTGGGAAAGGAAGAAATAAGCCACCATGAACTGTCCAAGTCATGGAATGGAGGATTGGTTAATATTGTCCAAGTCACTAGTGGAGACAGGGCATTCAGTCCCGGCCCGTAAGGGCCTTTAATCGCGGTTTTCTAACCGAGACCAATTATGCGGAACTAAAGGTGGAACCGGTCCGGTTACCAGCAAGGACCAAAGATCCTCCACATGGGCGCCGCGGAGCGTGCTGGGGCGAAGAAACTTTAGTCCCGGTTTGTAACACCAACCGGGACTAAAGGCTATTTTGTATAAAAAAAATTTACTCCCTCTTTTTTCTATTTTTATTCAGAAGTTTCAGCATTTCAATTATTTGACAAGCTTAGTCTCTAACTACATTTAATCTCTAGTCAAATCACTTACTCGTGGTCAAACTTCCCCTTGGTCACCCATCCTCCCACTACTATAGCATTTTCACGCTTCCGAGTTCCTTCCCGTCCACTTTTCAAGTGTTTCGCGCGCATGTATGTGATACTAGTATCATATCAATCGTATTAACATTTTTGTCGATGTCACATTTCTTATTATTTTAATTCTAATAATCATTTTAATAAACAAAACTAATGATATAATAATAATTTTGAATAAATAAATAAACATTAACTTTTTAAAATTTGTATTAGTTTTTAATTTTTAATTTTTTAATTTTTAATTTTTTTTGCCAAACCTAAAAGCCTGAAAATTTCAAAATCTCAAAATTTGAATCCCAAAATTGCAGGATGCAATTATTAATTAAAAATATAGAAAAATTATAAAATCCTGAATTTCTGATAAAAACTAAAATCTTCCTGCTTTTATATTTTTATTTGGAATTTTGAGAATCTAAAAATTAGCTAACCATGTATATATAACGTATTGATTACTTGCTATATTAGCAACAGATCTTAAAGCACGAATTAGTGGACTAGATATGATCCTCGCGCGTTGCAACGTCCAGATCGAGTGCATTTCTCTCTTTTGTCATCAATGAAGAGCAACGGGAGAAGAGACATATATACATGTACTGAGTATAGTAGAGTATTTTTGAATTTGGCAAAATTTGTGAGGGAGACATTACTATTTATTTGCGCTCCGTGCATGATGAGGCCGGCAGGGGGTTTATTTTTCCAGGACAAAACAGAAAAGTCGCGGTCAATTGACTTGGTACAGAACAGAGCGGGAATAGAATATCCGTATTTCTGCTGGACCTGGTTGCAAGAGTTACTGTCAAGGAGTTCCTCCGCCGCCGCTGCTGCTGCTGGTAGTCTCCACCCCCCACTCGCTTCGCTTGCTGCTGAGCTTCTCTCCGACGGACGGACGGCCGGCCTACCTAGGGATTCGCCGGCGGAGATTGCGTGGGCCGACGGGCGAGGGAGCTGAGCGGCGATGAGCGCGTCTCGGTTCATAAAGTGCGTGACGGTGGGGGACGGCGCCGTGGGCAAGACCTGTCTCCTCATCTCCTACACCTCCAACACCTTCCCCACGGTCAGCACCTCTCTCTTCCTCCCTCCTAGCTGAGAATCCGTGGGGATCCCCTTCTTCTCCTAGCTAGTACGATTCTGCTAAGCTTAATTCGTCTCTCTTCTGATCTAAAACACACAGTAGGTTCTTTTGTCTCTTGCCTAGTATGTCGGTAACAACTCCTTCCCTTGCCCCCCTCCCGCTACGATTCTCGATTAGGATGGGTGGATAGATCCCATTCTTTGCATAACTAGTATGTAAGATTATTTCATGCGTCTTCTAATCTAGAGAGATGGAGGTTCATGCCACAGACATAATTAGTGATTTCCCTAGAGCCACTTTCCATGACTGATTATCTAAATTCTTAGGCCAACCAAATTACATGTCAGAGACAGAATTAGTGATTTCCCTAGCGTCAATTTTCCATGGCTAACCATCTAGATTCTTACTTACGGACAACCTGTGTACATGTCTTACTAGTAGCGCCCCTGTTTTTCCATGACTGAATTAGGCAGCAGTATTTATGCAGTATATCAATATATGTGGATGGAGGTTCATGTGACTGACAGAATTAGTGGCTTCCCTCGCATCAGTTTCCATGCCTGATTTTTTTCTGTTATTTGCCTGATTTTCTTCATTTTTATGACAGCCCATGTACATACATATCTGCAGTTCACCTGAATACCCAAACACAAAAATAGTATAATCTCACTAGTACCACTCTTGTTCCCAGCCAAACAAAACAACTTAGTTCTCTACTCTATTTCACTGTGAATTTTCTCCAGCTGCAAGCTATCTGCATATCTCAATATATCAATATAATACAATAACCATATCTAGTATAGCATTTCCGACTCATGTCTTAGTATATGTTGCTGGGGGCGTACAGGATTATGTCCCGACTGTCTTTGACAACTTCAGCGCAAACGTCGTCGTCGATGGAAGCACCGTCAACCTGGGCTTGTGGGATACAGCAGGTATGCTTCTGATTTGTTTTTCTTTGCAGTGCCAGCAGGTCTGTTAACTTACTGATGAACATATATAGCGAGTACCAGCAAATCTTATTCTTTGATTCCATCTGATGCATTTCACAGGACAAGAGGACTACAACAGGCTACGCCCGCTGAGCTACCGCGGCGCCGACGTCTTCCTGCTCGCCTTCTCCCTCATAAGCAAAGCAAGCTACGAGAACGTCTCCAAGAAGGCATGCACTGATCCTGTTCTCCCCGCTTCTAACACTCTTTCTTTGATGAGCTGTTGTGGGTTTATGAAATTATATACCTTTTTTGCAGTGGATTCCTGAATTGAGGCACTATGCTCCTGGTGTGCCCATCATTCTTGTTGGCACAAAGCTTGGTAATGCCCTTCGTCTCGTATTATTACATTGTATTTTATACAAACATCTCCTGTTGCGTTGTATTTGTGTGAAATGTCATGTTCCTCTATATGTGTACTGTAGTGCAACACTTCACTAAGTTGTTATTACCACATACCTGATAGCTGTGCTTCCTAACTATTAGAGTAAATATTGGCTTTTGACTGATTTAAGTAATTAGAAAACTTATAAGTATAGGTGTCTTTGTTGTAAATATGCTGGAACGCTTTACTGAGTTTTGGTTACCACATACCTGACTGCGCTTCACCACCATTGGAGTAAATAGCTGCTGTTCTCTGATTTAGGTAACTAGAAAACTTGTTTAAACCACCATTGGAGTAAATCGTTTGTTGTCGTAAACTCACTTGTACTGTTATTCATGGCTGTCCATATGCTTATGATACTTATGTACCATCTTTAACCCAAATAACCTGCACACAAAATTTTGAGAAAAACAAGCTATTGGAATTTGATGCCCACTCCCTATTAGTTTATTATTTGGCTATCCACTGAAATATGCAGTTTTGGCTGTCCAGATGCTTATGATACTTATGTATCATCTTTACCTAAATAATCTGCACACAAAATTTTGAGAAAAACAAGCTATTGGAATTTGATGCCCACTCCCTATTTGTTTATTATTTGGGTATCCACTGAAATATGCAGTTTCGGCTTCTATGAAGGATCAAATCATGGTTAAGCTGAGAGATTGTTGGCATTACACAAGATAATGACTAGTGATTGGAGTTATTTTACACTGTAAACTTTGCATCCTGGATTAATTTTGAGCTGTTTGGGAAATTAAGATATTATGTGACATGGCATTCTTTAATAATTTTGAATTGCTTGTTGTGAAATTATGATTTAACGTGATATGACATCCTTGATTAATTTGTAATTGCTGGTTGTGAAATTAAGATAAATTAATTATTATTAGGTTCTGTCTGGTTAGAAGTCAAAGTCTGTAGCTCATGTCCAAGTTTACCCAGGCCAGTTTTTATTGAGCTTTAGGCAATTTTCAGTATGACTTTGTAACTCCTGTTGTTCTTAGAGCCCAACTGTTGTAGCCACTTGACAAAACAGGAAGAAATGCTGTCAAATCAGTGGCTGTACGCATCATTTTTTTAAAAATGTCCATTGCTTATTGGTTGTTTGTTACTGGTCTGCCTGTGAGAAACGTTAGTATAATGAGTGGTGCTTAACCATCAAGTTACTGTGAGCAGATCTGCGGGATGACGAACAGTTTTTCGTGGACCACCCCGGTGCGGTTCCTATCTCCACCACTCAGGTAGTCACTCAAAACTTGTACCTTCCCGTGCTCTGTTGCCTCCCAGCAGCAAGGGAAACAAAGGGCGGTAAACTGTTTCACTGATTAATGAATGCAGGGTGAGGAGCTGAAAAAGGTAATCGGCGCGACAGCATACATCGAGTGCAGTTCCAAAACGCAGCAGGTAAGCTGATAAGAATTCTCTTTGTATACGGTATTACAAGACTGGTACTCAAAGCTTTGGTTACTGAGTGGTGCTCGCTTGTTTGCATCACACCGACGTACATGCAGAATATCAAGGCTGTCTTCGACGCGGCGATCAAGGTGGTTCTCCAGCCCCCGAAGCAGAGGCGGAGGAAGAGGAAGGCGCGGAAAGGGTGTGCCATCTTATGAAATGGTACGCAGGTAGACTGAACCAGGCCGGTGCCGGGCCATCTTATGACTGAAATGGTACACAAGTAGACTGAGGCAGGCTGGTGCCGGGCAGATGGTTTTGTAGTCTCTCGCTTCAAAGGACCATCGTTCCTCGCCTCGCTGTTGTTGTTGTCCGGTTGTATGCATGGAAATTAGTCTGTAATACATATTCAGCCCTGTAAATGGAGTGCTTGTTTGTGATGGATGGTACTGCAGTGTAGTTCAGTGTTCAGGCTGAAAGTAAAACATCACAGTTCAATGTTCCGGCCTGTCTTGTAAGATCCAGGTGATGCACTTGGTGTGTAGTGCCATCTACTGTGCTACTGTGCTATCGATGGAAAGTAGAAGATGGATTTGTGGTCAACATGTAATACGTATATAGCTTTGCTTGATGAGTCCTGGCCGTAAATGTAGTGTAATAGCTAGGATGAAATTGCAGTGTCAATGCAATGTTCAGACTGACAGAAAAAAAAAAAGTTTGGAAGCATGACTGAGCTGTTGCAAAACACTAGATGATTCCCCGCACGTTGCTGCGGGTTGTTGGCTACAAATTTAATATCTATCATTGATATATGTTGAGGGCAGAGTAAAATAAAAATTACAAATAGTGTAAATAACGTTGTGAACCACGTACTATTAGTCGAAACAATAACATTAGCAGTTTACATCTAAGAAGTTGAACTATTTCATGAAGAATATCTCCAACAAAGAGATATTAGAGCTCAACATAAGGAAAATATGCAGTACAACTATCCCAATAAATGTTTGAACATTACAATGTGAAATAAAACCTTGAATAAATTCTGTATTTTTTCTTATCATTTTATATTATTAGATGCACATATAAAGTGAATCCATCGTGGCTAATAAGCAGGTGCACAATCATAAATATTCCCTGAGAATTGGCAACTCAACCTTGCAGAGCACATATACATAGTAAAATAAACTGTTTTTCATGTGACACGGAAGACCAATGATTAAGGACACAAATTATATGGATAGACCGGGTGCTTGGACACACCTGTTAGAATTTGTGAACCGGTGAATTGGTACTGCTGATGCGGAAGGCAAGAAGCTCAATAGTATAGTCAATGTTGCATGTCTCGCAAGAAAAGCCAAGAATAAGAGGTATATGTTCGGTCATCTCCAGTCACGTCTACATTGCCAAACTCTCCACACTGTCTTCAAGTGTAATTCTATACTGTGAAACTCGCCCCACTGGTCTTCAAGTGTAATAATCCTCAATCATGGAAAGAAATCTTTCCGGTCTGCCAATTTAGGTGCGATACCAATGGTAGTAATATTTGACATTAGATAGCAGCAAGAAATATCCAATGTAGTCTAAACACAAACTGTCATATGAATTGTAATATGTAAGAGTGAAAATCCATTACTCGCTATCCCCAATGGAAACAATTTATTTCAGTTCTCTTTTCAGACTATCGCTAGCTAGAGACCGAACATCTATAGATAGCAGCAAGAAATATCCAAATGTAGCAAAAGAACTGAAGGGATCGTCCGCACACCAAAGAGACTCTGAAAGTTGCACCAGGTAGTACGTAGACAATAAATAAAAAATGCATCCTATGAAGGCAAGAACGGCAATAACCTAGCAGGTTAGGAAAAATCCAACAACAGAAAGAGGAAACCCAAGCAGCGGCAGGCTATCTAGTATGATGGTTGTCAGTTACATCTAAACCCACAAGGATTCCACAATATTATAGCACCAGCGGGCGTCAAGATCTTCGAGCAAACTCCTGATGTGGTTGCAATTCTTGGCTCCTGGTAGGCTAGTATAGTATACTCACATGTTTGTAGCTCGCATTTAAACCTGCAGACTCCTCTGTTCATGCTTTACATCATCCACTTACGAAGATACAGCTGAGAGGATGTGCCAAATATTTTGTAGGACATGGCGGAGGTGTAGCGGAATTGCAGCTGATGAAATCTGGTGGAGAGATAGAAGATTGGGTGGAGGAGGAGCAGAACCATAAGAAGATTGAGGAAGGATGCATCTGCATCAAGCCAGACCGTAGGACTCGATTTATACGATACGTGACGGGGAGACGAAAGGGGAAGTCTCTCAAACGACACATGAAAATTAATGTTGAAATGGTGGAAGAGGAGAGGAGAAGGGTCGTGTGTTACAACAAATGGAGAGGAGGCCGCTGCATAACCTGCTAGGTAATAAAGAGTGACGTAGATGGCTGCATGTGCAAAGAAATTGATTAGTGAAAGTGTGGAATGTACCCCTAGGCTTGAGGCATAAAAAGCTGACTTGGCACCAAAGATGAGGTGGCATAGTTGCATGTCAAGAGAAATAGGTTAGTGGGGATGAACTTCTTAGTTATATAGGATGACAAGGCCAGCTAAGAGAGGATGCACAATAGGAGGAGGAGCAGATCGAAGCTGATGGTTTTTCAAGAAAACAAAAAAAGCTTGTGCAGTTCATTTCATTGAATTGAATAGATAGAAGTCATTACAAGATCTAGCTGATGTTGTATAAGTTGGGGGTGTCAAGAGCACTGTCTATTACAGTAAGTGAACTGATCTCATAAAATTCAAATAGAAAATCATCGAGGTGGGTTGAGTTGAAGTGAAATAGGATGTGTGCAAGAGAGTGCTATGTACATTTGGTTTAAACACGATCGTACTGTGTATATGTTACACTGAGAGGAAACTGTTAACAGTTCCAAGTAGTTCTAGTTTTGTATCATAATAGCATCATAGCAAAAATAAACTACCAAGCAAACCTTAAGGTAATAAAGTCCAAAAAAAAATTACTCTACGCGGCTGAAGCTAAAAGCTATAGCGCATGAAAACTGAACTAAGAAGCTATTGCACAGTCATCACAATAAACTTGGCTATTAGGCGCGATCATCCTGCATGCCGGGAGTACCAACAATTATATATCTCTGGATCATCACAGATCTACAGTTCTCAACCAATGGTTCGTAATCTGCACCCCTACAAGTTCAGATTATAATGCGCATTGCTCCGGTAATAATCATCAAGCCAAATAATCAGTACATGCTACTTTTTTTTTTTTTGAAACCATGGTACTGTTTCTTTGGCTAGACTATAACCTACGGTTGATGAGTAGCTTGTATTATCGTTGTAGGCGCACAATAATGAAGCAATCACAATGCACGATAACGACACCGAGATTTGTTAACGCAGTTTGGCAACTTGCCTACTCTCCGGGGCATGATTATGGGTGTTCCTCCCCATTGATACTGCTGCACAGGTCGCCTTGGTTGCCGTGTCCCCTTGCACACGCCTACTGCTATCAAATCGTTATGGGTTACAACATGTGGTGCCCCTCACATTATATGGATGGTTCAGGCTACTAGAGTCCGACTCGAACATTATACGTAACATATCCACACCTATTATAACTCAGAATCCAACGTAACCCAACTCGTACACTAATATTTGACATAAACGTAACCCAACTCGTACACTAATATTATGAGCTTATAGAACTGGTTTTAAAAATCATATGGGTATGTCTCCTTGTAGAATGGTCTATAGAAAAGCATAACATCCACATGTAGAATTAGGACACAAAGTTAGATGGCCTGTTAAACAACTCAACTTTGATTCTAAAACTACGAGAGATAAAAGAATCCTAGATTTAAGCTTACTAGATGAGTGGAGAAATAAAACATATGTGAGTGCTAGACTATTCAAAGAAAAATTTAAAATTTGGCATGACAAAAAGATGAAGAGGAAGGAATTCAAAGTAGGAGGTCAAGTTTTATGGTTCAACTCTCGTTTCAAGTTCTATGCAGGTAAATTAGCATCGAGATGGCAAGGTCCATTAGTTGTGCAGGAGGTGTATCGCTCTGGAGCCATTCATCTTCACGGGGACTACAAGGTAAACCTCATGTTGTTAATGGACAACATCTTAAGCATTATATTGCAGGTGAAAAGTCCATATGAAGGGTGGAGGAGTAAATCTCCAGAGTCCCGAAGCCATAATAACGAAGAATCATCCTCTGCGAGTTACCAAAAACTAATAAAAGTCGAGATCTAGTACGTAGCGATCTTGAAATCTTTTCAAATTTTAGGATAGTTACTTTTTTGCAAAATAAGAATGTTTCGCGAAAGATTTGCCGAAACGGAGTCACGAGGGGCAAAAGAGCCCAGGTGGCGCGCCCTACCTTGCTGGGCGTGCCACCCGAGGTCATTTGACCTTCGGACTTCCTTTTCGCCTTCGTTTGAACTCCAACTCTTTGTTTTTACCTAAAAACCGTCAATATATACCCCCCTCTTCCGATCTAATCTCGCATCGAGTCTCTTTCGAGCGAACAATATTTTCTACCCTGCCTTTCAGTTTCTCTCCACCAAAAATCTTCGCCATGTCTTCGGGAGACTCCTACCAATGCTCCTCCTTGCAAGATGACGATGATGAGCTCGAGGGGCTCAGACCTGCATCTATGTGGAGGAGGAAAAGGAGGAATGACCCCTTCAAAGATGAAGATGGAGAGGAGGAGGAACAGAAGAAAGAAGAAGAAGATGACGAAGATGAAGAAGACCACAAGCACATCACCAACGTCGAAGACAAGGGGAAGCTTCCACTACCTATCATACATGTGGTTGCTGTGGGAGTTGCGCCTCCTCCTCAAGGGATGAAGCGTAATGCTCGCATAGGCGCTGGTAAGAGTCCCTAGACATTGCTTATCTTCTAGAAATCATGTTATCAATCTTCATCGCAGGGAAACAGCGAAGGTCTCAGCCAAGGATCTTCCAGGAGAGTGGGATCATCATATCCCAAAATTAAGAGAGGATCGACACCGGAGTGGAAGCCTAGCAAGGAGAAACTTTGGGAGGATGCTGCCAAGAGTTATAGGCAATTCAAGCAAGCCTATGATCTCATGATGGCATTGCTTCAGAATCTTCAAGAGCTTCAAGATCCTAAGGAGTCGGAGAAGAATAAAAAAGAAATAAGATCTTCATCAACACTCAAGCTTAGAGGAGTTATATCAAGTCCTTTATACTTTTTAGTTAATCATATCATTTTAGTCATTATCTTTAATTTGGTTTTGCTTTCCTCTAGTGGCTATCAAGTCTCTCATAGTTTGGAAAGCTCTTAGAATATTAGCATCTATCTTTGGTCAAGTAGGTTTTAATGAAATTTGAAATATGGTTTCATCCATGATTCTTTTGTCTTGAAATTTATGGGTAACACTCATGCAGATGTGCACCTCGTATATAGAAGTTTCAATTACACCTTGTCTTGAACCTAATTAACTTGAGCATAGAACTTTTTTAGTAGAGCTTGCAACAAAGGAAAGATCCATGCAAAGCAATACTAATAAATAAAATAAAAAAAAGGAAAATAAACTATCTTGAAGTTGTGGTGGAGATGTGGTCTTGGAGAACAAATAGTTAGGAAGAGATTATGACAAGGGGGCATTAGATACTCTTGTGCTACGAAGTAATCAATGGGTAAACTTATTGTCATGGATATTTCAATACATATACTCAAAATAAGTTTGTGAATGAAAAGGTTGGCACCCAAGGATCCGGTTAGCCATGGAAAAGTGAAACAAAAAGGTGTATGTAAAGCATATGACATGATTGAAAGATCCATAAATAAGGTTTATATTGGTTACTAGGAGGCAAGACTATTAACTGATACCGTAAAAACATGGCAAAGTGTTTGACAAAGTCAAACTTCATGCTTATCTTATTGTTGAACAAATTCTCTTCTTGTAACTAGTTGCTCTATGAGAGTTTATCTTCAGTAGAAAGGCAAGGCAAAAGAAAAAGAAAGCTGGTAAAAGCCAAGCATATTGAGATGATCTATATTTATAGATACATATGAAATATTGTTCAATTGTCCAGCATGCAATGGTTAGTATTGTGCAAATGGTAAGGGGTAGTTGCTAGAGTTTCTATTATATGAAGTCCACATTTGTATGGTTGTTAGTTTAGAGATCTTACAATATAATTGAATATGCATAATTTGATGATGCAATAGTCATATTTCTATTTATCGACCATAAGCTCATTGATGCATGATATGATCTATTCGCTTATTTGCTCGGGTCCCCATTTAACCGACGCATCCGTTTCACCCAAAAACCTAAGCCATATTTTTCACGAGATATATATTGAGGCGGCGGTGGAGGCGAAAGTCCTCTCCTACTTCGGGAGAGGGCAGATCCTGCTGCACCGGTGTCTCCGGTGAAGGGGAAATCGACACCGTCGCCATCACCACTCCTCATTGTCTTGGGGGAGGCATCTTCATGAACATCTTCATCAGTACCATCATCACCACCATCTCCATCTACGAGATCGACTTCATCCCCTCATAGTTTGTGTTGAATTGAACCCCGGATATCATTTTGAGGCTAGTTGCATGTTTGTGATTGGTAATTTATCTTTATTTGCATGGTGGAGAGATTACATATTCATATGTTGTTGTTACCCTTATTCCTATGGTTCATATCATTCTTTACACTTGTGAGTAGTTCCCCATGTTCATGAGGGCATGGGATGATCTGGTTATGATTCTATATGATATGCCATGAGTATTTGGTCAAGTTTTTACCTTTTATGTTGTTCTATGATGATTTTATGCGAACGTCGACTGCATATTACTTCACCTATATGGGCTCATAGGACTACACTTTAATGCAATGAATGTGTGTTGGAAGGGGCGGAATGATAGAAACCGTTTTCCAATACTATAAGTTGCATTAGAGGGGTTTATGTGAGGGACCAATAATCTTATTACTATGGTGGGACATTTATGTCTTAATAATTCCTATAGTTGCACTTTAAAATGGCTCTATGACCCATCATAAGGGGGGAGGGTGTATTTGCGTTGCACTTAATTTAGGCTCCGCCCCTAATTGAATGAAACTTGACAAATATTTACCATATTGTGTAGAACTCTAATGCTAGTAAATCCATGGGCTTTCTCTCATTGAGAGAATTTACATATTGCTATTTACTTTCTGCATTTTACTTCATTGCAAACTATACGCTCAAAACACTAAAATTACTGCTTTATTATTATTGTTTGCTTGCCAAATTTGCTAACCAATACCTTCAGCTCCTCGTGGGTTCGATAACCTTTCTTATTGAAAAGTACTACAATTGATCTCCTGCACTTGGGAGCCATTAGCAATTAATTGTAGAAATGGTAATTTATCTACCAGTAGCTTTTAATCAAATAGATTACATTCTAATAATTACATTTCTAAATGTTTTATATGTTTTTTTTGTAGTGTAATCAAAATCAGCTAAAATGTGAAACCTCCTTTGATGGATCGCCCCCTGGGACCAACCTTTAACTCGGGCGATAAACTTGACCCTCGAAAAGCCGGTGCAGAAGAATCCGGCACATGGCTGTGTTGCCGGCGCCCAATGGAACTACTATTGCAATGATGACACTAAGCAGCAAAAGAAAAGAAGGAAAGCCACCGAGGATATTTCCGATAAGGATATTGAGAAAATTGTGGATAAATAAGTTAGTTCAATCATCTCCAAAGAAGTGAAAAGGAAGTTAGAAATCATGCTTCCTAACATAATGACGACATTGAAGATGGTTTGAAGGTGGTCAAATAGGGCCTAATCTAATTGAAGAATACTTAAATTCTAGTGACGATGATTTTCCAATTGAGGATGTTTTGACTCGAATCACGTTGCCTATCGATGTGAAGTTAGTTCGTACAAGCAACATTATTGCAGGAAATCCTTCGGCGCCTATCAATGTCACAACGTCAGCTCCAACCAAAGTTGCAGCCACAGCTCCAACCACACCTCCTGCCGCAGCTCCTACCGCAACTCCTATCCGAGCTCCTACCACAGTTGCATCCACAGCTCCAGCTACAGCTCCAACCACAGCTCCTGCCGCAACTCCCACCCTAGCTCCAACCACAGCTCCAGCCACAACTCCTACCGCAGCTCCCACCACAGCTCCAACCACAGTTCCAACCACAACTCAAACTATAGCTCCAGCCAAAGCTCCTACCGCAGCTCCCACCCAAGCTCCTACCGCAGCTCCAACTACAGCTACAACCTCAGCTCTTACCCTTGTTGTTAGGCCGTTAAAGCCTAGAACAAAGCCCACCGGAAGGCCCAAGAGAAGCAGGTCAAAAGATCCCCTTGAAACAAAAGATCCTGCAAAGATGGACGCAACAGAGTTGACATCTCTTTTTTCCATGGGCGGTGATCTGCCGGCTATGGATATAGTCAAGAATTACATTCGCGGTGATGTACTTGTGGAAGATGTGCCCCATGGGAAAACTGTTAGGGAGCACTGTGGCGTTATTATATCACATTTGGTGTGTTACCACGACAATAATTTAAGAAGCTTATACCACAACAAACCACTGGAGTTATGGTTACGTTCAAACCTGAACACTTCTACAATGACTATGAAACATATTTTCCATTCAACCGGGAGGATTTTTATCTCCTGGTAAACCTTCGAGAGATGGATGACAACATAGTGAGAACCTATACACAGTGAGTATATAATTGACTCGACGCGTCAACATATACAGTAGTAGCTATGTATAGCTTTTCTATTGACAAACATTTTATTTCTGCAGGTTCAGTTTTATGAGAGCCAGGCTCCATAACATCAGAGTACTCATCATAGGCCCTCATATGGCTTCACGAAACGAGGTCGTGGTTGAGAACTACATCACCATTGTGACGGATCTGGCTTTCAAAGACAACAAGTTAATCATGTGGGTCTATAATAAAATGTAAAATATATCTACTTATGCATATATTTTTTGAAGAATTTGCTCGGATTTATGCAACTAACTAGTTCAAATTTTAGCACTGGATTCTTATGTGTATCTCACTATTGGATGGCAAATACTATTATTTTGATTCTCACCTTAGCAATCCAGCGATAGATTTTACGGATGTTCAGGAACTTATTGATAGGTGATTGTTATTTCATCCACATAATATAGATTGATGTTGTCCGTCGTGGGGACAACATGCGACAACATGCAGGGAAGATCAATTGCACATCACTAGAACATGCCATGTTTATCCCGGTTAGTTTTGATAGCACTTATACTATTCAGTGATTTATTTATTGGATAATATATGAAGTATATAATTTCTATGTTATATGTCTCAGTGTCACTAGCAGCCAAAAGGATCCATGTTACGTGGCTTCTATGTTGCCAATCATATGGATTTTATAATGGTCAAAATGGTAAACAATATGCCATTTAAATTGGTATGCAAACATCTTCTATTTGCTTTTTATTATATATTTTTCATATTTTTTTACCTCTTTCGATCATACGTATTTATTACCCCATATGTGCTCGTTTTTGTTGCAACAAGTGATTGATCTCAATGGACATGATTGTTTTTGTTGGAACAAGTGATTGATCCCAATGAATAGTTCCACACTCCTACTTCAGATCTTGCAAATATATGAAACAATCTTTGTCATTTAGTCAGAACCTTTAACTTTGTTCTTTTAAAACGTTGATCGTGATTCTTGATCGTGATTTTCAAAACTATAAGTTGTCATGCATGTCGTGTGTGTATATATGAATGTGTTATGTGGCCCTCCCCTTTAGATTAAGTAAAGAGTTATATATCTAGTGTTATGCTCATACACTGCCACGTCAGTTGGAATAAGCCGTCGTGCGTAAAAAAGGACAACAATAGTGGCAACATGCAACTAACAATCCTACCCCTATAACACAATGGCAACGTTCAATACGACACACGAGCAGTAACACGAACTATTAGTAGTGTGTGGCCGACACGCTGCCATTAAGCCTAGTGGCAGCGTGCCTGCAGGCATGCGGGCAGTCACGTGTGACCGGTGCACGCGACTAGTAACTGATACCACTGATGTATTACCAGTCCTGAGCCACGCACGCGGGTGGTAGGATTTTTCCTACTAGTGTTATAACCACACATGCTTTGGGTTTGGCAGACTCCACGTCCTTATTGGTCGGCAAGTTTACATCTATGATCGAGCATGATATTCTGGATGATGTTGATGAAGAGTCGGGGTTGTATAACTCCATTGAGATATGAGAAACAATGAAAGTAGATTGTTAACATGTGCATATTTTTTTTAATGTGATTGATAAGAGAATGAATCATCACTTTCTTGGTCGAGCAACCTCTGCAGCCCTTACAAGCAACCCACGGGATGGAAATGCCAGTGTCAATATCGAAAGTATATCTCTTCGTCGGGTTCCCTAATTCCACACTTGTATAATAGAGTCGGCATAGTTTCAAGGTTTAGATACACAAAGAAGGTTTACTTCATAAACATGTTTATCACTCACCAAGGTTCCTTGTTCATAGTGGCAAAGCTTTCATAGGGAAGGGGGCCATTGCCCCCCCCCCCGCCCAATGAGTGGGCCCTTTAACAATCTCCATCAAGCTCCGCCACTTAGTCACACACAAAAGATTTAAAAGAATATTATTATTAAGCAATATAAATATTAGGGTAATGTAATAACAAACAAAATAATATTTGCATTTGAAATATCTATGGTCTTTGAAATCTCAGTGAAGATATTTAAAACTATTTGTTTCTATTGACCAAGCTCTTATATCAAACGCTAGTTGCTTGTGTACACGTGTATATAAGTATGTAGCTCTAGGATTAATCATAATATTTTATGAAGGTCGATATTATTATGAACATTTGAAAAGGTTAAAGATAACTAGTGTCATAAGGAAAAACTACTTAGAAATATTAAAAAAAATGTTAAAATGAGTTGGACTAGAAGCACGGTAAATTGCAGCTTGGGCCTTCTTATTTTCTAGAACTATTTTAAATTGTATGAGTAAATGTTAAAATATTTTTTGAGGGTAAAAGGAGTTAGAGTGGAGGGCACGATAAGCTGCAACTTAGGACATATTGTGCCTAGGGCCCTAGCTCGTGAGGGCCCGAGGAGAGGGCCCCTCTGCCCTGCCCTATGGGCCAGCCCTGATATTAAGGCACTAGCGCTCGATGCACGAAAACCGCTCGATGCACGAAAACGATTCACGCACCGCATAGGCTCTGGAAGGCCTTGTGCATTTTCCCTTAGCTGCAGGTAATGCCTGGTAATGAACAAACAAAGTAGTATCTCCTTTGGTGGGATGCTTGATTCAGTTCTAGCCAAGTCTTTTGCATAATTGTCCTTTGTCCGTTTTAGTAGTTGAGTTCCAGAAAATTCGTGCAAACTACTCTGCTACGTAAGAGTTTTAGGTGTAAGTTCAAAATCCATTGTTTTAGGAATAATTTTTCCGTAACTTTTTGTTTCTTTTGTTCCACAAAAGAAACATGGTGGCTACCAAATACTTTGCATGGATACACTAGTAGGAAAAGACTCATTAGTAGCGCACCAAAAACCACATTTTGTGGCGCATGGATGGTGCGCCACAGAATTCTCGCCACAAAAATAAAAATTCTGTGGCGCACCTGCCCAAGCACCACAAAAAGTCTTATTTCTGTGGCGCACCAAGCAAAGTGCGCCACAGAAAGAGAAAGTCTTATTTTTGTGGCGCACCGGCGGTGGTGCACCACATAATTTGTTTTTGAATTTCAAAAAACATGGTGGCCAGATCTAGATCTGGGGCCGCCGATTTTTTAAAATTCTTTTTGAAATTTCGCCAGAAGGTTGTCAGAGGTAGGTGGTTGGGTGGGTTGGGTGAGTGGGTGGGTGGGGTGGGTGGTGGACGAGGCCGGCCGGAGGAGGTGGTGGTGGTGGAGTAGGAGGAGGTGGTGGTGGTGGTGGAGGAGGAGGTGGTGGTGGTGGAGGAGGAGGTGGTCGCCGGAGGATGAGGTGATGGTGGTGGAGGAGGAGGTGGTGGTGGTGGAGGAGGAGGTGGTCGCCGGAGGAGGAGGAGAAGGTGGTGGTGGTCACCGGAAGAGGTCATCGGAGGAGGTCGCCGGAGGAGGAGGAGGAGAAGGTGGTGGTGGTGGTGGTGGTCACCGGAAGAGGTCGCCGGAGGATGTCGTCGTCGTCGAAGGAGGAGGTCGCCGGAGGAGGTCGCCGGAGGAGGAGATGGTCACCGGAGTAGGAGGAGGTTGTCGGGTGTGGGTGAAGGAGGAGGAGGAGGAAGAAGAAGAAGAGAGGAGAAAGAGGCGAAGGGAGAAAAAGGGAGAAGGAGGAGAAGTGAGGAGAATAGCGTCTCCGAAATTTAAAATTCGGCTCAAAACTTCTGTGGCGCATGGGCATAAGGTGCGCCACAGAAAAAAATCAATTTTTTCATTTTGGCAGGAAAAAATCTTAACTTTGCCATAATTTTTTACTCTTTACGAATTTTGAGAATCTAAAAATTATCCAACCGGGCAAGCCCTGGTGAATTCGGATGTAGAATTTCCGTGGAAATATTTTGATATATTGTGCATTTTTTCGAGTTCGTATGCAACCAGGAATCCAGTTTGATGATTTTTCAACGCAATTTTGCAAAAAAAGTCGAAATTTATGTTTGTTAATTTTTAGTGGTACTAGATGACATAATACATGGGCATCTCGAAGGATTTTATTTTTAAAATTTCTATCTATTTCTTTTGTATTTTACAGTGCAGAAAAAAAGGTTCTGTGGCCCACCAGCTCATTTTCTGTGGCGCACCAGGACCAATGCGCCACAGAATGCCTTATTTCTGTGGCGCACCAGGGCCAGTGCGCCACATAAATTTTTTTTTTAAACGGAGGCAAAAGCTTTGCCTCATCCATTAATTAAGCAGAAGGTGCCCGATTTTTAGGAGAAAATCGGGCGAAAACCTACAAAGACAGGGCCAAGCCCACACCCACCCACACGACGCCGCGAAGGGCACACCGAGCCACCCTGGCTACGACAGAAGCTACACAAACGCGAAGCTCAAGTTGGCATATGCCAAACAGATGGCTCCCCAAGAAAAGGCCGGTAGCTCCGATTCTGACGACGAGCCACGAAGAGGAGATGCACAAGACCTGCGCCGAAAAGGACCTTCACCGTCGGTCGCCCCTCGAAGGTCATCGTACACCACCCAAAGGCAGCTTCGACTTCACAGCAAGAGGAGGCCAACCTGAAGACATTCGGACACGCCGGGACGGAGCCGACTAACACGGTCTTGCAGCAACCAAACCATGCTCAGCACCATTGTCGTTGCCGCCCAAGCCTACCGTCGAGAGACACCTTATCGCCCACGCGACCCAAGGTCAAGCACCCTCGAAAATGACGAACATTCGGAGCCGCCGCTCCGACATACCGCTGCTCCGTCGCGCCCTGCACGTCCACCAAGACCACCACCTTCCGAGGCCGCCGCCCCGACGTACCACTGCTCGCTCTGGAGCTGCAACGCCGCACGAACCATCCACCCGCAACCCAAGCTGCACAGGGCAAACAGCCGCAGACCACGGGCATCACACCAACTCATCCGGGCGCCACAGAAATAGCGAAACTAATGATTGGAGCTGGCAGGATGTGGGCCTCACCGTATTTCTGTGACGCATGCGTGCCTAGTGCGCCACAAAATAAGTTATTTCTGTGGCGCACCGTCTCTGGTGCGCCACCAAAATAATTTCAGTGGCGCCTGCAAAACCAGTGCGCCACGGAATAGCATCCCATCTATAGCCCTTTTCCTACTAGTGATATATTGATTTATCTTTCTGTGCTATGATGGTTTTGATTGTTTCTTGAGCATTTGTACCTCTTTGGTATGTACGATGATAATTTTATTAACTTGATGCTCTTTTCATGGTATTTGGATGAAGATGTCGGAATTGGTTGCAATAATGGTGGTGGGGTTCTGCTGGCCACTGCCGCTGAGGCAACACTGCCGATTCCTCTTACCAAAACAAATATTTTAATATTTACTCTCTAGGTCTATGGTTTAGAGTAATTTTAGAAAATATGGAAGGCCGAAGATGCAGCATACTATGTCTCTCCTCCGACTCTTTTAAATGGAAGAAGTTACTTTCATATTTCTAAATAATTTCCCCGATGACATAATTTCTCCATGGCCTTTCCAAATGTGTAGAACAACATCAACACTCATAATTTTTTGTGCTTAGTTCTATAGATACATATGTATATACACATGTATACAAGTAGATATTGATAGAAATAGAAATCTTGGAATATAGGTAACCTGAAAAGGTTTTCCCCATCATCAGCGATGCCCTTGAGTATAATTCAAGTCTCATGGCGTTAGCGAAACTGTCAATGTCTGTAAAAAGTGCGGCACCCAACCCTCTAGGCGCAAGTTTTCTTTGACCCAGAAGCAAAATTCCCTTTCTCCTAGAGCAATCGAAGCCGAGATGTGTGTGGAGAGAGAGAAATGGATTCTACTACGTGAGCAGAGCGTAGAAAGTTATAGAACCCTAATATTTATTTCGTATTTATTTCAGCAACGCTTATGGGGATATATATAGAAGTATAGGAGGGAGGAGATTTGGAGTACAAGATTGCGACTGTATTTGAAGTTTCGCGCTTCCATCCTCTTCTTCTCCTTGTCATCATCGGCGTCCCCTTCTGGTGCCTTCTCTTCTCTCACGCAGTCACAACGAAAGTTATGTGGACGCAAGTGACGATGCAGACGTTGTCGACTGGAGTGGTTTCCATGTGTAGCTGTAGACATTGTCGCGATGTCGTTGTCGAGGTAGCCGAACGTGATGTAGCCGTGGTCGATGATGTAGTCGCCGTAGGTGGTGTAGCCGTATTCACCGAAGGCGCAACAAAAAAAATTGCGTGGGATGCATTTTTTGTTTTGTTTGTTTGGACGGAGGTGCAGTCGGGGCCGACGTTTTGCACCTCAAAAGGTATCGCCGGGGGCTGCACCCTAAGGGGTACCGTCGCGGGGGTCTTGCAGATGTCAGAGTATACAGTTGTAGGTGAGACCACCAGTTTTGCCAGGACGGGAGGAAGCCCACCAAGCACATACGGTTCTTCTAGAACCATGTGCGTTGTTGTGGTGTGTCGATGCAGTGTTAGCCGTGGTGTAAAAATAACGTAACAGGGTATTTGGGTTCTACTCGGATGATATCCCGAGCCCCTTGATGTTCTATTTATATTGGTGCTATGCGTCACCAGGCGGTACAACGTGTTTGACAAGATTACAATGCTGTATCGTAACAGACTCAAACTCATAATCTAACACCCTCCCTTAATCACAACTTGGACAAGTTGAGATTATGTTTGAAATTCTCAAATGCTTGATAAGGGAGTGGTTTTGTAAAACCATACGCAACTTGATCTCGTGAAGGGATGAACCGAATCTCTAATTGCTTCTTCATCACTCGTTCTCACGACAAAGTGAAAATCTATCTCAATATGTTTTGCCCTTGCATGAAACACTGGATTTGCGAGACAAGTATGTAGCTCCAAGATTGTCACACCACAAACAAGGAGCCTGTGTTAACCGCACACCTAGCTCAACAAGTAGAGACTGCAACCAAATAACTTCGGCTGTTGCATTTGCTACGGACTTGTATTCTGCTTCGGTGCTTGATCTAGAGACTGTTGCTTGCTTCTTTGCACTCCAAGAAATAAGATTAGGTCAAAAAATACAGCGAACCCGCCTGTGGAGCGACGGTCATCAACACAGCCAGCCCAGTCAGCATCTGAGAAAGCACTAACCAATGTAGAGTTGGACTTTGAGAATGTAAGACCAACTGTCATAGTATGTTTGACGTACCGCAGAATACGCTTAGCTGCAGTCCAATGCATAGTAGTAGGGGCGTGCAGATACTGACACACTTTATTTACTGCATAAGACAGATCTGGTCTAGTGAGAGTAAGATATTGCAGAGCACCCACAACACTTCTGTATTTAGTGCTATCTTCAGGACCCAACAATTCACCTTGAGCAACAATCTTTTCTGAAGAGGACAACGGTGTAGGCATTCCAGTACAGTTGGCCATACCAACACGTGTAAGAATGTCCTGAGCATATTTGGACTGACTCAGAACCAATCCATTAGGGACCTTCTTTACCTCAACACCCAAGAAGAAACTGAGATCACCAAGATCCTTGAGAGCAAAGTCCTGACGCAAATCCATGAGAAGAGCATCTGTTGCAGCTTGAGAGGAGCTAGCAACAATAATATCATCGACATAAATGAGCATGTAGATTGTAACTTTGCGCTTACGATATATGAACAAGGACATATCAGACTTGGAAGCAACAAAACCGAGATGAATGAGTTTAGTACTCAACCGTGCATACCAAGCTCGAGGTGCCTGTTTCAACCCATAAAGTGCCTTGTCCAATTTGCAGATGTAATTTGGCTTGTTCTTATCTTCATACCCTGGTGGCTGTCTCATATAGACCTCCTCTTCCAGAACGCCATGAAGAAACGCGTTCTTGACATCTAACTGTCGCAAACTCCATCCCCTTGATACAGCCACGGCCAGAACAAGACGAACTGTAGCAATTTTGACAACAGGACTGAAAGTGTCCTCATAGTCAATCCCATAACGCTGCTTGAAACCTTTAGCTACCAGTCTGGCCTTATATCTATCAATAGATCCATCGGACTTGCGTTTGATTTTATAAATCCAGCGGCAATCAATGACATTTTTACCAGCATGAGAGGGAACCAACCTCCAGGTGTTGTTCCGGCTGAAGAGCATCAAATTCTTCATCCATGGCACGCCTCCAATTCGTTGTCTTGCAACGCATCCGCAACATTAGCCGGCTCATCGGACGTACATGACAAAATCCATCGACAGTACCATCTTTGTATTGACGAGGTTTGACAATTCCTGACGATGCGCGTGTAGTAGGACGTGTGGAGGCAGCCACACCGGGGCGAGCAGCACTGGGCTGCACAGAAGATCCGGCTGCGGCAGTGGCAGAAGATCCTGCACGCATCGAGTTTGGAGCAGGGCCGCGCGGATCCGGGGCGCCTGTGTGCTGCGGTGTGGCCGATGGAGAGGCAGACGACGACGTGGACGGCGAGGCGTCCGCAGAAAATCCTGGCGGCGTCTGCTGAGCGGGAGATGCTCTGCCTGGGTCCGCGATTCGGGGCGACGTGGACGCGGGCGAGTGGCGCACAGAGCTGCTGCTGCTGCTGCCTGTCGGAGCAGGCGTGTGATCCGAAGAAATCGGTGCTGATCTCGATGGAGATCCTGGCAGAAAATCGCCCTCGGATCCAGTGCTGCTGTTGTTGGCACCTGAAACTTCGGAGGAGCCTTCCGAACTGCTTGGATGCCTCTGTTTTGATCACGGTTTTCGCCTGCTTGCATTGTTTTGAAGAGCTGTATCCTGCAGAACAACAGAACCAGGTCTATGCAATGGGTCAGTAGCATGAGTATTTGCCATATGAAGGTCATCAACAGTATCATTCCCTTGCTCAAAATTATGAAGAGAGGGATCAAGCAAAAGAATTTGTTTTCGGAGGAGAGCACCGGCATTTGGATGTAAAGTTTTGAACGGAAAAACAGTCTCATCAAAGACAACATCACGAGAAACATAGACTCGACCAGTGGACACTTCAAGGCATTTGACCCCTTTATGGCGAGGACTATAACCTAGGAAGACACATTGCTTAGAGCGAAAAGCGAGTTTGCGCTTATTATAAGGACGAAGATTGGGCCAACATGCACAGCCAAAGACTCGAAGGGAAGAATAATCTGGATGTTTTCCTACAAGGCGATGCAAAGGTGTGTCATTATTGATAACTTTGCTAGGAAGCATGTTTATGAGGTATGTAGCAGTGAGGAAAGCTTCATCCCAGAATTTTAAGGGCATGCCAGCATGAGCAAGAAGTGATAGACCAACTTCAACAATATGACGGTGTTTTCGTTCAGCTGCCCCATTTTGCTGATGAGCATGGGGACAAGACACAAGGTGAGAAATTCCTTGTGTTTGGAAGAGAGAATTGAGTTTGATGTACTCTCCCCCCCAATCAGATTGTACTGTAAGAATTTTCTTATCAAATTTTCGTTCAACAAGCTTCTGAAAGTTTACAAAGGCAGCCAAGGCATCAGATTTTTTCTTAAGCAAATAAATCCAAGTAAACTTGCTATAATCATCAATGAAGCTTACATAGTAATCATGGCGACCAACGAGAGGTAGGTGCAGGACCCCATACATCAGAAAATATTAACTGAAGAGGTACTGTAGATACACTAGTTGATATTGGATATGGTAACTGATGACTTTTAGCTTGCTGACAAGGATCACACACTAACTCATGACTAGAATCTGGAACACATGGAAGTTTATTTTTGCTAACAATATGCCTAACTATGACAAACGAGGGATGACCTAAACGACTATGCCACCGAGACTGAGATGGTGTAGTGGCAACAAAAGCATGCTTCTGGAAACTTGATGACTCCAAGGATGAAATAAGAGGATAAAGCCCACCAACACACCGTCCTTTATGAATTATTTTCTTGGTGACCTGATCCTTAATCAAAAAGAAGAAGGGGTGAAACTCTATGAAAACTCTATTATCATATGTGAAACGATGAACGAGAGAGGAGATTTTTAGAAGCATTGGGAACATAGAGTACATTGCGAAGATGGAAATTTCGAGCATGGTTATGAACTATTGATTGACCAATATGGGAAATAGTCATACCTTGACCATTGGCCGTGTTGACCTTGTCGTAGCCCTTGTATGTGTCTCTCATGGACAAGTTGTTGAGTTCTCCGGTAATATGATGAGTGGCACCAGAATCTTGGTACCAATTAGTATCCACTCCATAGGCAGCATTGATCTCCTTCTCACCATAGCTGTCGGCTTCCTCATAGCGTGACCAACAATCTTTGGCGTAGTGGCCTTCCTTGTCACAAATTTGGCAAGTGACATTGACCCATGGAGTTGTACGACGGCGCCCACGGCCACGTCCTCGACCCCCTCCTGGAGGTCCACGGCCACCACCACCACGGCCCTGGTACGGCGGACGGTTATCACGACGTCCATCCCGCCGCTCATCTCGACGCTCGTCCCGGCGATCACCGCGGGGATTTCCAGAGCCGTTGTTGGAGTAGTATTGTTGGCGCCGCTGGCGAGAGGCAACGTTGGCCGATGTCTCAAATTCTTCAGATGGCGATGCGTTGAGCATCTCTTGACGCTGATCATAGGCATGCAATTGAGAGTATAGCATGCTCGGCGAGATAGGTGTGGTCGCCACACCCGGCGCGGCGACAAGCGAGTTGTAGCCGCCGCCCAGCCCGGCGAGGATGTAAGACACGAGCTGGCGTTCTTGCGAGAGGATGACCGGCGGAGATAAGTTCGTCGGCGAAACCACCGCATCTTGGTGAGAAACTCAGAGGTAGTCATCTGCAACTTTTTGGTGTTCGCGAGCGCCACAAGCAGGTTGGTGACGCGGGCTTCACTCTGAGCCGCGAACATCTCCTCGAGGGCCTTCCAGACACCGGCAGAGTGCTCGATCCGGTGGACATGGGGCAGAATTTCGAGAGAGAGAGATTGCAGAAGATATGACAGGACCGATTGGTCCCGAGCAAGCCAGGCACCGTAAGCCGGATTGGGGACCGGTTGCGCCTGATCATCAGCGGTTTTCTCCGCCGCTGTCGGCGGGAGTTCTTTGGCCGGCTCAGCGTCGGAGCCATCTAGTAGGCCAACAAGTTGTGCCCCTCGGATTGCGGGGAGCACCATGGAGCGCCACGGCGGAAAATTTTGCACAGTGAGCTTTTCCGTCGGGGGGTTTCCGAGGTTGATCGGAACGAAGCTGCTCGAAGACGCCATGGCGAACGAGCGGCCGAAGTTCGACGAGGTAGATGCGATCAGGTAGATGAGGCGGAAGAGCCTGCTCTTGATACCATGTAAAAATAACGTAACAGGGTATTTGGGTTCTACTCGGATGATATCCCGAGCCCCTTGATGTTCTATTTATATTGGTGCTATGCGTCACCAGGCGGTACAACGTGTTTGACAAGATTACAATGCTGTATCGTAACAGACTCAAACTCATAATCTAACACGTGGGACGCGATCAATGTCGGCATCATGCCTTGCAGTCGTAGTTGTATCTTATATGTCCATCATGTGGATGATGTTGTGTGGCAGCGACGATGTGTTGATGAAGATGTTGATGAAGACCACATTGATGCAGACTTTGGTGGTGATGTTGGAGCAGCGGTCGATGATGGTTTGTCGCTCGAAGGCGTCCCTCGCGGCGACGATAGTGTCGATGTTGTGCTGTTGGAGAAGTCGATGAAGAACCTGCATCTGTTTCCACACCAGCCTGGCGTTTGGATGGTGCATGTTAATGTCGGTTCTCGGAGTAGATGTGCTCTAAGAAGATCTTGACTCGTAAAATCTTGTAGTCGTACAGTTTGAAGTCGTGGCTCGGCAGTTCGGTTCGGTCGTGTTATCACGGGGTGCTGGAGGTCGTCATCCCGATGTCGAAGGGGCACTGATGACGCATGCACGCCCGTGATACGAAAGTGCCCAGCTGCGTCGTGCATGCATGCGGCTCCATGTGACTCGCGCATGGCCGCGCGCGCGGGCTGCTGCAGCATCTCCTGATTGATTTGCTTGGTGAGGTGAAGACGTGTCTTGATGGCCTGGTGTGGTCGAGCGCCGCACACGTAATTGGACAGGCTCGTCCGGCTGGCCGACGTTCTGCTGGCGGCCAGTCGCGCCGCCCGCCCGCTCGCATGCATGTTGCCGCCGGGTTCGCGTGTACGTGCATGCACATTAGATGGCGTTGCTGCTGATGCCGTCTGGTGCCCTGTCAAACCTCAAACGTGCCCTCCCTGCGTGACCGCGTCGGCGCGTGGAGTCGCTGCCGCTCTAGGTGAATCTTGCGCGCTAGGTCGCCGTCCCAGGAGCGCCACCGGCGCTGCCTGATTTGCTGAGAGCTGATCTTTTTTTTTTTTTTGCGAAACTGCTGAGAGCTGATCTGATTGGTGCATAATCACCGTGAATAGGAAATTATATTTAAAACGTAGGATCGGTTTCGTGAGACTAACGGTTCTGATACCACGTAAGATTACTGCACTTACTTGCCAATTGAAATCAAAGTTCAAACTGATAAAATATAGACTAGGCAACGCATTTATATTTAACACTCCTCTCACATGTAAGCTATTTTTAGTCCTTATCATGGGTTCGGTGTAGGCCGCAATTTTTTTTTATTTTTAATACGGTACGAGCATGGTCTTGAACTTAAGAGAAGACATCAGAAGGGGATGCCGATTATGACAAGGAGAACCTAGGATCGGCGTTCGTGAGACTAACCTCTCTAATACCATGTAGAAAATTATAGAACCGTAATATTTGTTTCGTGTTTATTCCGGTGACCCTCATGGGGTATATATAGAAGTACACGAGGAAGGAGACTTAGAGTACATGATGGTATCTCTAGAGTTCTAATCTAACTCAGTGTCCTATATGTATTATAACACAGGGGATGCGGTGGAGCTCGCAGCTCGGCGCGGAAGATAGGAAGCCCGACCCACGGCCACTCCATAGGGCGGGACAGAGGAGCGCTCGCCTCGGGCCCTTAGGAGAGCTGGACCCTGGTCCAAGATTTATTTGTACACTTACACTTATACTCTTTAGAACATAGAGTTTGAAATAATTCTAGAAAATATAGATGCTCTAACTTGCAGCTTATCATGCTCTACTCTAACTTCTCTTATCTAAAAAAATATTTCAATATTTACTTATAAGATCATACAATTTAGAATAACTTTAGAAAATATAGAAGGCTCAAGCTGCACCTTATCGTGCCTCAACTCCGACTTCTTCTAATAAAATTATTTACATATTTATGTATATATTTTTCTTGATTACATGATTTTCTTCGGACCTTCCCAAATATGCATAACAACACCGACCCTCGGAATTTTTTGGTGATCAATTGTAGAGTACATATGTATATACACGTGTGTACACAAGTAGCTATTGTTAGAAATAAGAATCATGGTATATAGTTCACTCAATCAATAAAAATAATTAGTTTTAAATGTCTTCACTGAGATTTCAAATACCATGGATCTTTCAAGTATAAGTACTATTTACTTTTTTATTACATTACCCTAATATTTCTCTTGATAAATACTAATTTTTTTTAAGTCTTTTGTGTGTTACCAAGTGGTGAAGCCTGAGATTGTTAAGTGGCCAATACCAATCATGTTTAAACTTTACGTAATATTTATGAATTTAACATAAGTTTGTACCTTTAAGGAATTTTCTAGAGTAGGGGGACCATGCCCCCCCCCCCTCACCCTAGAAAAGCTTCACTAGTGTGAACAAGGAGGTCTTGGTGTCATTTCGCCCTAGGGCCCCCAAAATCTATGGACCAGCCCTGGCTCGAGCTTGCACCGATCTACTCCTCCTCCGTGTTCTGTAGTGTGTCTACTGCTCCTCCTTCGTGTCTTTGCACCGATCTACTCCTCCTCCGTGTTCTTGCAGTGTGTCTACTGCTCCTCCTTCGTGTGTTCTTTCCTCTCATCGTGACTCGTGAGCAAGTGCAAGGCAACAGACTGGGACAGAGTTTTGACCGGCCAACTCCATCCCTGTGCCGATGTGTATCTGAGTTTTTCTTTTAATCGGCGGGACCTACCAACCAATCCGATCTACACACGTGGCAAGCTATGGCAATGTTAGTTTGTGTGGGCATGCATGGTTGTACTATGAAATTAAGAGAGCCATGAGTAGGAAGGGTAGAAGGAGATCATAGTGCTCATGGTGTAGGCACGGGCGATCATGGGTTCCATTGGCGGATCTCGGCTCGCTTCTTCTCGAACCATAACGTTGGTGTCATTCATGTTGCTCAAGGGGGAAGGGCCTTTACTTTCCCCCTGAGGAAATCATGATCGGGATAGCGGACGTAAAGCTATTGAACTTAGGTATGCTCTTTCCTTTTGTCGAAGTGGAATCGTAGAGCACAATGTGAAACGATGAGATAGAATGCAATAGAAATAGAAATAAGGATAGCGAACGGGTTACCTACTCCTAAGGGTCAAAGCAAGCCCTTTAATTCAATTCTTTAAGTCGACGAGCATGATCCTGGTGTCCTCCACTTGAAAATTGGCAACAGCGTCAAGCCTTTGCAACTCTATGGCCTCTTTGGCGAGGTTGATGTAGATGGCAGCCGAGGCCTCCTTCTCTAGCCGCTTCTTCTCGTCCCTCTTTGGTGAGGTTAATGTAGATGGCATTTTAAGAGGCGACCAACATCTTCTACAACCTCTCGCTCAAGGAAATGGTTCAAGCTTCTTGGGCGAGATTGGTCTTGGTGGATTTTTGCCCTTGGGGCGAGATGGAAGTGTATTCTGGCCATGAGCATAATTTTCGTCATTGAGGAGGACCGTAGCTGTGCCTATCTTCCACTTGGGATCGTCCTTAACCGGTTCCAACAATGGAGCATGTGGAAGCCTTCTTTCATTTGGTCTTGAAAAACTTCAAGGCCCGAGGAACCTGCAAATACAAATTGTTAGGTTTAACAAGATATGTACTTTGATGTAATGACGATGCCCGTGCCCTTACCACTACAATAATGCATGTGCCGCTCTCCGGGTGAGCAAGGACATGCTCGATTGCGGCACATAACTTGTACGTCTCTTGCTTGATGTAGACCCATCTTTTTTTGACAGATTCCTCATTGCGATTTCTAATGATGTTGAAGGGCTTGTGAAGCTTCCTCTCATTGTAATCTTGGATGACCTTGCGCCAATAGTCTTGGCCTTTTTTGCTGGGCGCCATTTATTGAGTCTTGGCTAATGGTGAGCCAAGAGTTGCAGAGCACTTCGTCATCCTTGTCGGTGAAGCTGAAGTTCCTATGGTTCTCTCATTTCTTCTTTGCAACGCCAACACCGGCACTGGTAGCCACATGCATGTTGATCAGGCACCAAAGTGTGCTCGCCCTCCTGTAATCCCTCCTCGTCATTAGGGTACATGGCCGTTGGCTGTTGTGTCGGCTGGGTGTAGAACAACGGGTCACCCTTGATGTCTACATGCGTCCAAGGCTTCTCCCAGTAGGTCTACGAATCACTGGGTGTGAGATGATGACGGTGCACGATAAAGAAGACGCGGCAGCGAGAGCGTACTGGGTCGTCCAGAGTCCTGCTCCGGTGCTCCCCCCTAACACAAGTTGAGAGGCTTTTTTTTTGTTTTTCAAACTTAGGCCCACTGACCAATATCCATCCAATGTATGTCTATATGTATAGATAAGGTATTTCCGGTCTGATTTAGGGACAAACTGGTGGGGCGCGTATGTGAAGACGTCCACGACGATTTTATATGTCATGCCTATTCTGTACACGCACGTCATCGTAGTAGTACATTATACGTACAAGACAACGCGGACCATACGGGCCTCTAGAGGGTCGTACGTACATATCAGATTTTTAAATTTTACGATCATAACACTGCTTACGAAGGGGTATGAGAAGATCTCAACCGTCCTTATTTTTAACGCGGCCTGACATTTGCCAAGGGGGGAGCACCGGAGTAGAAGTGGGTCGTCCATTGTCAGGTCAGACGCTATCATTTCTTCAAACATGTTGTGGGGGACCGGCATTTTCTCCGACGGCACCGCTCGCGTCTTGCGTAAGGGAGTTGAACATCATCGGCAGTAAGCTGTGGGGATTACATCTTCGACAGGATCTGGATGCGTGTGCTTCCGCCGTCGCGCCGTATGTGAGTGCTAGGCGCCGATGCACCTCTGGTTGCCATTGCTCTAGCCAGTGGCAAGGCTACCACCACCACCGTGAAATACGGCGGGCCGTTGGACGTGGCGGGGCACATGCGCTTCGTGGCCTCTACTAGGCAGTGCCCTACGCTGGAGCGCGAGGTTCCGAGCAAGGCAACAATGCAAGTGTTGTCTCCGCATTGAGGGGCAGACAAGCCCGCTGGCGGCAAGCTCCCTTACATGCCCCCGCAGTCGCCCGGTTCCAGTGAGCGCCCCGCCCTCCTCGTCACCAGGGCCAGAACGACCAGAAACGACGATGGCGGGCCACGACACTGCCGGAGGATATTGTCCCTCTCCTCATGATTCCTCTCTCCCAGCAACCCAGCACATGGCTGGAGACCCTTCCTGGCCACTCGCAGCCCAGCCCCGACGTTGCTGCTGCCCCTTGACTGTCCCCGATGTACGTCATGCCGCTACCCCTGCTTGCATCTTCGTGATGTCGTTTGCATCTCCGTCCAACGCATCCGTAGTAGAGCTTGCACCTCGCGGTGGGCCACTCTCGCCTCTCTAAGTCGCGCACCGTGACGCTTGGGCGCTTCGCCGGCCTGCCGTGTCTCAAGCTGCAGTCGCTCTTACGGAAAAAAAAACAGGGCTCCGGCTCCGTGGCGAACAATGATAACTTCATGCGGCAGCGGTGATACGGCTCAGGAAGACGTCCGAGGAGCAGTGATTTAGGTTTGGACGGTACTGTGTAGTTTTATGTTATCGACCTCACGTTGTGGTCGCCATATTTATAGGGGATCGCATCATTGTTTTCCATTACAAACACGAGATGTGAGCGAAAGTTTCCTTCACGAACACGAAGTGGCGAGCGAATGTGGGAGGGGCGACGCACGAAGGCGCACTTCGCGATGGCCGATGGATGAAAGCGCAAAGTGACTGACCAATCCACAGAAACCATAGCTTCTTTACTAGTACAATACTCGTGCATTGCTACAAGAAAAACATATATATCCAATCTCATGCAACCTCTTATTGCTGAGAGTATCCCTCTATGTTTATCTCTCGCCGCGAGCCTACGTTTGTAAGATCCACTGACGTGACTGATGCTAAGTCGGTGACACCACCACCCGGCTAAGGACGAGGTTTCCCAAAATTATTCGCAAAATCGATTGACCCACGTAACCCAGCCCTACCAAAACTATACAGAACAAAACATAAACATGCGCATGACTGCACCAATTACCCAAAATTGTACGAGTCTTCACATGTTATAATTTATTTTCATTCTTATTACATTTTTTATGAAATGTTGAGTCTCCATGGGACGATCTTCTCTCGTACCTACTTTGGTACCGTTCCGTAACAGCAGCAATCGCATATAAACATACTGTGAAAAAAAGGACACGAGAGAATCTTATAAGTGGATTCGTCTGTTAACCGAATGCACGACCAACATCTGTAATAAGAGGTTGCACGACCAACAATCCATATAGAGAGGTTCCTAATCTTGAGCGGGTCACACTACATGAATTAATAGCGGTGGGAGGTTGGTATATTTGGTGGCAACGGAGGGAGGCCGTGAAGGGTGAGAGGGTTAGTCCTACAAAGAATTCAGCTTTTGCAATTAGGGCTCTCACTGCAAACTTTGGAGCTAGTCAGGGGAAGTCAAAGGAAAAGGAACTCAAGTGGTTGAAACCAACTAAAGGTAAACTCAAACTTAACACCGATGCATCCTATTTTGCAGATGGTTCTGGTGCTGCAGGTGGAGTCCTGAGAAATGAAAAAGGGGAGGTTATGGCGGGATACTATTGCATGTTGGAGAATATGCTCAGCCCGGCGACTGTAGAGGCAACAGTGATGCTTAGGGGGCTTGAAGTTCTGGAGAAACTGGGTTGTACTTCCTGTCAAATAGAAACAGGCTCCTTGGATATTATAAAAGAATGCAACGGTGAAGTGGAGATTAATAGCCCTTATGCTGCAATTCTAGCTGGAAATTTCCAGAAGGCTAGTGATATGATGGAGATTTCGTTTGTACACTGTCATAGGGAAGCTAATCAAGTGGCTCATGAGTTGGCAAAGTATGCTTACAGATCAATTGATAGTCTGTTTTGGGAGGGTGATACTCCAAGTTTTATTCTTCCTTATGTAATGAATGATGTGACTTTGTTCACAATAATGTAACAATACTTGGTTGAGAAGGCAGCAAGTTTCAGACGCACTCTTTTCCTTCCAGGGTACCGAAGGGGGCTGAAAGGTTTTTAATGAGGCGACTTGCTAACCTTAATATATGTGGTTTAAGTTTCAAAAAAAAAATATGTAAAAAATTTAAAATTAAAACTATTGATACCATTCCTATCGAAAAAATCTTAATTTAGACCGATGAAATAAATAGAATGACAAATGTGGCATCTGCCATGTTGAAGGCAGAGGAAGCAGCTGTAGTCACTTGATCTACTTCCAAACATATACTCTGCCTTCCATGGGCCCGTGCCGGACGAGCCTGTCCAAATACGTGTACTACACCAGGCCATGAAGACACGTCTTCACCTCACCAAGCAAATCAATCAGGAGATGCTGCAGCCAGGGCCGTCTCCAGAAATTCAGGACCCCTGTACGGAAGTTTAAATAGGTCCAAACATAATTACCAAAATAATGTAATAACATTTTAGACTCCAATATATATTTCATTGCAAAATTTGCAATGGTATATTCGTAATCAATCTTCTTCTGTTCTTTAGCATGTCGCTCTCAAGACCTGAGCATTAAGTTTTTCTTGTTTCATTATAGAACGCAAGTAGGACTTCAATTGCTCACTTTAGATGGCCAAAATCATATTTTCTAATTTTATCCGTACCAGTCCTTGTTATAGGAACACAAAAGCACACAAATGTTGAAAAGGACAAACCAATGGATGCACTTGTGTACAGTATACTCAAAGCATCTCCACCGGTGCTCCCAATAATGCTATAGAGCATTTCCACCGGCGCTCCTGGTAGTGCTTCCAATAGCTCTATTAGTATCCTAGTGAGAGAAAACGTCCACACCGGCGCTCCCCAAAAAGCGTCGGCATGTTCTGGAGCCCCATAAAGCGCCAGCGCGCACGAAGAGATCCATATGCGAAGGGCTTCGATCGGGGTTGCAGGCGCCCGAAAGGATCCCTCTGGCACCTTCGACGGTAGCGCCCCCGACGCAGCGTCCCCGCCCTTTTTTCCGCTGCTGAGGAGTGTCGCCGCGTGTAGATACATGGCGGAAGCTAAGGGCGACATTGATGGTGACACAACAGACCTTGGTCGCCGCCGTGCTCGGCGCGTCCAGCGTGCGTCGAGGCCTGCCGCCCCGTGCCTCAAGGAACCTTGCGCAACGATCGTGAGCAGTAAGTGGTGGGCAATTGGGGGAGAGGTGGCTGAAATTGCAAGCTAGTGGAGTGCTTGACGGGGACACGGGGAGGAGGCAGAGGCCACGACCGCCAGTGGATGAGAGGCCGTGCTCGCCTTGCTCGCTGCAGTGCTCGGCGCGTCCAGCGTGCGTGGAGGCCATGCTCGCCTCGCTCGAGCCGGAGGCCGACAGGGATGACGCGCGCTGCAGCGACGACAGGGGCTTGGGAGTGCATATGCCCTTCGTCAATCTGCAGCAACGATGGGTTTGGGGCGTGCTAGAGTCGTGTCGTGGCCTCGGCGGAGAAGCCCAGAAAGTCAGCATGGATGGGAGGATTCGGCGGCGGCGGGAGCTGCGGGCGCGATGGATTTGGGGTGATGTGCGGCGGGTGAAAGCTGGCGGTGGGGAGCTTGGAGAAGACGCCTCCCCACGGTTCTCTTGTTTTGCTTTTTTTTTTCGTTTTGGGCTTTTTCTATGGGGCACGGTGTGAGATACCGGTGTGGGAACACAGGAAAATTCCGTCGGCACTCTGCCCCAGTGACCCTAATAGGCAGCTACTGGCGCAACTGCCGTCGCTTATCTGGGGAGCACGGTTGGAGATGCTCTCACCAACGCAATGGATGGAGGAAAAAAACTTAAATTAAATAGAACTTCGAGCTGGATTGTTAACTTTTGGCTAGAGCCTGAACGCACCTGATGTGGTGAATCGCCTGAACCATGTCGCTGGCCGCTAGTGCTTGGCTTCGCGCTGCCCATTCTGAACCCATGCAGCGTGCTAGCCTGGGACTACTTGCTCCGGCAGCGGCGCCGTCAAAGCATCAAGCGAGGCGTGAGATTGCCGATCCGGAAACAAAGCGACAGGCAATGAAACTGCTGCGTCCAGGGCCCGAAACTAGGCTGCAGTGCCTCCGAAAATTAGCTCACATAGCAACTAGCAAGTACTACTGCTTAGGAAAACATATATGGGTTTCCTACATGTACGGGGAGTCGCGGGGACAGAAGGAGAAGGTTTTCTGGCGCTTGTTCGTTAGGTTTCCTCGTGACGGATCGTGTGATAGTTGGAAGCCATATAGACGCTGGTTTTTTTTTACATAGGAGCTGATCGTGTGGGAGTTTGGACGTCTGGACGCCGGTTTTTTACGTACGAAGCTTTGAGGGGTCGATCGCTCTGGGTTTTTTAACGGACCATTACGTCCCTCCTATTATTGCAATTTATAATATATATAGTAAAGATATAAACAAATATGGGAGTCTCGATTTGGTCCATCCCTCGTACAATCAGACATAGAACTTTCCTTCAATGTCGATTAAAAGAAGATCGCAAACAGGCATTAAACGTCGTTATTGCTTTCCCACAATGTCGATTAAAAGGGCCACGCTGCCCCAATTTCATTATGATCAACGCTTCTCGTATCTTTACCAAATCGGAAGCCGCTGTCATTGCACATACCATCTTTTGTTTCAGCCCCATATAAACACAGGATCTTACGTGATCAGTCAAAAGCAACGTTCCCTTCCGTCCCGAGAGCTTCTCTACAAACCCCAAGTGCTCCCCATGGCTTCCAAGGTCGCCACTGCCGCTGCCTCCATCTTGATTCTGGCACTCCTCCTTGTGTCCTCCGGTAAGCCGTTTTCAAATTATATTGTGGTTTTTGGTTCGTCTTACGTAAAAGTTATCTAAGTTTGACCAGGTTTATTTGGTTTCATTAGATCGGTGCTGAAACATATGTTCATAATCTATTTATAAGATCTAATACATTTTTCTAAGAACTTGGTCAAACATTGGCAAGTTTGGCTTGAGACAAACAATACTCCCTCCGTTCCTTTCTATAGTGCCTATTATTTTTTGGCACGAAAATTAGCGCAAGCAAATTTATTGACACAAAATCCCCAGCGCTATTTGAGAGAAAAAAAAAGGAAACTGGAAACAGATCGGAGACGTAATCTGCTCCCTACGCGCGGCCTACTCCTTCCTAATCTCACGTGATCTGTATTTGCTATTTCCTTAACAGACGCGTGCGTGATCTACTCCTTCCTAATCTCACGTCCAGATTTTCTCTACGTGATTGCATACCAGATTTTGTCAACGTGAACAGATTCTTTCCAGATTTTCTGGACGGAAACAAATCGGTGGAAGGGGTTATTTGCAAAAAAACACAGTTTCCTCTTATATTCTGAAACAATTGCGAAAAAACAATAGGCATTACAGAAAGGAACGAAGGGAGTACATCTTTCTAGCATCCGTACCGTACATGTAAAGATGTTTACCATAAGATTAGTCATATCGTAGAGTTGTTTACCATAAGATGTTTATATATCATATAACAGCATCATAATTTCCTTATGTATACTGATTTGTAGAATCTTAATGCAAAATTATTTATAAGATATATTTAACATTTTTTAAATTCTACTTGCTATGATATAGTACCTATAATATCATGATCTCTATCATTATTAATTATAATAACAGCATGCATGTAATGCATGATATTAGCTATCATATTCTAGTTTAGCAAATTTTCTCTGATCACGCAGATGCCACTCCTACTGTCCCTAAGTGCATGACGTACCCTGCACCGGTGGTTTCCGAGTGCGTAAACCCCGATGAATGCATTAATGTGTGCACAGTCCTAGGCGGCGGCACCGGAGGATACTGCTCATCCTACAAGGCCTGCTACTGTATTAAGTGCTCAAGTCAAGAGGCTTTTTTCCTCGCACGCGCAGATCTCATGCGGGTTCTCGAAAAAGTCAAGAGGCCGTGAAGCATTCTACAAAGTCAATTTCAGTTGAACATAAAAAACTTTAGCTTGAATGCATGATTGGGCGTCACTTGTTAGGAGTAGTACCAATAAGTACTAGATGATGGGCAGCCTTCGATTCCTGTGGTTAATTAGTTTCTTTGTCTTCAAAGTATGAAGACAGTAATAATTCTATTTCAAATCAGAGGGGCTTTCATCCTTGAAACTACGTTTACATCCTTCTTTTAACTTCTGCAATGGAAAAAAATATGAGAATTTTTCTCATATAAACTTAAATTTGGTGTCCTATTGAATTGATTTATCTGTATGTAAGGACTTCTTTCTACCTAGCTTTGGTTTGTACTAGGTGTGCATCTCAACAGAGTTGCTATTTGGTACGTGCACGTCGGATTGTCGGAAGCACATGGCGTTTTAGGGCTTGGCCAGCAAGTTCAATCAATCTGCAATCTGAGCTAGCTATGTACATGGGTCTCTCGCCGAACAATCTTGATCTGCTTCCTTTGTCGTGGGAAGGTACGAGAGCTGTGCCAACAAGCCGACAAACCTGGTCCAGGTAGAAGACCTGCGCGGCTACTCTGTGGATCCATTCGCCTAAGACCGAATCCTGCAAATTTTAGACCTTTATTTCATCCTTGTAATTCTTCAGTAATGGGGCACATGAGTACTATCTTTTATGCATGAGAAACATCGAAAGGTACCAAGTACCAACTAGTTGATGCCCAATTATGTTTACGATGTGAATTTATCCATCAACTTACTCACCTTCCAGGGTTCTAAAATCCCGGCATTGTCAATTCGTGTGGTTGATGAAAGCAGAATGCATGACAGTCTGCAACTGTGATCTGTAGACAATGAAATGTTATCCCACGATACAGAACACTCGAAAGAAAGGGTAAAATACATGGCGCCGTACCTAAACTCGGCAGCCTTGGCCGCCTCCATCACCGTACTCAGGAATACGCATTCTACCGTAACTAAAGACGGTTACAAGGCCCATCTACGGTCCCCGGTGCGGTGTAGAGCAGCGTACTCGCTGACATGGCAAGTTGTGGACCCCAAATGACAAATCCCAAATGGGTCCAGCCACGCAATATTTGTAAAAAGCCCCCCAAATCTACTAGTGTTTCTAACTATAGGTCCCTCCTCAACTCCATCCCCTTCTTCCGGAGCCAATCTTTGGGAGATGACTCATGTCATATACTTGGACCCTAGCAAAACGGATTTAATCCTATGGAAGCTAACCATGGATGGTTGCTACTCTTTCAAGCTGGCTTACACCATGCAATTCTTTAGACACCCGAAATCTTATATGTCTTCCTTGGTTTTGATACGGGACGACCTTCGGTCTCCACCGCATCATGTGCGTCAACGCCGACACGTCACGCAAAGGTGAATCTTCTCCTTTATGCGTGCCTACAATTGTCTCTCATGAATGGTATGCTACTTCATCCTCCTTCATATGACCATGATAGGAACACATCGCCAAGTACGGAGGAAGTGGACGACACCATGGAGGCTCGAGGACTCAAGGCCGAGGTCGCGGAAGCATGGAAGAGAACGTCGAGGATAAGGAGACGCGCCAGGAAGACCGGCACCGCCGCACCGCCACTACGCTCGAGGACGACGCGCACCGCCGCCCTACCCGCGCCGGCCCTATCGCCCTACATGTGCCGGCCCTGACGCCCCACTGCAAAGAGCATCAAATCTGAACCCTTTATCCCTTTGTATGCCTAAACTACCCTTCCTTTGGTGGCTCCCTATATATAGGCTCCCACCTCCCCCTTCATTAGGTTAGAGTTGAACTTGAGTGAGAACTTGGCTTATGCCTCCACCATCCCTTTGGGATTAGGGAAACCCCCTCCATAGATTTACCCAAATCTATTGTACAAGGCACTCCTTATATGATTAGTCTCTCACACTCGTGATTCTACCACCGGTCTCTCACTCGTGTGATTCCACCGATCGTATACCGATCTTCCTCTCGGGGATTCTACCGCGTGTCTCTCCCTTGAGAGATTCTATCGGGATAGTGGTTCGGGCTATCGGGAGTAAACCGAATTGTATCGGGTTGGTGTGTGTTTGCGTGTGTTCATCGTGTTCATCGCCGTGTTCTTCGTGTTCTTCCTCTCCCCGCCTTTCCCTCGGTCAATTCGTGAGATCGGGCAACCCACGTGGCCTTAGGCCGCATCATATGGTATCAGAGCAAAGGTTGCCACGAATTTGACCCTCCAATTTCACCAATTTCGCCCAAAAATTTCCCCAAAAAATTTTGCCCCAAAAAATAGCTCGAATTTGGATCTCTGGATTTGTTGAGTTTTTTGTGGGTTTGGTCCACAGATCTGGTGTTACTAGTGCTGATCTATCAATCCCCCGATTTTCGTGGCCTATTTCCTTGTCAATCTCTCAGAATCGACCCTTTTACGTCCGAATTTCCGCTGCCTGCGTCGTGCTGTTCATCGAGTTCATCCTCGAAATTTCCTGGCCGGCACTGCCGGGCTATCCTCGGCGGCACTGCCGCTCGCCCACGCCACCGCCAGCTACCTCGCAGTCCGCCACCAGCAGCTTCCAGCTCGCGCGCAAGCCCCGACCTACCATCTCGTCGCCAAACTGCGCCGCAAGCCGCGCCGCCGCCCAGCTCCACGCGCCTGTGCCAAACCGCCGGCCCACCCCCACGCTGAGTCCCGCCCCTGGCCCAGCTCGCCTTCACCAGCTGCCCGGCCCACTAGGTCCACATCGCCGCTCCGCGCGCGCCTCTGATCATCGCGACGCCCACCTCGTTTCCATGCCGCCACACGCCCTACAGCCATCAGGCCGCCTGCGCTCCTTCTCGCCTCAGTCCGAGCCGCCACTCCCCACTGGGCACAAGGCCCAAACCCACGCGCGCTCAAGCTCCAACCACCACGCGCAGCACAGCATCCCTGCCAAGTCTCAATTCGCGCAGAAATCGCCTTGGCCGGTCAGACCGGATTTCTGACCGGGCCGTCCGGTCTACAACCGGGGCCCAGACCGGTGCCATCCGGGCACAATCCAGGGGCCCATCCGGTTCCAGATCCGGTTCTGGACCGGGCCGGCCGGTTCCAGGTCCGGTTTGACCGGGTTCTGGACCGGGTTTGACCCAGTTTCGCCCAATTCTGACTCCACTTTTTGCTCCAAATTTTGACAACTTTCCGGCGCCCGTTTGACACCAAACTTTCACAGTTATCCCCTTTCATCTTGACTCTAATTTTGACACCGTTTCCGAAATTTTTCGACTCCAAAATTTTGACACCTTCGATCGCTCGTCGTGACCCAACTTTTCGGGCATTGACTTAATTTGCTCGGTTTCCGTTTTGGAGTGCAAGGATTGTCTTTCGAGCTTCCGCGTCTACATCAACACCGCGGCGACACCGTCGGCACCCCGGACTCCGGCGCAACTACGACACCATCGTCGCCATCATCGCAAGTTCGTGTGCTTGACACCGCCTAACCTTTTCATCTAGGTATAACTTGCACCCCTCACCCCTTGTAGCCACGTTCTTTCTTTGTGTACCTATCACATTGAGAGTGGCTTTCCGAGTGTTGCGAAGCATTGCACAAGTGTCACGACCGTGAGAGGGTGTGTGTGCGTTATGTTGAGCAAAGCTCCGAAGCAAGCTCGGTGAGAAAGATACACAAAAGAAGAAAAAGTGTGACATATACATAGAGAAAAATAAAGCTTCTAAGCATAGAAAAAAAAAGTGAAAAAAAAGAGAAAAAAAAATAATAGAAAAGAGTGTGTGTCCACCGATACCGAGAAGTGCAAAGCTTGTGCGCACTAAGAGAGAAAAGAGAAGAGTGGCATTTGTGCAAATCTTGTTGCTTCTTTCTTGTGCAACCAAGCTACGGTCTCTCTTGTGTTGGCGTGACACCGAGCTTATAGTCTTCGTTAGGATCATCTTGTTACTTAGCTCACTTCCTTGGTCGCGCTAACCCCATTGTTCTCCGTTGTGTGTGTTTCCGTGTTTCCTTGACATAGATCACCACTCTTGATATTTGACTTTGGATCTTACCCACATTTGACAATAGACTTTTCCGTTGATCTTTTTCGTTTGCTATCCACCCCTTACCCACCACATATAGAGTTTTTAGCCTTTTGCGTGTGCTTTGAGTGTGTGTGTGAGTAATCCCGATACATTTCGACTTTGCTCTTGACTTGAACCATTTTTCCGATACTTTCTTGAAAGGTGGGATACTTGTGTAGTTTTCCTTCCACCATACATATACACCGATCCTAGTGAGAGATACACATGATGACCCCACTAGAGCAAGCCGAGATGAGAGCATACTTCGCCGAGCTAGATGCTCGAGAAGCCCAAATGACATCCAAAGAAAAAGCCGAGTGCAACGCATACTTCAAATACCTTGAGAGCAAGAGTGACATACACCATGAGTTGAGTGAGGACACTTTGATTTCTAACAACTTAACCTCTACTCCTCTTGTGTTGTCTTCCTCTTTGCTAGGTTGCTCGGACATCGACGACGCCATTGCCATGGAGATGAGGGACTCCACTATATGTGAGATGAGCGATTCCACCATATGTGAGCTTGAGTGCCTCCACTTCGAGAGCATGAGCGATACACCAAGTGAGATGAGAGTGGTAGTTGATAGGTCATGTGAGGCCATTTCGAATTCTAACAACTTACCCTCTACCTCTAGTGTGTTTCCTTGTGTCTCATTAGGTTCCATGGATGACGAGACGCCGATCATGGAGAAGATGTACATGGTGCATGAAGATGATGATATCACACCATGCTTGATTGAAGATGAACATGAAGGCCACATCGAGCCTACCACTTCCACAACACCTACCTCATATGAGCGGGACTACAAAGGTACCTATATGGGTGTTGATGATGCCATGATCCCACTAGTGGACATGATGATTTGTGAGTGCTTGCATGAGTTGGATGATCCTATTGCTATGTCATATGCTTCTTTCAATTTCCCTTGTTATACTTGTGATACCACCATTGTTGATCATGTGGAAATAATTGCTTGTGACAATTTGACCATGCCATGCTATGATACAAACTTGAACATGTTTTGTGCTACATGCTTGCAATATTCTCCCATTAGTGCAACCAAAATGTTGAATACTTTCTCTTTCCAATGCTTGGTTTGCCATAATGTTAACATGCTTGTAAATGAGATTGCCCCCATAGCTCTCTCAAATTTTGGAGAATTTGCATATATCCATGATGAGCATGTTCATGTGTTTACCCCGCATATTCACCATATCTATTATAATGCTTTGCTTAACGCTAATGGTGATGTGCAAAAGAAATGGACCATCATGATGGATGATGTGTTCATATACCATGCACACACGTTCTTTGCTTTGCCTATTGTGTGTGTAGGTACAAGAATGCCAATGTCAACCTCGATTGAGCATGAGTTGACAAAGAGAGCTCTTGAGAGCATAATACAAGTAAGTACAAGATCGAACCCGGCTCTAATACCTTTCCCATGCTTTGCATTGAACATGCCGAACAATTTCTCTTTCTTATGGTTCTTTTGCAAGCATGATGATATGATTCTTATCGTTGGTGTTGCCACAAATATGAGGACCAATTTCTCTTTCCGATGGTTTGTGTGGACACATGTTGATGATACTTTGGACACTCTCCCTTATGTGTTTTTGCCAAATTATACTCTTATTGCTTCAAGGATGTTGAACAATTTCTCTTTCCGATGCCTTGAGTGCAATAATGCACATGAGTTTCTACATGAGATGGACATCATAGTCGTCTCACAATTTGGAGATTTTGTGTTTCCGCATTTGGAAGATGTCCATATGGAGTTCTTACACATTGACCTTGCATATGCGTTATTCTTGATATATTTGTGTTGTGCTAACGGTGTTGTGAACATGAATGGACATGTCGTTGATGATATGCTCCTCTATCACGCACACATATACTTTGCTCGGTCTTTGTTGTGTGAAGGTACACACGACTTGTGGATGAGCGTTAATGAATGGGTTCAACCCCACACATCTACTACACAAGATCTCTCGATGAGAGCACACCGGCATCTTGCTAAGGTGACCTCCTTCTACTTGAGCTCTCTTCCTAAATCCATTGAACCTTGGCTACGCTTTGATTGCTCCTTTGCTTTTATGGTGCTATTGATAGGGCTCTTGACAAGTGAAGGGACATTCAAGCGTTGGTGTCATCTACCTCCTCTACACATTCATGAAGACTCATCGTCGAGGACGACTCCTTTTCAAGTGGGGGGAGATGATACGGGGCGACCTTCGGTCTCCACCGCATCATGTGCGTCAACACCGACACGTCACGCAAAGGTGAATCTTCTCCTTTATGCGTGCCTACAATTGTCTCTCATGAATGGTATGCTACTTCATCCTCCTTCATATGACCATGATAGGAACACATCGCCAAGTACGGAGGAAGTGGACGACACCATGGAGGCTCGAGGACTCAAGGCCGAGGTCGCGGAAGCATGGAAGAGAACGTCGAGGATAAGGAGACGCGCCGGGAAGACCGGCACCTGCCGCACCGCCACTACGCCCGAGGACGACGGCACCGCCGCCCTACTCGCGCCGGCCCTATCGCCCTACATGTGCTGGCCCTGACGCCCCACTGCAAAGAGCATCAAATCTGAACCCTTTATCCCTTTGTATGCCTAAACTACCCTTCCTTTGGTGGCTCCCTATATATAGGCTCCCACCTCCCCCTTCATTAGGTTAGAGTTGAACTTGAGTGAGAACTTGGCTTATGCCTCCACCATCCCTTTGGGATTAGGGAAACCCCCTCCTTAGATTTACCCAAATCTATTGTACAAGGCACTCCTTATATGATTAGTCTCTCACACTTGTGATTCTACCACCGGTCTCTCACTCGTGTGATTCCACCGATCGTATACCGATCTTCCTCTCGGGGATTCTACCGCGTGTCTCTCCCTTGAGAGATTCTATCGGGATAGTGGTTCGGGCTATCGGGAGTAAACCGAATTGTATCGGGTTGGTGTGTGTTTACGTGTGTTCATCGTGTTCATCGCCGTGTTCTTCGTGTTCTTCCTCTCCCCCGCCTTTCCCTCGGTCAATTCGTGAGATCGGGCAACCCACGTGGCCTTAGGCCGCATCAGGTTTGGAAGCCATGGGCTCCATCGAAGTGCAAAATCTGTGCTTGGTTGATCATCCAAAATAGAGTTTGGACGGCGGATAGGCTCCAAAAGAGAGGATGGCTAAATTATAGAACATGCAAGCTTTATAATTAAGCACAAAAATCTGCCTCTTCTTTTCAAATACCGGTTCATCATTCAGTGTGTGGTCAAGGACGAAGAATTGGCTAGGACTACAAAAAGTTAATCCCGCAACTTGTCATACTATGAGGAATGTAAAGCAGTGGTGGAATGAGGCGATTCACAAACAAGGACAATCAAAGAAGGCCATGGCGTCCCTTGCAATGTTGGTCTCATGGAATATTTGGAAGGAAAGAAATATTCGTATTTTTCGGAACAATGCTCCATTTTAAGTATGTTGGTGACCAAGATAAAAGATGAAGCCACCATATGGAGCCTAGCTGGCGCTAAGACCTTGAGTGTTGTAATACCACGAGAGTAGGTTTATGTTTTGGGCTTGATCTTGTGTCAAGTCTTGGTTCGTAACACCTCTAAAACTTCTTCTTAATCAATAAAAATAATAAATATTTTGCCTTGTTTCAAAAAAAAAAAATTCTATCATATGAAAAATTTCCAGTTCAAAACTGAATCGTAAAGTACCGCAATCTGTACTCTGGAACAGTATAGCTACTCTAATAAACATTTTGTAATTAATATGGCTACTTTGTTCACTAATCACGAAGTAAGACTACACACTGTAGACATAGGGGGCGGTACGCAGGTTCTATTTAGTTCGTGTCCCACTAGTAGAAAAAGGGGTCTTTCGTCCAACCCTTTAGTACCGGTTTCCTTACGAACCGGTACTAAAGGGTGCATTAGTACCGGTTGCACTGCACAGACCTTTAATACCGGTTCGTGACAGGAACCGGTACTAAAGGTACCCTTTAGTACCGGTTCGTGTCACGAACCGGTACTAAAGGTTTTTCCTGCTCCCCACGCACCTCCACCCCCCCCCCGTGGATCGCCTTTTTTTGCTTTGTAAAATACAAATGAAAATGATAGAAAATTCAAAAAAATAAAATGTTTTCAGATTCTTGTATGTTATGCAACCTAGTATTGGGGAAAATTAACAAATTTGAATTTTCACTTTTTTTGCAAAAAAGTTTTGGAAAATGGTAAAACCGCAAGAACTTTTGCGTACGACGTCGAAAAAAAACGTATAATATATCAAAATCATCGTGGGTTTACCCGGTTAGCCAAATTTTAGATTCTCAAAATTCCAAATCAAAATATGAAAGCAGGAAGATTTTAGGTTTTTTCCAAAACTTTAGAATTTTATATATTTTTATTTTTTAAAAATTAAAATTAATAATTATAAGATTTTTTGATTCCCAGAATAACTATTACTTTTATCAAATTATAAGATTTTCAAATTTTCAGGTTTAAAGTTTGGCAAAAAAATATTAAAAGTTTAAAAAATATATAAAAATAATACAAATTAAAAAGTTAATTTTATTTATTTATTCAACATTATTATTACATCATTACTTTTGTTTATTAAAGAAATTATTTGCAATACAAATAACAAAGAATTGTCACATTGACCAACATGTTAATAGGATTGATATGATATTACTATCAACAACATGCGCGCGAAGCACTTGGAAGTGGGACGGAAAGGAATCCGGAAGTTAAGCGTGCTAGTGTTGGAGTAGTGTGAGGATGGGTGACCGACCGGGAAGTTTGACCAAGGGTAAGTAATTGACTAGAGATTAAGTGTAGTTAGAGACTAACGGAAATATTAGAAATTATGAAAAAAAGGGAGTGAAAAATAATTAGAAAAAAAATGGATAAAAAAAATTAAACGAAATAGCCTTTTTGTGAAAAAAAATAAAAAAAAGATCTCCAGCCCCGCGGGCACCTTTAGTACCGGTTCGTAAGGAACCGGTACTAAAGGGTGGAGGCCTTTAGTGCTGGATCTTTAGTACCGGTTCCAAAACCGGTACTAAAGACCCTTTCAAACCGGTACAGAAGACCCTTTCAAACCGGACGGAAGGGGGGTTTGTGCAGATACTAAAAATTGTTTGTTAGAGAGATTTGTCTGGGCTGTCGGCAGCGCACCGGCGCCTAGAGCTGTCATCGCTAGAGAGATTTGTGATTTTCTCACCAACTTAGCTGCTGCCTACTCAGGATCTGGAGTGGTTTGATGAGTGTCCCCAATGGCATGGTCTATCTCTGTTGGCGTGGTGTTGGTGTGTCATGTTTAGGTGTTTGTTCGTATCGCTTTGTGGTCTCATGTGTTGGCTAGAGTGGTGTGACCTAACTTGGATGTAGTTGTGTGGGCTTGACCCGGTTATTATAGGTTTTTGCCCGATTTTCTCCTAAAAACTGGCACTCTCTTCTTAATTAATAAATGGGGCAAATATTTTGCCTCCGTTTAATTTTTTTTTTGTTTGCTAACTGAATACGTCTCTCACTAATGTACCCACAGCACTTTTTGGAAAATGAATGAGCCGTTAGAAAAGCTTGTATCGATTTTCTGCTAACTGAATATGTGATGTATTTCAGCTGATGTAAATAATTCAAATTGTATCCTTTGATGCAGGATAGAAGATGCAAGAATTCAAAAACCAGTGTCCAGTTGGTGTTGTGTAACAAGTGATTGATCTGTCTTCTTCGTTGAGCTCCAGCTCGACAGAGTTGGCAACTATGTACTGTGATAAAACATGTCCAAAAGTTTTCTGTACAAAAGAAACACTACACGTAACTGGGCTACATCCCAGTTTTCATGTTAATTAATCTAGAGTAAATTCCAATTTTTATCCCCTAGTTTAATATTTTTGACACTAATTACCCCATTTAACAAATTTTTATTCGTATTACCCCATTTAGTGAAAGTATTGCCAATTTTTACCCTCCCTAAAATTTTACACGTGGTTTTTCATTTGAGTGCATCACAAATTTCTCCAATTTCTTCCTGCATCCGAAGAAAACTTTTAACCTAAAGTTTTGCCTATAACTCCAACCTTGTGGAAAATAATCACAACACCCTACAGTGTATGATGCGTCCGAGACGACTGATCGAGTAGTAATGTGTCATGGCCTTCTGGTGTAGGTATATAATTATGTGTACTCGTCATGTAATCTTGATACCGAAATACGGCACACACACTTACGTGTATGTGACTGATGAGCCAGCAACTTAGTATGTGTTGTTGCCATTGGCATAACGCAGCGCCTCAACATTTAAATTTACTTGATCTCAGGTCGATGCTTGTTGCCTCTGAGATCGCTATGAACACATCGATTAGTCCCCTACCATCATTGATTGGTCCATCAAAATAGTGTGTACGTACACACAATGACTGTAAAAAGTAGACCGCGACTCGGTTATCAGATCGATTTGGGCGTGGAAACGTCTGCAACGAGAAAAAGACCGACATCGCCTGCCACGTGTACCTGACAAAACGGATAGACTTAGCAGGATAGACTTAGCAGATAACTCTCAGATTTTTAAAAGGGGTAAAATCTGACAAAACTTCTGCTAGATGGGGTAATATAGATGAATAATTGTTAAATAGGGTAATTACTGTCAAAAAATATGAAATTAGGGGGTAAAAACCGGAATTTAATCATTAATCTAACAAGCCTGTTTCCGATTATAGTGATGAAAATTGAAAAAAAAAAATGACTGACTCGGTTTGCAGCATCAGCTTTTATCATCGATAACAATTACCACCACCAATAACTGATATATCAAATATGGCTAATGAAATATAAGACTGACATTATATACTTGAAGTAATCCCAGAAAAGAAAAACTTACTGTGATGGAACAAGTGAAGTATATACTAATTCTGGTGCCACGATTTTACCAAGAAAAAGAATGCCACCACCTTCTTCAGAACCTTCCAAGCAATGTGAAAAATGACTTAGGGGATATCCCTTGAGAGTGTAGTTTTGAAATAACAGAAAGTGGACCCTGTCCAAACCCCAAAATTCCATCTGTCATCGCCATGAACTTGGACAATAAGTTTGTTGCAGCTGAAGGAGGACGCTAAAAGTCGGCTGCTGTGCAAAGGTGCTAGAAAGAGTTGCGATGGAAGTGTTTGGGTTAAGAAGAAGCTGAATTTCGTGAATGCCGAGGCTGATGATGTAGGAAGAATAAAATGAGAAGGAAGGAAAAGAAAACTGGCAGCAAAAAACAAGGGAAGCAAAGAAAAGAAGATGACTTGGTGCAAAAAAGATGACCCTGGTGGGAGGAGGTAGAAGTTGGCAACAATGGGGCCTTCTCTTCTTAGTTTCAGCTTGTTTTTCGCCAAAAACTTTTCTTCTTCTGCTTTGTCTGTTGAGAACTGTCGCTTATGGAAAGCCTGTTGTAGTATGTCTAAGTGTTTGCTGCGTTTGTAAGGTGTGTTGTGGTACTTTGTAGCACGCTGGGTTTCTTTAATAAAATCGGGAGTGACTCCCTTTTATCTAAAAAAATCAGAGGGCAAACATGAAGAAATAGAGTGAAAACGATGCACGACTATAAGGAAAATTACACGAAAACAAGAGGGGCAGAAGAATTGGCATGTGTACTATTTCCCGTGATGGTGTAAAAATGCATAATGTCACACATGTAGTACCCTATCGCTCTAGCTAGTTTGATCACCATAAGAAAGATCATAACCACACATGCTTGGGGTTTGGCAGACTCGGAGACCCTGATTGGTCAGCAAGTTTACAGCTATGATCCGAGCATGATATTCTGGATGATGTTGATGAAGAGTCGGGGTTGTATAACTCCATTGAGATATGAGAAACAATGAAAGTAGATTGTTAACATGTGCATTTTTTTAATGTGATTGATAAGACAATGGATCCCCACTTTCTTGGTCGAGCAACCTCTGCAGCCCTTACAAGCAACCCACAAGATGGAACTGCCAGTGTCAATATCAAAAGTATATCTCTTCGACGGGTCCCTAATTCCACATTGGTATAATAGAGCCCGCATAGTTTCAAGGTTTAGATACACAAAGAAGGTTTACTTCATAAACATGTTTATCACTCACCCCTTCATGAACGGGTTGAAGCTGCCCCCCACAGAGAGGTTTACCGCTCCCGTCCCCGCGTGCCTCGCCGTGCGCAGCTCCCTGAGTTCCGGCAAGGAATCCCCCTTAAACTGAATCAAGCATCCCACCACAGAAGATACTACTCTGTTTGTTCATTACCAAGCATTATCCAATGGGGGAGCTATGTGCATGTCGGGGGGGGCGGTGGCCCCCCCCCAAGCTTTTGACCATTCATTACCAGGCATTATCCAATGGCGGAGCAATGTGAATTGTTTTCGTGCAAAGAGCGGCAGTGCCTTAATTATTTGAGACTACGCCCAGGAGACCAGGACAGGACCTCGACCGCGCCATGCTACTTCTTCCTGCATGTCGCTGAAGAAGGCATTTCGGGCTGCGTTTGATGCCAAAATGGCTAGATCAGGAGGGTAGAGCCGGCCCATAGGGTGAGGCAGAGGGGCGCTCGCTCCGGGCCCTCAGTACCTATTGGGCCCCTACGCAAGATTTGTTTGCATACTTAGTGTATTTGTATATATATTTTCAGAAAATATATGGAAGGCCCAAGCTACAGCTTACTATGTCGCTACTCCGAATCTTTTTTAATGGAAAAAATATTTGAAATTTCAAAATAATTTCCCCGATGACATATAATTTCTCTCTGGCCTTCCCGGTGTGTAGGAAAACACCGACACTCATAATTTTATGTGATTAGTTCTATAGATACATATGTATATACACATGTACACAAGTAGCTATTCCTAGAAATAGGAATCAGCGAATATAGTTAGCTCGATCAATATAAATAAATAGTTTTAAATGTTTTCATTGAGATTCTGAAGACCATGGATCTTTTCAATGTATATATTATTTTTGTTGAATTACCCTAATATTTGTCTTGCGGGATACTAATATTTTTTAAGTATTTTGTGTGTAACCAAAGTTGCGAGCTTGATGGAGATTGTTAAGGGGCCCTAAACACAATCATGCTTAAGCTTTGAGTAACAATTAAAATTTTATATAAATAGATATCTTTAAAGATATTTCTAGAGTACGGGGGCAAGCATGGCCCTCTGCCCTAGAAAAACTTCGCCATTGTGAACAAGGGCCCATGGTGTTGTGTGGCCCTAGGGCCATGAAATCGATGGACCGGTCCTGGGAGGCTAAGGATTCTAATGGCTAGCCAGTCTTAGTTATGAATCTTGTTAGCCTTCCGCGTAACCTGAATCGTCAACAAGGGCATTCTAGTGCGTTGAACATTCTTATCCAAGATTGTATCATTTGATGATGTCATGTGAATCGCTAGAAACATGTGAAGTGTATATTTAACTCAATAACGAAAGTTTCGAAGAGGACTAGAGCAGGCTACCATTTTTTATGCATTCGGCACGTGCAATTTCATTTCCTCCGAGATGAGCCGCTATTTTTTACTTTGACTCCTTTTATATCGGCCTTTTTAGTAAATTCAATGGCTTTTTTTATTGCCTTTTAGAATGAAACTCTATTTTATAATTGGAAAGCTATAGATTATGCAAGAATGTTAGGCTGTATAAGGCTCTTTAATTTTTTTGATAGAAATATTAAGTATGTCGTTTATGGAGTGAATTTCCTTTTGTAGATCTTTCTCTAATTCTTCAATTGCTCCTTTTTTATTTAATAAATTGGGGATCCAATATGGATTATGACGTGGATCGTATCGATTTCTTCGTCAACTATGCCCTTGAGTATAATTCGGGTCTCATGGCGTTCGCAAAACTGTCAATGCCTGTAAAAAGTACGGGAGCCAATCCTCCACGCGCAAGTTTTCTTTGACCCAGAAGAAAAATCCCCTCTCTCCTGGAGAAATCGAAGGCGAGGTGTGTGGAGAGAGAGAGAAATAGATTGTACGGCGTAAGCACAGGAGGCGGTGAAGCTAGCAGCTCGCCGCGGAAGATAGGAAGCCCGACCTTAGAGCATCTCCAGCCGCATCCCCTAAAGCGTCCCCCAAAGGGATTTGGGGCGCGCCGGATAAAAAAACCGTTCCAGCCGCGTCCCTCAAAGCCCATTTTTGTCTGGCGCGCCTCGATACGGTGTCCGGCGCCCCGAGCCCGTCCCCGTCCCACCGGGGACGCACCGGGGACGCCGGACACAACGAAAAGAGAGGTGGGGAGTGGCGGGGCCGACTCGTCAGCGGCACAATAAATTTTTAACCTAACCGTCGCCTACCTCGCGACGGAAGTTATTGGCGGTGCAGTTCCCGCAGCGACGCAGCGACGGTGCAGTTCCCGCAGCGACGCAGCGATGGTGCAGTTCCCGCAGCGATGCAGCGACGGTGCAGTTCCCGCAGCGACGCAGCGACGCGTCCCGTCGCGCCTAGCTCTGCGTGCCGGCGTTAATGCGCGCCACCGCTCCCCGCCTCCCTCCGGCCTATAAAAGGGCCGCCTCTCATCGTCCCTCTCACACACAAACCCTAGCGCCTCTCTCCCAAACCCTAGCCGCCACCATCTCAACAAGACTCGACGCTATGTCCGGTAGAGGCGGAGGCCGACCTCGCGGCCGTGGTCGTGGTCATGGTCGTGGCCGCGGCAGAGCTGAACGCTCGCCATCGCCTTCCACGCCGCCGGCTTCATCATCGTCGGAGATGGACGTGGAGCCGGACGTGCGGTTCGAGTTCGTCCTCGTCCTCAAGGGCGACCCGCGCGGCATCCAGAGGCTGCCGGACTCCTTCGTCGACTACGTCGCCGGCGCCGGCGACGATCGCCCGCGCACGATGCATCTGCGGGAGGCTGCGTGCGGCTACTACCGGTGGATCGTCGACGTGATCTACGACGCGCGCGGCAAGATGTACCTCAACATCGGCTGGGAGAAGTTCGCGCGGCACCACAGCCTCCAAGCCGGCTTCATCCTCCTGTTCTCCTACTTCGGCGACAGGGACATGAGCGTCAAGGTCTTCGACGAGACGCGGTGCCGCCGGGACTACCACGCGACAGCACCGACGAGGAGGACGACTGAGTATTCTTTCTTCGCAGCGAACACGTGCACGGAGGTTTCTGGATGTTCGCCTCCTCGGTAGAACCAACAAGGGCACCATCCTCCCGCTGGATTTTCCAGTTTAGGTGACTCGGGTGTGCCCTCGAGTGTTCTTTCTTAGCAGCGAACATAGGAAACCTTCGATGCACGGCCTAGTTAGGTTTAGTTTCTTTGCAAAATTTTATATTTGTGTCCACGACGGTTCAAACTATGTATTAGTTTGTGGAAAACCATGTGCCTAACTGTGTTTTCGTGTAAACCACGTTCCAAATTATGTATTAGTTTGTGGAAATTGAAATAAAAAAATCAAAAAATATATTTTAAATGTTTGGGGGAGGTGTTTGGGGGACGCGGCTGGGGAGCGACGTCCTCCAAAGGCGGCACGAACAAAACACGTCCCCCAAACGCTCTAATCCAGCGCGGTTTGGGGGACGCTTTGGGGGACGCGGATGGAGATGCTCTTACACCGATCTCTACTCCTCCGTGTTCTTGCAGTGTGTCTGCTGCTCCTCCTCCGTGTGTTCTTTCCTCGCCTCGGGCAACAGACTGGGACAGAGTTTTGACCGGCCGGCTCCATCGCTGTGCCGCTGTGTATCTGAGTTTTTCTTTTAATAGGCAGGACCTGCCAACCAATCAGACTACACACGTGGCATGGTTAGTTTGTGTAGGCATGCATGTTGTACTACGAAATTAAGAGGGCCATGAGTACGAAGGGTAGAAGGAGGTCACAGTGCTCATGGTTTAGGCACGGGCGATCAGGCATTTCATTGGTGGATTTCGGCTTGCTTATTCTCGAACCATAAGCGCTGGTCGGCGAGCATGATCTTGGTGTCCTCCACTCGACACTTGGCATCAGCGTCAAGCTTTTGCACCTCTATGGCCTCTTTGGTGAGGTTGATGTAGATGGCAGCCGAGGTCTCCTTCTCCAGCCGTTTCTTCTCGCCCTGTTTGGCCATGGCATTTTGAGAGGCGACCATCATCTTCTCCAACCTCTCGCTCAAGGCAAGGGCTTAAGCTTGTTGGGCGAGATCGGCCTTGGTGGATTTTTGCCCTTCGGGCCAGATGGAAGCGTATTCTGGCTAGGGGCTTCATCTTCACCATCAAGGAGGACCGTAGTTGTGTCATTCTTGAGGCTTTCTTGTAGACCATTTAGCTTATCTTTCACTTGGGATCCTCCTTCAACCGGTTCCAACAATGAAGCATGTGGAAGCCCTTCTTCCATTTGGCCTTGAAAAACTTCAAGGCCCGAGGCACCTGCAAATACAAATTGTTAGGATTTAACAAGATATGTACTTAGATGTAATTACGATGCATGTGCCCTTACCACAGCAATAATGCATGTGCCTCTCTCCGGGTGAGCGAGGACATGCTCGATCGCGGCACAGAACTTGCGCGTCTCTTGCTTGATGTAGACCCGTCTTTTTTTTACGGATTCCTCATTCCGATTTCAGATGATGTTGCAGGGCTTGTGAAGTTTCCTCTCATTGTAATCTTGGATGACCTTGCGCCAATAGGCTTGGCCCTTTTTCTTGGCACCATTTATTGAGTCTTGGCTAACGGTGAGCCAAGAGATGGAGAGCACTTCTTCCTCTTTGTCGGTGAAGCCGGTTCTCTCCTTTCTTCTTGGCAACGCCAACGCCGGCACTGGTAGCCACGGCTTGATCAGGCCCCAACGTGTCCTCGCCCTCCTGTAATCCCTCCTCGTCATCAGGGTACACGACCGTTGGTAGTTTGCGTCGGCTGGGTGTAGAACAAACGGAATGCAACAAGTTCCAGGCGGCGTATGATCACGTGAAGCGGATGCCCGTTAGCGGCATTCACATGAAGGACTTGGTATGATTCTTAACCTCAACTTGTTCATTCGATGTTTGCACATATGTTTGTCATTGTTGTCTCGCTTTGCTCTAGGTGTGCCAAGCTTTGGATTTCTACAAAAGTAACAATGAAGGAAAGACCTTTGGCTTCCCTCATTGTTGGAAGGAACTCCATGGCACCCCCATGTTCCAGGAGGGGTACGAGGGGTACATGGCGACCTTGACTGGCAACAAGACCGCCAAAGATGCCACGGTCAATGACCTTGATGGTGGGAAGCCTTGCAGTAGATCCGCTTCTCGTGCAAGTCATCCATGAGGCCACAAGTCAACCAAAGCTGACATGAAGCGTGATGCTTCGGCCATGCAATTGGTTGGCACTTTGAAGGAGATGCATGCTGACAGAGAGGTGTCCACGGACAAGAGGGATGAGAGGAGGCGCCGGGAAAAAGAAGAGGACCAGAAGAACTACTTCAATTTCCAAAAGAGGAAGCTTGAGATTGAAGAGGTGAAGGCCAAGACGAAGGCTAGAGAAATTAAGCTCAAAGAGAAAGAAATTGAGCTCATAGCAATGGCAAGGGCCAAAGAGGTGGAGTTGAAGGCGAAGGAAGTTGAGATGAAACGGCAAGCCGAGGACAACCTGATCATGAACGCCGACTTGACCACCATGAGCGAGACGAAGAAAGCTTGGTTCGAGAAGAGCCAGAAGGAGATCCTAGAGCCCCTAAATTGAAATGGAGTTGACAATCTCAATTTGTAATTTTTATATTTTTCAAACTATGGCACATTTCGTTTCTTCATCATGCTACATTTTATTTGATATTATTTTATGCTATTCGATATTATTTTATATTTGTTAGATATTATTCTATAATTTTTAGATATTATTTATACGTATGTGTGCCTAAATGGCCTATTTCCCAAGAAATAGGTCAAATGGGCAAATGGGTGGTTGATGCGTTGGACGCAGCGTGCGACCCAAACGAACAACCGGACGCGGGGCGCTGTCCGCGTGTCCCCGCGGTCACCCAAACAGCCCAAAATAGATGACTCAGCGCGTCCGCTTGGGTCGCCGCGTTGAAGATGCCCTAACAGCAGCAATCGCATATAACCATACTGTGAAAAAAAGGACACGAGAGAATCTATATAAGTGGATTCGTCTGTTAACCGAATGCACGACCAACATCTGTAAAAAATTAAAAATAAAAACTATTGATACCATTCCTATCGAAAAAATCTTAATTTAGACCGATGAAAAAAATAGAATGACAAATGTGGCATCTGCCATGTTGAAGGCAGAGGAAGCAGCTGTAGTCACTTGATCTACTTCCAAACATATACTCTGCCTTCCATGGGCCCGTGCCGGACGAGCCTGTCCAAATACGTGGCCGTCTCCAGAAATTCAGGACCCCTGTACGAAAGTTTAAATAGCTCCAGACATAATTACCAAAATAGTGTAATAACAATGTATACTCCACTATATTTCGTAATCAATCTTCTTCTGTTCTTTAGCATGTCGCTCTCAAGACCTGAGCATTAAGTTTTTCTTGTTTCATTATAGAACGAGCTATATGCAGCCCGGGTACCACAACTTGCACATTAGGTGCATTTTAGTCCCAGAAGTTGGAAATTGGGAAACCGGGGTCCCAGAAGTTGCATGTCGGGCTGGTTTTGGTGAAAATGAGCTGTGGTGCCTACGTGTGTCCGCCACGGTGGCATTGGACAAACTCAATTAGCTGTACATTTTGCGCAAAACCCCTTGGTCACCGGTATTACTTAAATCAAAATCAGTTCCCCATTGACCTATCGGAAACATGTACGAGCAGCGGCGGCGGCGGCGATCGTGTCGGCGAGACCATCACCAGTATTGGCATGCGAGGCGTTGAAGGTGAGGCACCGCAAAGAGGATAGCGAGCGAGAGGAGAGGAGATGGTATCGGCAGGCGTGGTGGTCAGGCGGCGATGGTGGCGGCGCTGGCCGTGTTCCTCGGAACGGTCCCGCTGCGGCTAGGCAGCATGGTGGACTTCCTGGGCTTCGACGCCGACGTTGTGAAGCTCCCCGACGCGTCCGACATGCCCCCACGCGGACGCCGCCGAGAGGCTCCCGAGCGCGGACACCACGGCGAGGTCCAGGGCCCCGAGGCCTTCTACGATGGCTGAGACCGGTGTGTTGCCGCGGAACTCAATGGAGACGGCAACGGCAAGATCAGCATCGTCGTCACAGGTGGTCTGCTATCTCAGCCATTGTGGTTTGGTTCGTTCATGAGACTGTGAGAGCAATGCTCTGTTCTTCAGGCTCGGTTCTGATTGCTAACTGTTATCTTTTTTGTTTGCTTAGGAAAAAATTGAAGCATGTTGATCATTACCAGTACGAGTACCAGAACTAGCTAGTGACAAGGCGAAACTGCACTGTATTTGAAGAAGAAAATCTGAAGCTTGCTTCATGTGTATAGCTGCTGCTGTATTCGGCCCTGTTTGTGCTTGGTTTCTGTACTGCTCACCCTTGTACTCTGGTTGTTGGTAGAAGGGAAATGAAATGTTTCAAGTGTGTTTTTGCCCCATCGTTTAGCTTTGGTGATCACGTGATTTGTGTGACGATTTTGAGCGAATTTTGAGTGTACTGTTCCAGTGTAAATCTGATTGAATAAATGCATGACAATTTGGCATCATATTGACTGAATGTACACTAACAAGGGAAACTGAGACTACTAAGTTCAGTTAACTGAATTAATTCGAATAAATTTGTGTGAATAAAAGAAAGAAACTGATTATATATAACTTTGAATAGCAAATGAATTGTACAAAATCAATACATGGAAGAAACTGGGATTGTATACTTGATTGGATAAATGCTAATTCAGTGAATGTATATAGCAACCAATGGAACAAACTGAGTTCACATAAGATCGTTTAGTACTTAACAATATGTAAAGTACAGAACCAAAAATCTGGAGAGAAAATTATACATTATAACCAAAATTCAACAAGTTTGGCACTTAGATATCATTAGCACTTGGTGCATTCTGACTGACGGGAGTTTCTTGCACATTGAGATCAAGAATTACTTCGGCATTCAGATCTGGTATTCCACTTGTGTGTTGCTCATGACCAAACAACAGGAAGTAAGGACTCCCAGGGCCTCTGTTATATCCTCTTGTTGATGTTGTTGCTCTATGAGCAGCTCGATCTTCAGTAGCATCTAGAGGTTGTGCACTTGCAGTAGTAGCAGCATCTGCAGCCCTTTTCCTCCCCGTTCCTCTGCCTTTGCCTCTGCTGCTTTCTTCCGGAGCTTTACCTTTTAATTTTTCCTTAGTTGATGCACCTCTTCCTCTGCCTCTTCCCCTCAAATTTCCTCTAGTTGATGCTGTTGTGACCCTCACTCTTGCCTCAGGAATTGTATCTCTAGCAAAATTTTGGATTTAGTTGCAGCAGAAACAGGGCGCATAGAGAGGTAAAAAACGACCACATATTCCAGAAATAATTGGCCATATAACAATGATAAGGTGCTACTAGCACCTAATCCAACCAGTTTATAACATCTAAAAATTCCTGAATACACTACCAATCATACGCCACCTCTTGAACCCTACCAAAGTCCTGCCACAATCCCGCTGGAACCCCAACTCGGAAGAGAAAATTCAGGCATACCATACTCCGGCGGATCGTCCTTCCACCCACGGTAGTGTAGGTCTGCCGGCATCTGCGCCAAACCAACGTCGCGGACGAGCTCTAGATGGCCGCCGGCGTGGTGGAGGCGGAGACTGAAACCGCCCTCCGCGGCGTCCTCGAGGTGGACAAGGCAAAAAGGCAACGAAATAAACTGATTCGCCAAGATCGCGGGTTAGTTTCCTTAAATTCTATCCCTACCTGGCGCACGAAAGGACCTTGCTGCCTGTTTCTGATTCTCACATGGACCTAAATACAAAACATGCTTCGTCTGACAATGCCACCGTGGATCAATTCGGACTAATTTTACTATCAAATCACCTGTACGCAAGTTCTGGGACCCCGGTTTCCCAGTTTCCAACTTCTGGGACTAAAATGCACCTAGCGTGCAAGTTCTGGTACTTGGGCTGCATATAGCTCTTATAGAACGCAAGTAGGACTTCAATTGCTCACTTTAGATGGCCAAAATCATATTTTCTAATTTTATTTGTACCAGTCCTTGTTGTAGGAACGCAAAAGACGAACAGCTATACGTGCACACAAATGTTGAAAAGGACAAACCAATGGATGCACTTGTGTACTGAGCATCTTCACCGATGCTCCCAATAACGCTATAGAGCATTTCCATCGGCGCTCCTATGGTGCTTTCAATAGCTCTATTGGGATCCTAGTAAGAGAAAGCGTTCACACCGGCGCTCCCCAAAAAATGTCAGCATGTTCTGGAGCCCCATAAAGCGCCGGCGCGCATGAAAGGATCCCTATACGAAGGGCTTCGATCGGGGTTGTAGGTGCCCGAAAGGATCCCTCTGGCGCATTCGACGGTAGCGCCCCCGATGTAGCGTCCCCGCCCTTTTTCCGCTGCTGAGGAGGGTCACCGCGTGCAGATACATGGCGGAAGCTAAGGGCGACATTGATGGTGACACGATAGACCTTGGTCGCCGCCGTGCTCGGCGCGTCCAGCGTGCGTGAGGCCTGCCGCCCCGTGCCCCAAGCAACCTTGCGCAACGACCGTGAGCAGTAGGTGGTGGGGAATTGGGCGAGAGGAGGCCGAAATTGCAAGCTGGGGGAGTGCTTGACGGGGACACGGGGAGGAGGCAGAGGCCGCGACCGCCAGTGGACGGGAGGCCGTGCTCGCCTTGCTCGCTGCCGTGCTCGGCACATCCAGCGTGTGTGGAGGCCATGCTCGCCTAACTCGAGCCGAAGACCGACAGGGACAAGGCGCGTTGCAGCGACGACAGGGGCTTGGGAGTGCATATGCCCTTCATCAATCTGCAGCAACGATGGGTTTGGGGCGTGCTAGAGTCGTGTCGTGGCCTCGACGGAGAAGCCTAGAAAGTCTGCGTGGATGGGAGGCTTCGGCTGCGGCGGCGGGAGCTGCGGGCGCGGCGGATTTGGGGTGATGTGCGGAAGGTGAAAGCTAGCGGTGGGGAGCTTGGAGAAGACGCCTCCCCACGGGGCTCTTGTTTTGCTTTTTTTTTCATTTGGGGTTTTTTCTATGGGGCACGGTGAGATACCGGTGTGGGAATACAGGAAAATTCCGTCGGCACTCGACCCTTAGGCAGCTGCTGGCGCAACTGCCGGCGCTTATTTGGGGAGCACCGTTGGAGATGCTCTCACCAACGCAATGGATGGAGGAAAAAAACCTAATTTAAATAGGGCTTCGAGCTGGATTGTTAACTTCTGGCTAGAGCCTGAACGCACCTGATCCTGAACCATGTCGCTGGCCGCTAGTGCTTGGCTTGGCGCTGCCCATTCTGAACCCATGCAGCGTGCTAGCCGGGGACTACTTGCTCCGGCAGCGGCGCCGTCAAAGCATCAAGCGAGGCGTGAGATTGCCGATCCGGAAACAAAGCGACAGGCAATGAAACTGCTGCGTCCAGGGCCCGAAACTAGGCTGCAGTGCCTCCGAAAATTAGCTCACATCGCAAGTACTGCTTAGGAAAACATATACGGGTTTCCTAGCCCTCCCTCTCGTAATGCGCGGGCTTGGATTTGGACAAAGCCAACCCAAGCCTGAACCCGTGCCAGTGATCCTCTCCGGCCGGATGCCGACGGAACCTTGGATCTCGCCTCGCCGGCGGATCCGCCTGCCGCCGGCCCGGCCCATCCTCTCTCCGGCCGGATCGTCTCCGCGTTCAGGTGGCCGTTTCGATGGCCTAGAGGACTCGGAGGTGGACGAGGGGATTACGGTGGCGGAGGAGGTCGCCTGGGCGGGGTTGGAAGACATTCCTAAGGTGCTGCCGATCGCCCTGGACACCGGCCATGATCGGGATGAGCTCTTGGAGGATTTCTGGGGGAAGATCGGGTACCCAGGGGCGGCGACCAGGACATGGGAGCGACGGTCTCCGGCGGTGTTGTCTGTGCCGAGGGCTCGTTCGGTTTCACCTCCGCGCGTGGAATCGACGACGATCGCTAGGGCAAGCTCAAGCTCGCCGCCGGGTCTGCGACTCCCTCGGCAGGCGGTGCGGATTAAGGGGTGGAAGGGTCCTCTTCCCCCCAAGAGGTTTACGCCGCCGGCGGTCTTCGGCGATTTCATCGACGTTGCCAGGAAGGGGGCGCATCGGCCGGCCGGCGGCACAGCCTCGACGGCGCGGCGGCCTTGGTTCGAACCGGAGGAGGCGGGAGAAGCGCTAGCTGGGCCACAGAAGTGTTGGGCCGGTTTATGTCGGGCGGTGATGGGCCTGAAGCGGGAAGACAGACGAAGTCACGTACCGATCACGAGACAGACGATCGCATACTCCTCGCCTCTGTCTCCGTCTCGCATCGCCGCCTCGCACCCGTCTGCGCCGCCACGAGTGCCGCCGGATCCGCGCTCGTCTCTTTCATCGTCGTCATCTTTTCTCGTCGGCATCCCGTTCAGACGTTCGTTTGTCGACGTGGTTGCCAGGGGAGTTGCTGCGGAGGACATGGTCGGGCCGTCGCGCCCCGTGCCGCCAGGGACGCAGCAGCCACCAGCAGCGCCGCCTCCCGCGCAGGCGGCCGATGCGCCAGGGGCCAGCGTCTACCAGGGTCCTCCGGGGTTCCAGGGCTGGCCGGCGGGCGCCCTCATGCCGTCTGCCCCTGCAGCTCCGCCTCGGCCTCAAGTGGGATACCGCCCACCTCCGCCGCGTATTCCGTCTACGCAATTCATGCCGCAGCATCAACATAAGTTCCCGCCGCCACAACAATATCCGCAGTATCAAGGGCAGTATTATCAATATCCTATTCCTATGCAGCAACCGGTGATGCCACAGCAGATGCAGCAGCCTGTCGCTCAGAATCCGCCAGTGCAACCTGGACAGCAGAAGAAAAGGAGAAAGAAGAAGGCTGCCGCTGCGGTGGGGGCGGGGGGAAGTGGGACTGCTGTACAACCGCCCGTTGTGCAGGGGACTGTGCAGGATATTCCGGTACCGGTGGGTATGCCAGTTGCTATGCCCACGGTGGAGGCGCCTCCTGTACCACAGCAGTTGCCTACGGCTGCACCAGTCGCCGCTGCTCCTATTGTGAAACCTAAGAAAGTGGGTCGATGCTGGAAATGCGTGGTCAATACACATGCTACAAAGGACTACAAGGCGCTTCACTACTGTTTAGTCTGTGACTCTGGGGCGCACCCAACCATTCGGTGCCCTGTGTTGAAGACTCCGAAGCCTATGAGTTTTTTTGTTGGATGTGGTAATGACGCTACGCTCGACCTTCAGATCCCTGATTCAGTGTATAAGCCACAGTTGTCTGCCTCTGGTGCACCTACAGCCTTGGTACAGGTGTCAGGGGTGGGGACTGTCACAGCGGCAGATATCCAGGGTCTCATGGCTCGCATGTGTCCGGGGAACCCCACATGGAAGTGGGAGGCGGTGTCTCATGGCGATAATGCTTTTTTGATTGCGATACCTACAGCCGATGACTTGTTGAGGATTGATGGTATGCAGATGAGTGTGCCTAAGATAAATGCACATGCCATAGTATCTTCATGGACTTATCAGGATGTTACACCTGAGTTTGTTATGGAGCCTGTGTGGGTGCATGTCGAAGGTGTGCCAGACTCTCTCCGTCACTTCCTGGGTCTATGGGCGGTTGGTACTTTTATTGGCTCTACTCTTGATGTGGACTTGTATACCCTTCGGAGTCAGGGAACAGTTCGGATTCAGGTAGCCATGAGGAATGTATCTGTTTTGGAGAAAGATAAGCCTAAGGACAGGCCACCATGCTTAGAGGTCTTGGCTCGTCTACAGCTTAATGGATATAGATTTCGGTTTCGTCGTGAGGCTCCTGGGTATAAGCCGGATCCTCGGTTTCGACCTTTCTTCTGGAAGGGCGATGATGATGATGATGCGTCTCATGGTTTTGAGGATGAGGGGCTTGATGATTCTGCGGCGGATGTGGCACCAGGGTCATCACACATGGAGGTCGATGGCCATGCACCTAGGCACTCCTCTGACACAGCTTCAATACCGGTTACTCAGGTGGCTTTGACCCCGTTTAACCACTCGCCGAGGACCGACAGGGGGCGGGAGATAGTGGCTCGAGCTATGACGGAGTCGCCTCATTTGGTGGCCACTCCGCCGCCCACGACCAGGGCGTCTTCTCCGTCTCGCGTTCGTACTTTTATGAAGGGGAGGACTCGTCCCACTTCGTCGTCTACACCGTTGGGTAGTCCCTCAGGTGTTCCCGCTCCATCTTCTACCTCAGCTCAGACGGAGAGGGCGCAGCCGAGGACTCCCCCTTCTCCGGCAGTGGTCACGGCGGCCCCGGGGCAGCAGCCGGCAGCGACTATTTCGATGGCGCAGCAGCAGCGTGACGCGGGTTCGGAGGGGCAGCAGCAGCCGGCCGGTGGCTCCGCGCCATCGCAGCAGCTGGCGTATGGACCGGCGGGGCTGCTGCAGCCTGTCCCCATCGCCGTGGAGCAGCAGCAGCCGGCCCAGGGATTGGCGAGGCCGCAGCTTCCTTGCGGGGATGGTGAGAGGCCGCGACCTCCACCGTCGGCCGTGCTCCTGATACGTCTCCGACGTATCGATAATTTCTTATGTTCCATGCCACATTATTGATGATATCTACATGTTTTATGCATACTTTATGTCATATTTATGCATTTTCCGGCACTAACCTATTAACGAGATGCCGAAGAGCCGATTCTTTGTTTTCGCTGTTTTTGGTTTCAGAAATCCTAGTAAGGAAATATTCTCGGAATTGGACGAAATCAACGCCCAGGGGCCCATTTTTGCACGAAGCTTCCAGAAGTCCGAGGGAGAGTCGAAGTGGGACCACGAGGTGGCCAGACAACAGGGCGGCGCGGCCCAGGTCTTGGCCGCGCGGCCCTGGTGTGTGGGCCCCTCGTGACGCCCCTTTACCTGCCCTTCCGCCTACATATAGTCTTCGTCGCGAAACCCCCAGTACCGAGAGCCACGATACGGAAAACCTTCCAGAGACGCCGCCGCCGCCAATCCCATCTCGGGGGATTCGGGAGATCGCCTCCGGCACCCTGCCGGAGAGGGGAATCATCTCCCGGAGGACTCTTCACCGCCATGGTCGCCTCCGGAGTGATAAGTGAGTAGTTCACCCCTGGACTATGGGTCCATAGCAGTAGCTAGATGGTCGTCTTCTCCTTATGTGCTTCATTGTCGGATCTTGTGAGCTGCCTAACATGATGAAGATCATCTATCTGTAATGATATATGTTGTGTTTGTTGGGATCCGATGGATAGAGAATACTATGTTATGTTGCTTATCAATCTATTACCTATGTGTTGTTTATGATCTTGCATGCTCTCCGTTATTAGTAGAGGCTCGGCCAAGTTTTTACTCTTAACTCCAAGAGGGAGTATTTATGCTCGATAGTGGGTTCATGCCTCCATTAAATGCGGGACGATAATGGAAAGTTCTAAGGTTGTGGATGTCTTGTTGCCATTAGGGATAAAACATTGATGCTATGTCCGAGGATGTAGTTATTGATTACATTACGCACCATACTTAATGCAATTGTCTCGTTGTTTGCAACTTAATACCTGGAAGGGGTTCGGATGATAACTCTGAAGGTGGACTTTTTAGGCATAGATGCATGTCTGGATAGCGGTCTATGTACTTTGTCGTAATGCCCAATTAAATCTCACAATACTCATCATATCATGTATGTGCATGGTCATGCCCTCTTTATTTGTCAATTGCCCAACTGTAATTTGTTCACCCAACACGCTATTTATCTTATGGGAGAGACACCTCTAGTGAACTGTGGACCCCGGTCCATTCTTTTACATCGAATACAATCTACCGCAATACTTGTTCTACTGTTTTCTGCAAACAATCATCATCCACACTATACATCTAATCCTTTGTTACAGCAAGCCGGTGAGATTGACAACCTCACTGTTTCGTTGGGGCAAAGTACTTTGGTTGCGTTGTGCAGGTTCCACGTTGGCGCCGGAATCCCTGGTGTTGCGCCGCACTACATCCCGCCGCCATCAACCTTCGACGTGCTTCTTGGCTCCTCCTGGTTCGATAAACCTTGGTTTCTTTCTGAGGGAAAACTTGCTGTTGTACGCATCACACCTTCCTCTTGGGGTTCCCAACGAACGTGTGTCTTACACGCCATCAGCTCCCTAGTGCTCTTTCTGGAGGCAGCGACGACACGACGGGGGCGCTGCCGGCGCAGCTTCACCCTCAGGCGGTGGTGCAGGCCGGGTTGGGGAGGAGCCCCAGCCCATCTTCCACGCCCCCTTCGCCTGGGGGGGCAGCGACGACACGATCGGGTTCGGTGCAGGGGGCTTCTACGCCATCTACCCCTGCATCGCGTGCGTCTTCACCGGCTTCACGGGCTTCGTCTACTACGTCTTCGCTGTTGGGCTCGGCGCCTTCTTCACCACGCTTGAGTCCTTCTCCGCCAGCTGCCGTGCCGCAGCCTCAGCCCACGAGTCCTCCACCGGTTGTTCAGCCGACGGTGAGGAGGAGTGGGAGGTATGCTGTGGCGGAGGACGGCGCGGGGGTCACGGATGAAGACGTGATGCAGAGGGATATGCGGCGCATGGCGGAGTTGAACCTCGACACGGCAGGTACTAAACAAACAGCCAAGTCGTTTACCTCTTTTTCGGATACTCGGATTTCTTCTAATTTATGTAGAGTAGGGGTCTCGTTGGGTAGTCGGTCTGATGAGATTTTAGCATCGGCTAATGTGTTGAGACAAACGGAGCTTGACCGTTTAACGGTTGCTTCAAATGGATCCACTGAGCCTGCTACTTCCTTTGTGGACGATGATGAAGATGATGACATCTTAGATGGTCAGGTTCTCTCGGCTATAGTTGGGAGTGTTACAGAGGTCGATTTAGAACACTCAGAGCTTAGTTCAGTTTATGATCTAAATGCTTCTGCACGTGGTTCTCGATCGTCCGCTGGCAAGAAGTCTCGTAGATATGGCAAAAATACTAAATCTAAAATAGTTTCTCGATGAATGGCATGTTTCGGAATAGCAGATGTCTTGGTGACTTGGCTAAACATTCTCACATTGCCGACGGTTGTAGAGATTATGATTTAGATTTTATTGCTATTTCTGAGACGGGTAGGCGAAAATTCTCACAAAGTTTCCTCGACCGTTTATCGGGTGGGATTAACTTTCAGTGGTTTTCTCACCCGCCTCGTGGCAGATCTGGGGGCATTTTACTTGGCGTCCGCATAGACACCATGACCGTTTTAGCTAGTTCTGATGGCGAGTATCACATTAAACTCGATATTCAGAACAAAGCAGATGGTTTCATTTGGAGTCTGGTCACTGTGTATGGTGCCGCCCAAGACGCTTTTAAGGCTGACTTTTTACGTGAGCTGGTAAATCTTGCAAAAGATAATCCGCATCCAATTTTAATCGGAGGGGACTTCAATTTGCTGAGATTTCCTCATGAGAAAAGCAAAGGCATTTTCGATGGACATTGGCCTTTCTTGTTTAATGCTGTCATTGATAGCTTAGACTTAAGAGAGGTATTTATGTCCGGTCGACAGTTTACTTGGGCCAACAGCTTGCCTGAACCCACATACGAGAAACTAGATCGCGTGTTGATGGATACCGAATGGGAACATAAATATCCTATGGTGTCCGTCCGTGCACTAGAACGTATTGAAAAACTTTCTGACCATGCTCCTATCCTTCTAACTACTGGGAATCCCCAACCTGTTTGTAAGCGGCCGTTCAAATTTGAACTTGGCTGGTTACATCGAGACGGATTTCATGAGATGGTTAAGACGGTTTGGGAAAGACCAGTAGGGGGTAGTTCGCCAATATTGAGATGTAATAATAAGATGCGTGCTATGCGCAAACATCTCTGTGGTTGGGCTGCCCATATGGCTGGTATTCTTAAAAAAGAGAAGGCTCGCTTATCAAAAGTGATCGATGATCTTGAGGCCGTAGCGGAAGTGAGACCGTTGTCTACGCAAGAGATTGATCTTAAGAATCAATCCAATGCACAGATGGCGAGTCTTCTTCGCGAAGAGGAACTCAAATGGTATCAAAGATCCAAAGCCCAATTCATTTTGGAAGGTGACTCGAATACGCGATATTTTCATGGCTTGGCCAATGGCAGACATCGGAAAAAGCGTATTCATTCTCTCATCCAAGATGAAGGGATGATTGAAGGCCACGAGCAACTCAAATCATACATTACTAATTATTATAAAGACTTGTTCGGTCCTCCGGAGGAAAGTTCTTTTTCTCTTAACGAGGACTTAACGGATGACATACCCCAAGTTTCCGTGGAAGAAAATGGCCTACTAACCGCACCTTATTCTGAGGATGAGGTTCAGAAGGCAATTTTTCAAATGGAATGCAATAAAGCACCGGGTCCAAATGGTTTTCCAGCGGAGTTTTATCAAACCTTTTGGGATACTATTAAATCGGACCTTCTAGATTTGTTCAGTGATCTCCACACAGGACAACTAGAATTATTTCGTCTAAATTTTGGTGAAGTAATCTTGTTACCGAAGGTTAATGAGGCAGAAAGGATTCAACAATATAGACCTATTTGCCTATTAAACGTCAGTTTCAAGATTTTCACGAAAGTGGCCACCATTAGACTTAATACGGTTGCGGATCATGTCGTTCAACCATCACATACCGCTTTCATGCAAGGAAGGAATATCCTTGATGGAGTGGCAGTGTTGCACGAGACGGTACATGAGATGCATTCTAGGAAACTAAATGGGGTCATTTTAAAATTAGATTTCGAAAAGGCGTATGATATGGTCAAGTGGTCTTTCTTACATCAGACACTTAGGATGAAAGGTTTTTCTCCTGAGTGGCGTGCTCTAATTTATGATTTTGTGTATGGAGGTAGTGTGGCGATCCGGGTTAATGATGACACCGGCCACTATTTCCAAACACGAAAAGGGTTACGCCAAGGGGATCCGCTATCACCGATGTTGTTTAACATTGTAGCGGATATGCTGGCGATACTCATAGAGCGGGCCAAGGCTGATGGTCAGATTGAAGGTGTGATCCCACATTTGGTTGATGGGGGTTTATCTATCCTTCAATATGCCGACGATACAATTCTATTTATGGATCACGATCTTGAAAAAGCTCGCAATCTGAAATTAATTTTGGCGGCTTTTGAACAGTTATCGGGATTGAAAATCAATTTCCATAAAAGTGAATTGTTCTGTTTCAGAGAGGCCCAAAACGATATGACTCTATCCACAGAGTTGTTTGGTTGTGGGCAAGGCCAATTTCCTATTCGCTATTTGGGTATTCCGATTCATTATCGGAGACTTACAATTGCTGAATGGAAAATTGTGGAAGAAAGATTACAAAAACGCCTTAGTAGTTGGAAGGGTAAATTGTTGTCCCTCGGAGGAAGATTGGTTCTCATTAATTCGAGTACTTGACAAATATGGTACTGTATATGTTATCATTCTTCCTGTTGCCAAAAGGAATTCTGCATAAACTCGATTATTATCGATCCAGATTCTTTTGGCAAGGGGACAACGAGAAAAAGAAATATCGACTGGTTAAATGGAGTGTAGTTTGTAGTCCCAAAGATCAAGGCGGACTGGGGGTTCATGACCTGGAGGTCAAGAATTCAGCTCTGCTAGGTAAATGGCTGTTTAAGCTTCTTACTGAGAATGGGATTTGGCAAACTATTCTTCGTAGAAAGTATATTGGCTCGAAGACGCTATCCCAAGTGGTTTGGAAACCTGGGGATTCTCACTTCTGGGCTGGTCTCATGGCGACAAAAAATGTTTTCTTTCGCCATGGTACTTTCTCTATTAAGAATGGAGAACAGATACGGTTTTGGGAAGATGTTTGGTTAGACAATGCTTCCTTAAGTGAACGAGTATCCTGCCTTGTATAGTATTGTTCGTCGCAAAGGTGATACCATTGCCACGAGTAATGGCTACCTCACCTCCGAATGTGACGTTCGGACGGGTTTTACTTGGACAAAGGCTATTGGCATGGAATGCTTTAATTCAACGGCTGGAAGATATTCACCTATCACCTGAACCGGATGAATTTAGATGGAATCTTCATGTAGATGGCACTTTCTCAGTCAAATCTTTATACAATGCGATTCTTCATTCTGATATACCGGTCGATAATAATAAGAAAATCTGGAAGATGAAAATACCATTAAAAATTAAAATTTTCGGATGGTATCTTCGTCGCGGAGTTATTCTTACCAAAGATAATCTTGTCAAGCGGAATTGGCATGGAGATTCTAGGTGTGTTTTTTGTCACCAAGACGAAACTATTAAACACCTTTTTTTTCAGTGCCACTTTGCGAGATCTATTTGGTCAGTCATCCAAGTAGCATCCACCCTGTATCCCCCTACTAGTGTAGCCAATGTCTTTGGCAACTGGCTTCACGGTATCGATTCAAGGTTTAAGTTGCTTCTTAGGGTGGGGGCGCTAGCAGTTATCTGGGCACTCTGGCTAAGTAGAAATGACAAGATTTTTAACGATAAAAATTATTCTTTGTTGCAGGTCATCTACAGATGTACATGTATTCTCCGTTTGTGGTTACCTCTTCAGCGGATGGAGAACCGAGACCTATTTACGGAGGTCTGTACACGGTTGGAGAATACGGCGAGAGATACTTTTTCCCTACATGGTTGGCAGCATAGTCTACGGATTGCAGCACCACCCACACCTTAGGCGTTATATGATTCATCGCTCCGATATGTATTCCGCCTAGTTTTTATACTTTGAATCCAGACAATTTAAACGGCTGTGTGCATCCTGGTTATGCAGAGACTGGATGTAATTGCTTCCACAAAAGTAATAAAGCATCCTTTATCGAAAAAAACATGTACGGGGAGTCGCGGGGACAGAAGGAGAAGGTTTTCTGGCCCTTGTTCGTTAGGTTTCCTCGTGACGGATCGTGTGATAGTTGGACGCCATATAGACGCTGGTTTTTTTTTACATAGGAGCTGATCGTGTGGAAGTTTGGACGTCTGGACGCCGGTTTTTTACGTACTCGTACGAAGCTTTGAGGGGTCGATCGCTCTGGGTTTCCTACATGTACGAAGCGGTTTTTTAACGGACCATTACGTCCCTCCTATTATTGCAATTTATAATATATATATAGTAAAGATATAATATAAACAAATATGGGAGTCTCGATTTGGTCCATCCCTCGTACAATCAGACATAGAACTTTCCTTCAATGCCGATTAAAAGAAGATCGCAAACAGGCATTAAACGTCGTTATTGCTTTCCCTCAATGTCGATTAAAAGGGCCACACGGCACCAATTTCATTACGGTCAATGCTTCTCGTATCTTTACCAAATCGGAAGCCGCTTTCATTGCACATACCATCTTTTGTTTCAGCCCCATATAAACACAGGATCGTACGTGATCAATCAAAAGCAACGTTCCCTTCCGTCCCGAGAGCTTCTCTACAAACCCCAAGTGCTCCCCATGGCTTCCAAGCTCGCCACTGCCGCTGCCTCCATCTTGATTTTGGCACTCCTCCTTGTGTCCTCCGGTAAGCCGTTTTCAAATTATATTGTGGTTTTTGGTTCGTCTTACGTAAAAGTTATCTAAATTTGACCAGGTTTATTTGGTTTCATTAGATCGGTGGTGAAACAGTTCATAATCTATTTATAAGATCTTATACATTTTTCTAAGAACTTGGTCAAACATTGGCAAGTTTGGCTTGAGACAAACAATACATCTTTCTAGCATCCGTACATGTAAAGATGTTTACCATAAGACTAGTCATATAGTAAAGTTGTTTACATAAGATGTTTATATATCATATAACAGCATCATAATTTCCTTATGTATACTGATTCGTAGAATCTTGATGCAAAATTATTTATAAGATCTATTTAAAAAAATTAAATTCTACTTGCTATGATATAGTAACTATAATATCATTATCTCTATCATTATTAATTATAATAATAGCATGCATGTAATGCATGATATCAGCTATCATATTCTAGTTCAGCGAATTTTCTCTGATCACGCAGATGCCACTCCTACTGACGTCCCTAAGTGCATGACGTACCCTGCACCGGTAGTTTCCGAGTGCGTAAACCCCGATGAATGCAATAATGTGTGCACAGTCCTAGGCGGCGGCACCGGAGGATACTGCTCAGCCTACAAGGCCTGCTACTGTTTGAAGTGCCCAAGTCAAGAGGCTTTTTTCCTCGCACGCGCAGATCTCATGGTTCTCGAAAAAGTCAAGAGGCCGTGAAGCATTCTACAAAGTCAAATTCAGTTGATCATAAAAACATTAGCTTGAATGCATGATTGGGTGTCACTTGTTAGGAGTAGTACTAATAAGTACTAGATGATGGGCAGCCCTCGATTCGTGTGGTTAATTAGTTTCTTTGTCTTGAAAGTATGAAGACGGTAATAACTCTATTTCAAATCAGAGGGGCTTTCATCCTTGAAACTACGTTTTTTAACTTCTGCAATGGAAAAAATATATAATAACTTCTGCAATGGAAAAAATATATATAAACTTAAATTTGGTGTCCGCTTGAATTGATTTATATTAGTATATAAGGACTTCTTTCTACCTAGCTTTGGTTTGTACTACGTGTGCGACTTCTTGCTATTTGGTACGTGCGCGACGTCTTGCCGGGGCTCATTGTCTACGTCGGATTGTCGGAAGCACATGGCGTTTTAGGGCTGGGCCAGCAAGTTCAATCAATCTGCTAGCTTTGTACATGGGTTTCTCGCCGGACAATCTTGATCTGCTTCCTTTGTCGTGGGAAGGAACGAGAGCTGTGCCAACAGGCCGACAGACCGGGTCCAAGTAGAAGACCTGCGCGGCTACTCTGTGGTCCATCCGTTCGCCCAAGACCGAATGCTGCAAAATTTAGACCTTTATTTCATCGTTGTAATTCTTCAGTAGTGGGGCACATGAGTGCTATCTTTTATGCATGACAAACATCCAAAGGTACCAAGTACCAACTAGTTGATGCCCAATTATGTTGACGATGTGAATTTATCCATCAACTTACTTACCTTCCTCAAGGGTTCTAAAATCCCCACATTGTCAATTCGTGTGGTTGATGGAAGCAGAATGACAGTTTGCAACTGTGATCTGCAGACAATGAAATGTTATCCCACGTACAGAACACTCAAAAGAAAATCTTGCGATAGTACACTGGTGGCACACGCACCAGCTACAAGAGACGGAACAGATTGGTATCTTGTTTCACCAGCTACAAGAGACGGACAGAACACTAATGGCAGGACTAGGACAGCATTTCTGGGCAGTCAGGGAAACATTAGTTACATGGCCGTTTCAAGAAGAAAAATATAAACAATATCACAACCAAAATGCATAGTTAAACTTCAAAACATGGCAAGGAATACTACAAGATAGATAATTGGAGGACAGGTTTTTTGGAGACACTCGTAGGTACAAATAAAAACGTTAGAGAAACTGATTTGGTTCATCAGATCTGCAATCAACCATTAAAATCAGATTGTCCTTTTCATCCCTACAAATTCAGATTAGAAATCAGCAAGCCTAATAATTGATCTTAATATCAACACCTCTAATACTTGCAAACTTCCCCAATCAACTCCCGGGCTAGGTTTCTGCTCAACTGAGTTAGTACTACGATCTTGCTCTCATGATAGAGCATGATCCGCGAGAAGGCCACCCAGCCATACAACAGCTACCACCACAATAGTTGTCAAGCCGCTGTAGTATGACGACGCACCGCTCACATCAAACGAGCTGGTCCTATTGAGTGACGAGCCTGACAGAAGAAACCACAAGAATTAAGACCCATTTGAAAATACGAATTCTGCAGGGGTCTCAAATGAAACAGCTCAATCCTAAGGGATTGATAGTTGAAATACTGTGGCAGAAAGGAGTTTGGACTTACAATTGACGTCCGTCCAGCCCACCCTCTCTTTCCCCAAGTCATACACAATTAGCCTGTCGTGTAAAACAATGTCTGTAACCAGCCAGAGGGACCAATTAGTTGGTAAGAATAAATTTCAGAAAGAAAGTTAAAACCATTCATGGCAATATGTTAATTATTCATGTGAAGCTAGTTCATTCGATACAATACTAATGGTTCAAGAAAGGCATGGACTGAAAAGCCATGATCATTGACTGGCAGACTTATATTTGCTATTGGTATAATTATTGAGATATTTGTTGAGGAGCTTAATTCTTTCAGAGATCCACAACAGAATAGCATTCTCAAGTACTATCAGCTAATATGTGCAGCTTACACTGGCTGATACAGCAAGATGACTAACCTCCAAGTAGAGTGATTCCTCCTATATTCTGAAGTACCTGGTTACTCTGCCAGCCAATACACCACACAGTATCGTTTCCCTGTAAATAAGGATAAGATATTTCATTATTTGAGATAAATTCCCCAAATTACTAACCATATATGCAACTGCGGAAGACATAAAAGGGGCAGCACGAAAAGGCTGTTCAGCGTACATTAGCACCCTGATGCAAAAGGTATTGCGACGGCTTCACTGTCATTGCAGCACCGCCCTTAAAGTACAGTGTCGCCGTTGGAAATAACAAGTCAATACTAGAAGTAAGAGAATATTTTGTTAGTAATTTGACATTCCTAAAGACACGAAATGTTAATTTCATTCTGAGATAAAAGAAAACCTGCCAGAAGACAGAAAACACTTGTCCTGCTTATCCCGCTTCAAGTTCAACTTAGTGTCCAAAGACTGTACGGATGGAGAGATTGCTGCAATTATCTGCAAATTGCGAAATGTGAATCATTAGGATCTAGATACGTAATGCTGGAATTATTAGGACCTAGGTCACATATTGGCTGTTAAAAAAAGAAGAATGAAGTGTAATCTAACCCTATGAACTTACCGCACTAACAAATGGACCATAGGCTCCATGTACGAGGTATGTAAGTGCTGTTCCTGAGTCAAGAACGGTTCCTTGTGATTTTGGTGTTGCAAACAAGGAAGAATCAATGGGCAGCTTTTGACCATTAACAGCAATGCTCTCCAGATTCAAATTGTACGCAGACCTATATTGCATTAATAATATTAACACACAAAAAGTGGTTAGAATGAACAGTTCAGAAACTTTCGAAATGGTGGAACCCATATTTCAGAGATTAATAACGCTAGCTATATTGTACTATTGTTGGCCTCTCAAATAAGTGAAGCACGCATTTCCTTAGGAAAAAAAGGGAGATAAACGGGAGAGCACAAACACAAACTAAAAAGAACTCTACCGGTAGGGGAGGAGCCCAAGCTTTATATTCATAATAAATCTGGACTACATCCCAGTTCTCAAATTAATTAATCTAACAAGCATGTTCTGGATTTGCAAAGATCAGTTATTGCATTTGCAGTCATCAACTTTTATCATCCATAACAATTACACCATAGATAGCAGATGTATCAAAAATGGTCAATGAAAATATAAGAGAGTGGTGCAAAAAAGGTTGCCGCTGCTTCAGATTAAAGATGCTGCCTATTTTTTGTGTTATTATTGGCTCTCAAATAAGTGAAGCACATGTTATTTACGAAAAAAACATAAAGGGAAATAAAAGGTGAGCATAAATACAAAACCAAAAAGAACTCTACTCATGGGGGAGGAGCCCAAGCCTTATACTAAAAATAAATCTGAAGTCTTATAGGCAGGATTGCAAGATTGCACAAAATATTTTAGATTATAGTGATAAAGGATGAAAAAACAGTGACCACCGTCGATGACAGATGTATTAAATATAGCTAATGAAAATATAAGAGACTGATGCAGAATTCTGAAGTTACACACTCGAAGTAATCTCAGAAAAAATAAACTTACGTTGATGAATCAAGTGGAGTAAATACTAAGTTTGGTGCCACAATTTTACCAAGAACAAAAATGCCACCACCTTGTCCAGAACCTTTCAGGCAATGAGAAAACACTTTTGGGGATAACCCCTGAGAGTATAATTGCGAGATGATAGACAATTGATGCCGCCCAAACCCCAAAATCCCATCGGTCTCCATTAACTTGGGCAGTACGTTGGTGCATCTGTTTATAAAGTTAACTTGAACCATGTGAGGGAAACATGAAGAAATTATGTGCACCATGTTAGGCAGTAAACTTTACTTTGATTGTACTGCATGAATGAACACGATTGCAAGCAAAAGCATAGTTCAACCTCAAAACAACGCAAATTTAACTATACAAAGAAGATCAGCATGATGTCGTAGACTTATCATTAAAAGATCGATAATAGAGAAGATGCGTGAATTTTAAAGAAACTTTACCCAAATACAACAGAGCCAGAAGAATTGGCAGAACGTTGATTTCCCATGATAGTTTTGAAATACATAACGTCAGAGACAAAATAACCAGATATTTTGGTCTCATCAGCATATGTAAAATTATAACCACATAGGCCACTTGGGGAGTCTGAGGGTTGGCAAGATGCAGAGGCTGTTGCACACTTATCATCCGAGCATGAAATTCTGGATGACGTTGATGAAAAGTCGGGGTTGTATAACTCAGGTGAGATCTGCGAAACAAAGAAAGTAGATTGAATACATGTGCATGTTTTTTAGTGTGATGGATAAGAATACTGAGCCTCACATTTTTGGTCGAGGAACCCGTGCAAGCAACCCACGGTACGGAACTGCCAGTGTCAATTTGGAAAGTGTACGTCTTCGAGGGGTTCCCTAATCCCACCCTGGTATAGTATAGCCTGCAAATTTTCAAGATTTCGATTAGATACAAATAAAAGTGCGTATGTATTATGATAAGGACACAGAGCCACCCACCCACGGGCGAACGGGCTGGCGGTGCCCTCCACAGAGAGGTTCACCACACCCATCTTCACGTGCCTCGCCCTGTCCAGCTCCTTAAGGTCCGCCAACTGGACCCCCTTGCGCGGAAGCACACGCTCCAGGACCACCACTGCTGGGAGCGCTGCCTCAGCCGCCGTGGCGAGGAGCACCACCATCACCACCATGGTCGGCGGCCTCATCTGAATACCGTGAAAGGAGCACCAAGTTTATCAAGCTATCTATCTATTATATGATTAAAATAATAAAAATGAAGTCATCACGTCCGTCCACATAGACTAATTACATGGTGCGCCCAAATTATAAATGTTTAGATTGAACACTATGTATACACGCAAATTTAATCAAGTCTAACTTTAAACACTATGACCCCTTATTTGTAAGGCCCTATTTGTAATGGTAACCAGATCAAGCGTATAGTTTGAGAAAGAAAGGATAAAATAAGGGGTTATCCGGAGCAAGTCTGAAGAAAAATCTGAGAGGGGCATATCATTGCAGATACAAATAATGTTTAGTCAATAACGTCTTGAAGATTTGGTGTGCTGCAAAGTTTTGAGTGGGGGGCCTCCAGAGATGAGGTCGAGAGCGGACATGGCGGGCGCAAGGCGACGGCTTTGAGGTTCTCCTCGTCGGGCGTTTCTGCCGCCGGCTGCCTCCACGCGATGTCGCCGGAGGGGTCAGGGGAGACTCCGCAGGCGGTGGAGCTCCCGGAGTCCATCCAGGGACGGCGTTGGGCGGACGTGGCGGCGGAAGAAGACGCGGCGGAGGCTGCGCGTGCGGAGGCTGATGCGCGGTTCTCGCCGCCGGGGACGGCGACCCTCGGCGACTACCTCGTCTATGCGCGTCGTGGTCGGCCGCGCCGGTCACCGCCTCAGCGCCGCCTGGAGATGCTACGCCGTCCGCCGCCGTCGCGGGTGCCGGCAGTTAGGCCGAGTGCTGCTGCGCCGTCGGGGGCTCAGCCGGCAAGGAGCTTGGGGGAGGTGGCCGCCACGGGGTCGTCGGGGCCGCCGGAGCAGGGGGGCGAGGCGGTCGGTCGCGGGGCGGAGCAGTTGGCTCCGGTACCGCCGCCGCCATGCCCGTCGGGAGCGAGGACGGCCTCGCGCGAGGCTCGTGTGCCGCCCAATCCTGGGCCGTCTGGGCCGCACGGGCCTGGGCCTGTGCTGGCCTGGAGGCGCCAGACGGACCGTTGCACCGGGCCCACGCAGCCCGCTTCGGCGCCCAAGTGGTTCTGGCTCCGTAAGGGGTCAAACCACTTAGGGTTTGCCCAGCCCGCGCGCCCCGACCAAATACGCCGCCACGCCGCCGCCGCCCGCGAAATCCGCCTCCACCCGCCGCCGCCGCCGCTCTCCACCAGCTTCCGGGACATGGTTCTCAAGCGGGCACGGAGCCCCTCCTCGAGCAGGTCCCCGCCCCAGCATCACCGCCGCGTCCGCCCGGCGTCGCCCCGTCCGCCTCCCCCCGCGCCCCCCGAGCCATACCGGCCCCCGGCGAGACGGTCTCCGCCGCGCCGCTCCCCTCCGCGTCGAGCTTCCCCACGCAGGAGGTCGCCGTCGCCTCGCAGATATGGCCGGGACGGCCGCGCGGGTGGGCATGCTGAGGGAGGCCGGGAGCGGGACTCCTCCCTGCGCCACCAGGGGGTCGCCGCACTCGCCGCCCGCGGCGGCTCGCCGGGCCGGCGTGCCCCGTCTCCTGCCGCGTCGCGCAGGGAAGCCGCGCTCCGGGAGGAGTTGGTGCAGCGCGCGCCGCGTCCGGGCAGGGAGCATGGCCGGGATTCATCTTGGCGGGAGGACCAGCGCTCTTCGCGGGACAGCTACGTGGTGCCGCGGCATGCCGAGCAGAGTCGCCGTTCGCCGCTGCGCCGCGAGGAGCAGTCGCCCCAGGCCGCTGCACATACCGCAGCGAAGAAGAAGAGGAAGCCGAAGAAGAAGAGAGCCGGCGCAGGTGGTACTGCGGGTGGTGCTGCGGGTGGGAGCCAGGTTGGGCACCCGCCTATGGCACCTCCGCGGGGTCAGGATCTCGACGGCCGTGCCGACGCCCAGTTGGCGGTGTCGGCGCCGCCGGAGAAATCCCCCACCTCCAACATCTGCTTCAACTGTGGCGAGATGGGGCACTTCCGTTCCGATTGCACGTCGCCGACGCAGTGCCTCTTTTGTGGGGACCCCTCTCACCTTGCCGCGGCTTGCAAGGAGCGGTTCAACAGCAGAAGGCGTCGGGAGGTCATCGAGTACCTGGGACACGGGCTTGAGGGTGGCTTCTACTACATCGACCTGGGGGGCTCGGAGCTCAGTACCCCCCAGCACCTTGCTACCATCACCGTCGTCGCCGAGCGCAGCCCCCGCTACAGATTGAGGTGACAGTCGACACGATCCGCGCCGAGCTCGCTCAGTTGGAGTCGACTTGTGTGTGGAACATGAGGGAGATTTCTGCCACTGAGTTCGCAGTGGCGTTCCCCTCGGCTGAGCTCCTCCGTGCCCTCTCATGGAGCGAGACGACCATCCTGCCGACCAACAACATCCGCGTTTCTGTCAAGCCGTCTTGTGTGGATCCCATCACTGTGGCTACTTTGTCTGAGGTTTGGGTCCGGGTCCACGGCATTCCTGAGGAGGCCAGGAGTGAGCATATCATCGAGCTCGTCTCCCAGCCGATTGGCAAGCTTGTCACCGTGGATCCCCTTTCCCTTCCAGGCGACGGGCCGGTGCGCATGCTGATCCTCAGCCCGGACCCCACGAAGCTCACCTGCACTCTTCCTCTCTTCTTCTTTGGGAAGAGTGGCCGGTCCCTGACGGTCGAGCTGGAGGGCGATGAGGCCCAGGCGGGGTCTCCTCCTCTTCCACCTGACCCTTCGCAGACACACCGGGACGATGATGGCGAGGATGATGATGGTTCTTCCGATGGAGACTCTGAGGACGATTTGGGTGGCGAGGGCGAGGAGACCCCACGGCCGACGAGTCTCCTGGTGCCTGGGGCCGGGGCCTCCGCCGCTCCGGACGCTAGGCTCAGGGCGCGGTCGACATCGCCCGAGTCGGCGCGGACTCACAGGAGTGCGCCGGCCAGGCCGGGGCGCCCATCTCCCGTGCTCCCCAGCTGCCTCCGGGGAGTCCTACTCGCTGTCCATCATGGAGTACGGGTCCAACTTCCCCCAGGAGACGTCGTCGGCGAGTGTGGGGTTGGACGTGTGCCCCCGCAGCCGCCGAGGTCGCCGGGGCTGGTCCGCTACACGTGCTCGCCGGGCTCTACTCCCACCTCGCCCTCGGGCCTCGCGACCCCGGGCCCTTCACGTCCCGGAGCCGGCCTCGGTCTTCCCCGACACTCCCGTGGGCGGGTGCCAAGACGAGGGCCCCGCGTCGCCAGCGGCAGTCCTCGCAGCCGTCCCGCCACAGCGCTAGGTTGGCTCGGTCTCGCTCCGGGACAGAGGCGATGGAGCCGACGGTGGCGGAGCAGGCGGAGAGGCGGGCTTATTTATAAAGCGGGGCGAAAGCCTGTTTCGAGAGAAGTTTTGAGTGGGGACTCAGGGCAGTGTAGACCAGTTCACTTTGGATCTATTCATGGTCAAGATTTTGGTGGGAAACTACCACGTGGATATACAGATCGATCAGGTTGTCGGGGGAATGGCAATTTAACTTGGGAAAGTGATCCACACGAGTGAAATGGAAGAAAACGAGAAGTTGTAGGTTGTGATAAAGAAAAATGTATATTGTACTTGGATAAGGACTCCGTACAATCAGACAGGACGATGGGGAAATAGAGGAGTTGGCCAATCAATCAATGCGAGTGTGCAATGTGAGCCACGGACGTCATTAGGAGCCTCCTGCTCTAGCTATTTCGGCACTAAACAAAGAACAGGAGCACGCCAAGAAAAAGCAGGTTTCCGCTGTACCTGAGAGGGCGGCGGGGCAACTGAGGTCTCCTGGAACCCTAGAAACCTGCTTCTCCAAGATCCGCGGAGAAATCGAGGGGGTGGTGCGCGGTGGAGTTGCCGGAGGAGGAGACCGGAGGGGCGTGGGATGGGATTCTTCCTGCAGTCAAGCCATGTCAAGTGCGCGGTGGACTCTCCCCTTTTCCCTTCCTTTTCTCCGTTCTCCGTTCTCCGTTGTGTCTCGTGTGCCGTTACTGTTTTGGTGTGCTGCAAAGCCGGAGGAGAAACTGTTTTGTCCCCTTGGACTCAAGTCAAGCCATGTCGTCTCAGGATGCGCACCAGCGGCCGTTTTGTCGGGCTCTCTCTTCTCAGACCCGTTTTTACTTTTCAGTCGCCCGGGTTGACAGAGCCGTGTCTCCTCTACAGAAAATACTAGCCTAGCTCAATGATAAAGGATGGGTCGGAGTAAGAAAGAAGCAGCGGCCACCGACCAGAGTTCACGATTGAGAGTTTCGGTCGCTGGCTGCATCGACTTCACCGTGTGTGAGATTCTAATTCTTTTTCAGTATTTCGAGATTCACCAATCGTCTTCACGATAATATCAGATTGTGGTGGATTTTGGATTTAGGATCTGTAGTGGTGTGTCGTTGTGCTTCCTCGTTGGTTGGAGTTTCTTCTACCAGTCAAGAACTTTGATGTCACTGAACGGTCAATAGATAGCTGATGTGCTTCCTTAGCTGGTTGGAGGAAATCAGATGTAGCTGTTCGGATTAGTGAAATACATTTAGAGTAGGGAACATATTGCAGTGTCTTTTATTTGTTAATATCATAGTCTATTTTTTTGCGAGAAATCCACCGATCTATTAATAATCATCAACAGTAGTACAAATAGCCCAAAAAGTAAAAGAAATTACAAATTGGTACTCAGACCACCTAGCGACGACTACAGACACTAGCACGAGCCGAAGGCGCGCCGCTGTCCTCGCCCTCCATCGCCGGAGTCGTGCAAAGCTTGTCGTAGTAGAGCTTGTTGTAGTAGACAGACGGGAAGTCGTCGTGCTAAGGTCCCAAAGGACCAAGCACACCGAGCAAAGTAACCATCGCCAATGATGACAACCATAGATCGGAAGAGCCTGACATGAAACGACACCAACTAACACGAAAACCGACCGGATCCCAGGAGATCCGACGGGCATACAACTCCACGCGCCCTCCGTCAGCGCTAGATGCACCACCGGAACGAGGATAGGGCGGGGAGGACATTATTCTAACTTCAGGATGTAGCCGCCGCCTCACCATCCCAAAGAAGAGACTGAAAAGCAAACTAAATTAAGGACGAAAACTCCCCGCCGGCGAGGGACCGTGATCCACCACACCTCCAAGGCCCCAAGGCCACCGGAGGTGAAGCGGACCAGCGGTATCACCGGCGAGGAGGACGGAACCCTAGATGGGTTTTGTAGCTTCTTGCGCCGCCTCTGGCTGTTTCCGCTGCGTACCGATTCGTTTCAATGTTTGCTATGCATTTTAATATCATAGTCTATTTGATGTGGTGACCAGATGGTTTCCTCCCAGGAGGAGAAGGAGGAGCTGGCGACCAAGTACTACGCCGACCTTCTTGGTCAGGCCCAACCTCGGCAGCATGATCTTGATCTTAACGCCATTGGCGTGCCTCCGTCTGATCTGGCCGGGCTTGACTGCGAGTTCTCCGACTCGGAGGTTTGGGCGGCAATCAAAGGGATGCCATCCAACCGTGCCCCTGGCCCCGATGGTTTCTCTTGGGACTTCTACAAGAGCTGCTGGGCGGTGATTAAGTCCGATATCATGGCGGCTATGCGCGCTATCTTTCGGCGTCAAGGCCAGGGCTTCGAGGCCTTGAACGGGGCTCTCATCACGTTGGTCCCGAAGAAGGACGGTGCGGTGGACTTGAAGAACTTCAAGCCTATCAGCTTGGTTCACAGCTTCGCCAAGCTCCTGGCCAAAGTTCTCGCTCTTCGCCTTGCGCCACGGTTGCCGGAGCTCATTGACGTGAACCAAAACGCTTTCATCCGCGGGAGGTGCATTCATGATAACTTCGTCCTCGTCCAGCAGTCCGCCAGGACTCTGCACCGTGCACGGGTCCCGTCTATGCTCCTAAAGATGGACGTTGCGCGTGCGTTTGACAGCCTCTCATGGCCTTTCCTTGTCAGTGTCCTGCGACAGAGGGGCTTTGGACCACGGTTTATCTCCTGGGCCATCCTGCTGCTCAGCTCTGCGTCCACCCGTGTTCTTGTGAACGGCAGCCCGGGTGCGGCGTTCCGTCATGGCCGGGGATTATGGCAGGGGGATCCGATCTCCCCCATCCTCTTCATCATCGCCATGGATGTGTTGTCCGCCCTTTTCCGTGCGGTCGAGGTACATGGGATCCTCGAGAACCTCCGACAGCTCGGCATCCGGCACAGGGTCTCGCTCTACGCTGACGATGTGGTCGTCTTCGCCAGACCAGGTGTCGCGGAGCTGTCCGCGGTCAAGATGGTCCTGGCTTGTTTTGGCGGAGCCTCGGGGCTCGTGGTCAACTACGCTAAGAGAGTGGCCCTGCCCATCAGATGCTTGGACGAGATGCGTCAGGTGACCGAGACGGTGCTGGACTGCCCGATCGGATCCTTCCCGTCCAAGTATCTTGGCCTACCGCTGTCCCTTAAGAAGCTGCGGAAAGATGAAGTCCATCCGATCCTTGACAAGCTCACCAAGAAGCTCTCCTTCTGGAAGGCCAGGTTGATGACGCGCGAGGGCAGAGTGGGCTATGTGCACTTTGTCATGACGGCCTCTCTGATCTACCACCTCATGGCGCTAGACGTGGAGCCGTGGCTGCTGCGCGCCATCGACAAGGTGCGCCAAGGCTTTCTGTGGGTTGGCAGGGGCGATGCGCGTGGCAGCCATTGCATTGTCTCCTGTCGGGCTGTTTGGAAGCCAAAACATATGGGTGGGTTGGGGCTACACAATCTTCGGTGGCTCAATGCCGCCCTGAGGGCCTGCTGGATTTGGTTCCAAAAAAACGTCCCTGGATAGGCCATGGTCGGGTTTGGAATTCTCTGTGTGATCGGAGGCTCATAGCCTCGTGACAGCTTCGGCCACCGTCGACGTACGCGATGGATCTCGCGTCCTTTTCTGGGAGGACCCGTGGATCAATGGCCTGCCGGTCGCGGCTCTCGCGCCGGAGCTTCTCCGTTTGGTGCGTCCTGGCCTGCGGAGGTCTCGTGTGCTGCGGGACGGCCTCCCGAATAGCGCTTGGGTACGCGATATTGCGGGCACCCTTACGGTGGATGCCGTCGTCCAGTTCCTCCGCCTGTGGGGCACCTCGCTGCGGCTAACATCCACGTCGTGCCGGGCAACTGTGATGGTTTCAGATGGAAGTGGTCGTCAGATGGTGCTTTCTCCTCGCGCTCTGCGTACCGTACTTTCTTCGCAGGCCAGGTTGCGCTTCCTGGCGCAGTCCAACTGTGGCATTCCTTCGCGCCCATGAAATTCAGGTTTCACGGGTGGCTGGCACTTTGGCAGAGATGCTGGACCGCGGACCGCTTGCAACGACATGGTTTGCCTAACCATGCCATCTGCCCGCTGTGCAATACGGCGGCTAAGACATACGATCACCTTGCGCTCCAATGCCCTCTATCCACCTCGGTTTGGGTGGCGGCTTTCAGGCTCATCGGATGGAACCCTCCGCTGCCAACCTCTACGTCTACCATCCGAGAGTGGTGGCCTCAGGCGGAGTCGGCCACTACGGAGGGTAATAGGAAAACCCTCAACTCCCTAGTCCTCCTAGTCATCCGTACCCTATGGCTTGAGAGGAACGCCCGTGTTTTCGACGCACGCCCTAGCACAGCACTCGAGATTTCCCGGCGGATCTACGAGGAGTGGGCAACCTGAGTTGCTTGCCGACGTAGGATGGCGCGAGAGTAGTTGCTTTGGGTATATGGGTGGCTGTGTGCGTTCCGTTTGTACTCTGGCTCTAGTCTTCACCTGTGACTACTACAACCTCGTACAAGCGATCCTTGTAAATGTTGTTCTCTTCTGATGTTTAATGGAATGACGCGCAAAGCTTCTGCGGGTTCTAAAAAAAAGTCTATTTGATACATTTTTTATTTCAGATTTTGTGAAATTATCGGACATCAACCTTCAGTGTTAAGGCTATGTAGTGGTCTAGTACAATTTTTATGCTTGTATATTGCCCTTTCCAGGAACGAAATGCAGAAATAAATTTTACTGCAAGCCAACACAGTATCACTAAATTTGGTTTAATGTGCTTGTGCCGTCATATAATGGAGATGCACAACTAGCTTGCATCTAGTTATTCTTCAATAATGTTAGGGATGGTGAGATCTGAACGCGCCCCTGCCTCCGCTGGCGGCCGCCCCTAGGGCGCCGGCGCCTCTCGCCCTCAGTCACCGCGCCTCCTACACCATGACGGATCCCGACTCTCCGATCCGTTGGCAGGTCAAGTACCATTTGGTGGCCTCCCGCCTCCCGTCGTTCCACTAACATGGCTTCCTATACCGTCGAAGTCAGGCTTCGCGTCTGGTCCTCCATGACTCGGAAGGGATCACGGTGGACGCACGCTTCCTCCTGTCGGGGGAAAAGATCTCCAGTGGCCAGGAGATCGAACTCCCGTGTCACACGGTCAAGGTGGGCAATCAAGATCGTCCATCGGTGTAGGTACCCCAGGTATCACCTTCGTCTTCGCTTGATCTACGATCGGGTCTCTCTCTGCAACGGAAGATTTGGTCCCTCTTCCATTGTGTTGTGGCATCTTCACCCTCCCATCAAGAGTTCTTCTTGGTGGCCTCTTTTGGCCGATCGAAGCTTCGGCTTGAACCCTCTTCGGTCGCTCACATGCTCTAGGCATGTTTGGGAGGAATTGCCAATGATTTTCATGTCAGCTTTCTGCGGGACAGATCCTTTCGGTTTTCAGTTTGCAATCGACAAGTTGGTTCTTTTTGTTAACAATCTCATATCCTTCATGTGTGATGATTTTGTGGTTCATTTCTTGCTTTGGGGCAATGGAGGGCCAAATTTTACTCGAGAATTTCGTCTCTGGGAGATTGAGGAAGAGAAGGCTTGGCAAACTGTTGGCCGCAGATCTGATGCACAGGTTGTTCGACAGCCGCTTTCTGGTGCTAATAGGATTCCGCTTGGGCATCGGACTACACAGCAGCACGTTTCACGGCTCTCTTTTCTCCATCGTCTTTCTGCTAAAGAAACTGGTTTTCTAGAGTCTGCTATTTCTGCTGGTCATGGCCTTGAGCAGATTCTCCAGGCTTTTTATTTTGGTGATGATGACAGTCCTGTTGATTCCTTTCTGGATTCTTTGAGTAACCAAGAGATCCAGGAATTGCGCTCTTTCATTGCCAGTAAGCCATCAAAAGAAACTCTGGCACGGACATTCTATGCCCAGCAGTCTGCTCCTAATTTTTCGCCAATGCCACTTGTGCCTACATCCCAGACTACTCCTGGTCCTCAGCATTTTTCAGCGACAGTTTGTCCAACAGTTACGGGATTGGCAGTGGGCGCAGAGAATCCAATTCAAATGCATCAATCACGGACCCTAGTGTTCCGATGGCTAGACCCAGCCCAAGCCCAGCAGCGAGTTTCTGCCTTTGATCGCCTGGTGTTCCCTCCTCCATTTTCGGACGCACGCCAGCAGCCGACGCACTTGGGCCAGCGACAGCCCATCTCAAGACCAAGCCCGCCTTGTCCACGGTGCCTCAGATTTGGGCACTCAAGATTTAATTGTTGGAATAAAATCCGCCGTCACGGCTGTGATAAACCAGGACATATTAAGCGTGATTGTCGGGCTTTAAGAGAAACTTGGGTTTGAAAGGAAGTTAATTTGTCTCCGCCAGATGTTCTGGGTGCAGTAAATCAAGTTATTAATGATAATCCTCTTTCCGTTAATCTGAATGACCCTGGACCGTCCGATATTGACACGGCCTTGCGACTAACGGTGGAGCCCCACCCACCCGCACCTACCCGTACATTTAATGCTGTAAATCAGGAGACTCTCTCCCTGCCCCTGCCCCTGTTCAGCTTACACGTTGCCGCTTCGCCTCCCAGCTCCCCTGCTCCACAACACTGTTCATCGTCGCCACCGTCTCCGCTGACAGTGCCCACGACATTGCCTCCATCGGAGATGACAAACTTCCCGGTGGACACTGCTCCCTTCGTCCCCGGCCAGTACGAGATCGTCGAGGTCGCCAATCGACCGCAGCAGTGCCGCTACCATGTCAGTCGATAGGTCTCCGCCAAGAATGAGGACGTCTCCATGGCCACAATCAACCCTCCCTTCCAAGGTGATTAGCCGTTTGCGCTTACTAGGATGTTTCTTCGATCGTTCATTGAGGAAGAACTAGGGCTTTCACTTGCAATGTCCCAGCGCTATCCTATCGGCCGGCTCGGCATACCTCAAGGTTACCTCACCTTCTGACAGAGATTGGCTTGTCAGCAATAGTCCTCATGCTTTCCTTGGTAGAAGTATTTCGTTTGTGGAACATAATAAAGGGATTAATCACAGAACTTTTACCTATAACCGTGAATGTTGGTTGATGTTGCTTGCCTTTCCTTCTGATTACTGGGATGATGAGCATATTAGAGGTGCAGTTAAGGATTTTGGGGCTCTAATTTCTTGGGATAAGGAACTCAGTAACTATGGGGCCCTAATTGTAAAGGTCAGAGTTGTGGATCTCCATCATATCCCACATTCTTGTGTTATTTCTTCTGGCAATGAGTGGTCTGCTGAATCTTGGTCAGTGCCCATTTTTATCCTCAGTCAGAGGCTCTTGGGTGCTCTTCCAGCTGATGAGGAGCTGCCACCTGCAGATGGATCAACTCCACACCCCTTGCCCAATGTTGCTGTTGTTATTAACAACCAGCCTCCTCCTAATGAAGCACAAACTCCTGTGCAAGCTCCTGTCCAGAATAATGCTGCATGGCCCCTTTGGCAACATGTGCAACATGTGCAGCATGGACCCCATGCACCCTTGGATGACCACAATGGTTTTTCCCCAGTTAATCTTGCAGGACAGAATCTACAAGTTATTTTTGGTAATCAAGGCATTCAGAATATGGATTTAAACTTGCCCCCTCAGCAGCTTTCATTTGATCTCAATGGCCCACGCCATCTTGAAGAGGATGACTTCATGGAACTAAATGATCTTATCAATCCTGTAATTCAGAATCATGGGCCTCCTCACGCTATTATGGCTTTGGCTGCACCTGTCCCACCTATAGATGTTGACATGCTCCCTAATACTGATGAGCAGAGTGACCTGACAGTCACAATCAGCTCAGCTCATACTTCTTCTGATGAATCTGGTGGCTCAGTGAATGGACACAACCAGAACTTGCAGGTTGGCATGGCTCTTATACCTAAAATACTTGTGGACCCTGATACGTCTCCGACGTATCGATAATTTCTTATGTTCTATGCCATATTATTGATGATACCTACATGTTTTATGCACACTTTATGTCATATTCGTGCATTTTCTGGAACTAACATATTAACAAGATGCCGAAGTGCCGGCTCTCGTTTTCTGCTGTTTTTGGTTTCAGAAATCCTAGTAACGAAATATTGTCGGAATTGGACGAAACGAAGACCCAGGGGCCTATTTTGCCACGAACCTTCCAGAAGACCGAAGAGCTTACGAAGTGGGGCCACGAGGTGGCCAGACCACATGGCGGCGCGGCCAAGGGGGGGCCGCGCCGCCCTGTGGTGTGGGCCCCTCGTTAGCCCCCCGACTCTGCCCTTCCGCCTACTTAAAGCCTCCGTCGCGAAACCCCTGATGCGAAAAACCACGATACGGAAAACCTTACGAGACGCCGCCGCCGCCGATCCCATCTCGGGGGATTCCGGAGATCTCCTCCGGCACCCTCGCCGGAGAGGGGATTCATCTCCCGGAGGACTCTACACCGCCATGGTCGCCTCCGGAGTGATGAGTGAGTAGTTCACCCCTGGACTATGGGTCCATAGCAGTAGCTAGATGGTTGTCTTCTCCTCATTGTGCTTCATTGTTGGATCTTGTGAGCTGCCTAACATGATCAAGATCATCTATCTGTAATACTCTATGTTGTGTTTGTCGGGATCCGATGGATAGAGAATACCATGTTATGTTAATTATCAAGTTATTACATATGTGTTGTTTATGATCTTGCATGCTCTCCGTTACTAGTAGAGGCTCTGGCCAAGTTTTTGCTTTTAACTCCAAGGGGGAGTATTTATGCTCGATAGTGGGTTCATGCCTGCATTGACACCTGGGACAAGTGACGTAAAGTTCTAAGGTTGTGTTGTGCTGTTGCCACTAGGGATAAAACATTGGCGCTATGTCCGAGGATGTAGTTGTCGATTACATTACGCACCATACTTAATGCAATTGTCTCGTTGCTTTGCAACTTAATACCGGAAGGGGTTCGGACGATAACCTCGAAGGTGGACTTTTAGGCATAGATGCGGTTGGATGGCGGTCTATGTACTTTGTCGTAATGCCCAATTAAATCTCACTATACTTATCATGGCATGTATGTGCATTGTTATGCCCTCTCTATTTGTCAATTGCCCGACTGTAATTTGTTCACCCAACATGCTTTTATCTTATGGGAGAGACACCTCTAGTGAACCGTGGACCCCGGTCCATTCTTTTAATACTCGAAATACAAATCTGCTGCAATACTTGTTTTACTGTTTTCTCTGCAAACAATCATCTTCCACACAATACGGTTAACCCTTTGTTACAACAAGCCGGTGAGATTGACAACCTCACTGTTTCGTTGGGGCAAAGTACTTTGGTTGTGTTGTGCAGGTTCCACGTTGGCGCCGAATCTCCGGTGTTGCGCCGCACTACATCCCGCCGCCATCAACCTTCAACGTGCTTCTTGACTCCTACTGGTTCGATTAAACCTTGGTTTCTTACCGAGGGAAACTTGCCGCTGTGCGCATCACACCTTCCTCTTGGGGTTCCCAACGGACGTGTCAACTACACGCATCAAGCAAATTTCCGGCGCCGTTGCCGGGAGATCAAGACACGCTGCAAGGGGAGTCTCCACTTCCCAATCTCTTTACTTTGTTTTTGTCTTGCTTTATTTTATTTACTACTTTGTTTGCTGCACTTTATATCAAAACACAAAAAAAATTAGTTGCTAGCTTTACTTTATTTACTGTCTTGCACTCTATATCAAAAACACAAAAAAAAAATTAGTTTACTTGCATTTACTTTATCTAGTTTGCTTTATTTACTACTGCTAAAATGAGTAATCCTGAAGTTGAAGTTCGTTCATTTAAGCAACAAGGAGGAGAATGTTTAAAAAATGCTTGGTATAGAATTAGTGATGCCCATAATAGGTGCACTAAGAAACACTCCACCACTATCCTACTCGGGAATTTTTATGTTGGTATCTCTAGCTGGAATAGATATGTTCTTGATTGTCTCGCGGGAGGTAACTTCCTAGGTGCTCCCGCTTTAGAAGCTAGTTGCATTATTGAGAGTTTATTTGGAACACCACCTGTTAATGAAATTAAAATTGAAACTTCCCTTGAGGATGTTATGAAAAAACTGGAAACCATAGAGAAAAATTTTAGTGTTGAAACTAAGTTGGAGATGTTACTTGATAAAACTGATAAACTTGATAAATCCTTAGGAGGAGTTGATGAAAGAATTAGTATCCTAAGAACTTGTGTTGACCATGATAATCAAATTAATAGGATTGGCAAACTTGAAAAAGCTATGGGAACCTTGGGTTCAACCTTTTCATCTCTACAGTTTAGAGAGAAAGCTTATGTGGGAAAGGAGCAAAAGTTTATGTATGCCTCTAAAGTGCCTAAACCAAAGAAATATTATTATAGGCCTAAAATTGACAAAGCCCGTAGTACCACTGCGAATGGGGGAGCTTATGATATCAATGCTTCGTCTCTCGATGTTACTTGAGATACACTTTCTGCGCCTAGCTGAAAGGCGTTAAAGAAAAGCGCTTATGGGAGACAACCCATGTTTTTACTCCAGTATTTTTGTTTTATATTTGTGTCTTGGAAGTTGTTTACTACTGTAGCAACCTCTTCTTATCCTAGTTTTGTGTTTTGTTGTGCCAAGTAAAGTCTTTGATAGTAAAGTAAGTACTAGATTTGGATTACTGCGCAGTTCCAGATTTCTTTGCTGACACGAATCTGGGTCTACCTCCCTGTAGGTAGCTCAGAAAATTAAGCCAATTTACGTGCATGATCCCCAGATATGTACGCAACTTTCATTCAATTTGAGCATTTTCATTTGAGCAAGTCGGGTGGCCTAATAAAATCCATCTTTACGGACTGTTCTGTTTTGACAGATTCTGCCTTTTATTTTGCATTGCCTCTTTTGCTATGTTGGATGAATTTCTTTGATCCATTAATGTCCAGTAGCTTTATGCAATGTCCAGAAGTGTTAAGAATGATTGTGTCACCTCTGAATATGTGAATTTTTATTATGCACTAACCCTCTAATGAGTTGTTTCGAGTTTGGTGTGGAGGAAGTTTTCAAGGATCAAGAGAGGAGTATGATGCAATATGATCAAGGAAAGTGAAAGCTCTAAGCTTGGGGATGCCCCGGTGGTTCACCCCTGCATATTTTAAGAAGACTCAAGCGTCTAAGCTTGGGGATGCCCAAGGCATCCCCTTCTTCATCGACAACATTATCAGGTTCCTCCCCTAAAACTATATTTTTATTCCGTCACATCTTATGTACTTTGCTTGGAGCGTCGGTTTGTTTTTGTTTTTTGTTTTGTTTGAATAAAATGGATCCTAGCATTCACTTTATGGGAGAGAGACACGCTCCGCTGTAGCATATGGACAAGTATGTCCTTAGGCTCTACTCATAGTATTCATGGCGAAGTTTCTTCTTCGTAAAATTGTTATATGGTTGGAATTGGAAAATGCTACATGTAGTAACTCTAAAATGTCTTGGATAATATGATACTTGGCAATTGTTGTGCTCATGTTTAAGCTCTTGCATCATATACTTTGCACCCATTAATGAAGAAATACTTAGAGCTTGCTAATTTAGTTTGCATATTTGGTTTCTCTAGAGTCTAGATAACATCTAGTATTGAGTTTTGAACAACAAGGAAGACGGTATGGAGTCTTATAATGTTTACAATATGTCTTTTATGTGAGTTTTGCTCGTACCGTTCATCCTTGTGTTTGTTTCAAATAACCTTGCTAGCCTAAACCTTGTATCGAGAGGGAATACTTCTCATGCATCCAAAATCCTTGAGCCAACCACTATGCCATTTGTGTCCACCATACCTACCTACTACATGGTATTTGTCCGCCATTCCAAAGTAAATTGCTTGAGTGCTACCTTTAAAATTCCATCATTCACCTTTGCAATATATAGCTCATGGGACAAATAGCTTAAAAACTATTGTGGTATTGAATATGTACTTATGCACTTTATCTCTTATTAAGTTGCTTGTTGTGCGATAACCATGTTTACGGGGACGCCATCAACTATTCTTTGTTGAATATCATGTGAGTTGCTATGCATGTCCGTCTTGTCTGAAGTAAGAGAGATCTACCACCTTTTTGGTTGGAGCATGCATATTGTTAGAGAAGAACATTGGGCCGCTAACTAAAGCCATGATTCATGGTGGAAGTTTCGAGTCTTGGACATATATCCTCAATCTCATATGAGAATAATAATTGTTGCCACATGCTTATGCATTAAAGAGGAGTCCATTATCTCGTTGTCCATGTTGTCCCGGTATGGATGTCTAAGTTGAGAATAATCAAAAGCGAGAAATCCAAAATGCGAGCTTTCTCCTTAGACTTTTGTACAGAGCGGCATGGAGGTACCCCATTGTGACACTTGGTTAAAACATGTGCATTGCAAAGATCCGGTAGTCCAAGCTAATTAGGACAAGGTGCGGGCACTATTAGTATACTATGCATGAGGCTTGCAGCTTGTAAGATATAATGTACATAACTCATATGCTTTATTACTACCGTTGACAAAATTGTTTCATGTTTTCAAAATAAAAGCTCTAGCACAAATATAGCAATCGATGCTTTCCTCTTTGAAGGACCATTCTTTTTACTTTTATGTTGAGTCAGCTTCACCTATCTCTCTCCACCTCAAGAAGCAAACACTTGTGTGAACGTGCATTGATTCCTACATACTTGCATACCGTACTTGTTATATTACTCTATGTTGACAATTATCCATGAGATATACATGTTACAAGTTGAAAGCAACCGCTGAAACTTAATCTTCCTTTGTGTTGCTTCAATGCCTTTACTTTGATTTATTGCTTTATGAGTTAACTCTTATGCAAGACTTATTAATACTTGTCTTGAAGTACTATTCATGAAAAGTCTTTGCTTTATGATTCACTTGTTTACTCATGACATTACCATTGTTTTGATCGCTGCATCCACTACATATGTTTACAAATAGTATGATCAAGGTTATGATGGCATATCACTTCAGAAATTATCTTTGTTATCGTTTTACCTGCTCGGGACGAGCAGAACTAAGCTTGGGGATGCTTCATACGTCTCCGACGTATCGATAATTTCTTATGTTCTATGCCATATTATTGATGATACGTTACCTGCATGTTTTATGCACACTTTATGTCATATTCGTGCATTTTCTGGAACTAACCTATTAACAAGATGCCGAAGTGCCGTCTCCGTTTTCTGCTGTTTTTGGTTTCGTAAATCCTAGTAACGAAATATTCTCGGAATTGGACGAAACGAAGACCCAGGGGCCTATTTTGCCACGAACCTTCCGGAAGACCGAAGAGCTTACGAAGTGGGGCCACGAGGTGGCCGGACCACATGGCGGCGCGGCCAAGGGGGGCGCGCCGCCCGTGGTGTGGGCCCCTCGTTAGCCCCCGACTCTGCCCTTCCGCCTACTTAAAGCCTCCATCGCGAAACCCCCGATGTGAAAAACCACGATACGGAAAACCTTACCGAGACGCCGCCGCCGCCGATCCCATCTCGGGGGATTCCGGAGATCTCCTCCGGCACCCCGCCGGAGAGGGGATTCATCTCCCGGAGGACTCTACACCGCCATGGTCGCCTCCGGAGTGATGAGTGAGTAGTTCACCCCTGGACTATGGGTCCATAGCAGTAGCTAGATGGTTGTCTTCTCCTCATTGTGCTTCATTGTTGTGTTTGTCGGGATCCGATGGATAGAGAATACCATGTTATGTTAATTATCAAGTTATTACATATGTGTTGTTTATGATCTTGCATGCTCTCCGTTACTAGTAGAGGCTCTGGCCAAGTTTTTGCTTTTAACTCCAAGGGGGAGTATTTATGCTCGATAGTGGGTTCATGCCTGCATTGACACCTGGGACAGTGACAGAAAGTTCTAAGGTTGTGTTGTGCTGTTGCCACTAGGGATAAAACATTGGCGCTATGTCCGAGGATGTAGTTGTCGATTACATTACGCACCATACTTAATGCAATTGTCTGTTGCTTTGCAACTTAATACTGGAAGGGGTTCGGACGATAACCTGAAGGTGGACTTTTTAGGCATAGATGCAGTTGGATGGCGCTCTATGTACTTTGTCGTAATGCCCAATTAAATCTCACTATACTTATCATGGCATGTATGTGCATTGTTATGCCCTCTCTATTTGTCAATTGCCCGACTGTAATTTGTTCACCCAACATGCTTTTATCTTATGGGAGAGACACCTCTAGTGAACTCGTGGACCCCGGTCCATTCTTTTAATACCGAAATACAAATCTGTCGCAATACTTGTTTTACTCGTTTTCTCTCGCAAACAATCATCTTCCACACAATACGGTTAACCCTTTGTTACAGCAAGCCGGTGAGATTGACAACCTCACTCGTTTCGTTGGGGCAAAGTACTTTGGTTGTGTTGTGCAGGTTCCACGTTGGCGCCGGAATCTCGGTGTTGCGCCGCACTACATCCCGCCGCCATCAACCTTCAACGTGCTTCTTGACTCCTACTGGTTCGATTAAACCTTGGTTTCTTACTGAGGGAAACTTGCCGCTGTGCGCATCACACCTTCCTCTTGGGGTTCCCAACGGACGTGTCAACTACACGCATCAGACCCTGTAGCCTCTCTCTCAGCAGCTTATACACCTGATGTTATTCCAGTGAGCCCTCTGCATGCTAATCACAAGGACTTCTTCCTCTCCAAAGAAGGAACAACTGCTTGGTCCACTCATTTTAAACCTGATGGCACTATTATCAGCACTGTCAACATCCCTGCTCAATGGGCTGATTTTTTTACTGCAAAACTGCTGACACCTGAGGATTTTGAATGGAATAAAGGCTTGCTTCAGTCCAAGATTTGGCAGCTCCTTACTGAGTGTGAGATTACAGAAGAAGGGACTGCAAGAGGTTTTGTTCTTCCCAGAGTCTGTCCTGCTACAACACCACCTGTATGTACTCTCACTGCTTCCTGTGAAGAACTTACCCAGGGCTTTATGACTCCTCAAGCTCCAAGACTTACTTCTCCCTCTGCAGCTGCTTTATCCACCTCTGCTCTCCATGTCAAGAAAAGGGGCAAGAAAACACCACGGGTGTGCACTGAAGTTAGAAGGAGTAACATGATTAAAGCTCTGAATAAAGTATATAAGGCAAAAACTTGTTTTGACAAGAACTGTCTAGCTTGTGCTGCTGCTGGACCCACAATTAAAAAGTCAGTTGTCACCAATCTTTGCTCAAGATTCTAGATTCCTGAGGAAGATATAGCATAGAAGGAAGCAGAAGTGTCATCTAATGAAGAGAAGGGGGGCTTGATAACGCGTGAAGCACACGTCCGTTGGGAACCCCAAGAGGAAGGTGTGATGCGTACAGCAGCAAGTTTTCCCTCAGTAAGAAACCAAGGTTATCGAACCAGTAGGAGTCAAGGGCCACGTGAAGGTTGTTGGTGAAGGAGTGTAGTGCGGCGCAACACCAGGGATTTCGGCGCCAACGTGGAACCTCCACAACACAATCAAAATACTTTGCCCCAACTTAACAGTGAGGTTGTCAATCTCACCGGCTTGCTGTAAACAAAGGATTAAATGTATGGTGTGGAAAATGATGTTTGTTTGCGAAGAACAGTAGAGAACAGATTTTGCAGTAGATTGTATTTCAGATGTAAAAGAATGGACCGAGGTCCACAGTTCACTAGTGGTGTCTCTCCAATCAGAAATAGCATGTTGGGTGAACAAATTACAGTTGGGCAATTGAGAGGGCATAATAATGCACATACATATCATGATGACTACTATGAGATTTAATCAGGGCATTACGACAAAGTACATAGACCGCTATCCAGCATGCATCTATGCCTAAAAAGTCCACCTTCGGGTTAGCATCCGCACCCCTTCCAAGTATTAAGTTGCAAACAACAGGACAATTGCATTAAGTATGGTGCGTAATGTAATCAATAAAAATATCCTTAGACAAAGCATTGATGTTTTATCCCTAGTGGCAACAAGCACATCCACAACCTTAGAATTTTCGTCACATCGTCCCGCATTCAATGGAGGCATGAACCCACTATCGAGCATAAATACTCCCTCTTGGAGTCACAAGTATCAACTTGGCCGGAGCCTCTACTAGCAACGGAGAGCATGCAAGATCATAAACAACACATATATGATAGATTGATAATCAACATGACATAGTATTCCATATTCATCGGATCCCAACAAACACAACATGTAGCATTACAAATAGATGATCTTGATCATGATAGGCAGCTCACAAGATCTAACATGATAGCACAAGAGGAGAAGACAACCATCTAGCTACTGCTATGGACCCATAGTCCAAGGATGAACTACTCACACATCAGTCCGGAGGCGATCATGGTGATGTAGAGTCCTCCGGGTGATGATTCCCCTCTCCGGCAGGGTGCCGGAGGCGATCTCCTAAATCCCCCGAGATGGGATTGGCGGCGGCGGCGTCTCTGGAACTTTTTCCGTATCGTGGCTCTCGGTAGTAGGGTTTTCGCGACGGAGAGTATAAGTAGGCGGAAGGGCAGAGTCGGAGGAGGCACAAGGGGCCCACACCACAGGCCGGCGCGGGCCCCTCCTTGGCCGCGCCGCCCTGTGGTTTGGCCACCTCGTGGCCCCACTTCGTATGCTCTTCGGTCTTCTGGAAGCTCCGTGGAAAAATAAGACCCTGGGCGTTGATTTCTTCCAATTCCGAGAATATTTCCTTTGTAGGATTTCTGAAACCAAAAATAGCAGAAAACAGGAACTGGCGCTTCGGCATCTTGTCAATAGGTTAGTGCCGGAAATTGCATATAAATGATGTAAAGTGTGTATAAAACATGTGAGTATTGTCATAAAAATAGCATGGAACATAAGAAATTATAGATACGTTTGAGACGTATCAAGCATCCCCAAGCTTAGTTCCTACTCGCCCTCGAGTAAGTAAACGATAACAAGGATAATTTCTGAAGTGACATGCTATCATAATCTTCATCATTTCTATTGTAAAGCATATGAAGTGAATGAAGTGATTCGAAGCAATGGTAAAGACAATGATTAAACAACTGAATCATATAGCAAAGACTTTTCATGAATAGTACTTTCAAGACAAGCATCAATAAGACTTGCATAGGAGTTAACTCATAAAGCAATAGATTCTTAGTAGAAAGTTTTGAAGCAACACAAAGGAAGATATAAGTTTCAGCAGTTGCTTTCAACTTCAACATGTTTATCTCATGGATATATATCATGGATAATTTGTCAACACAAAGTAATATGATGAATGCAAATAAGCAAGTATGTAGGAATCAATGCACACAGTTGACATAAGTGTTTGCTTCTAAGATAGAAAGAAGTAGGTAAACTGACTCAACATAAAGTAAAAGAAAGGTCCCTTCGCGGAGGGAAGCATGGATTACTGTTTTTGTGCTAGAGCTTTTCATTTTGAAAACATAGAAACAATTTTGTCAACGGTAGTAATAATTCATATGTGTTATGCATAAGACATCCTATAAGTTGCAAGCCTCATGCATAGAATACCAATAGTGCTCGCACCTTGTCCTAATTAGCTTGGATTTACATGGATTATCATTGCATAACATATGTTTCAACCAAGTGTCACAAAGGGGTACCTCTATGTCGCATGTACAAAGGTCCAAGGAGATAGATCGCATTTGATTTCTCGTTTTTGATAGATCTCAACTAAGGACATCCATACCGGGACAACATAGACAACAAATAATGGACTCCTCTTTAATGCTTAAGCATTCAACAACAGATAATATTCTCATAAGAGATTGAGGATTAATGTCCAAACTGAAACTTCCACAATGATTCATGGCTTTAGTTAGCGGCCCAATGTTCTTCTCGAACAATATGCATACTCAAACCATTTGATCATGATAAATCACCCTTACTTCAGACAAGACGAACATGCATAGCAACTCACATGATATTCAACAAAGGTGTAGTTGATGGTGTCCCCAGAAACATGGTTACTGCTCAACAAGCAACTTATAAGAAATAAGACACTTAAGCTACATATTCAATACCACAATAGTTTTTAAGTCTATTTTCCCATGAGCTATGTATTGCAAAGACAAGGAATGAAATTTTAAAGGTAGCACTCAAGTAATTTACTTTGGAATGGCAGAGAAATACCATGTAGTAGGTAGGTATGGTGGACACAAATGGCATAGTTTTTGGCTCAAGGATTTGGATGCACGAGAAGTATCCCCTCTCAGTACAAGGCTTTGGCTAGCAAGGTTGTTTGAAGCAAACACAAGTATGAACCGGTACAGCAAAACTTACATAAGAACATTTTGCAAGCATTATAAGACTCTACACTATCTTCCTTGTTGTTCAAACACCTCACCAGAAAATATCTAGATTTAGAGAGACCAATCATGCAAACCAAATTTCAACAAGCTCTATGGTAGTTCTTCATTAATAGGTGCAAAGTACATGATGCAAGAGCTTAAACATGATCTATTTGAGCACAACAATTGCCAAGTATCAAGTTATTCAAGACATTATACCAATTACCACATGAAGCATTTTCTGTTTCCAACCATATAACAACGAACGAAGCAGTTTCAACCTTCGCCATGAACATTAAAAGTAAAGCTAAGAACGCCAGTGTTCATATGAACGAGCGGAGCGTGTCTCTCTCCCAAACAAAGAATGCTAGGATCCGATTTTATTCAAACAAAAACAAAAATAAAAAAATACAAACGCTCCCAGTAAAGCACATAAGATGTGACGGAATAAAAATATACTTTCACTAGAGGTGACCTGATAAGTTGTCGATGAAGAAGGGGATGCCTTGGGCATCCCCAAGCTTAGATGCTTGAGTCTTCTTGAAATATGCAGGGATGAACCACGGGGGCATCCCCAAGCTTAGACTCTTCACTCTTCTTGATCATATTGTATCATCCTCCTCTCTTGATCCTTGAAAACTTCCTCCACACCAAACTCAAAACAAACTCATTAGAAGGTTCGTGCATAATCAAAAATTCACATATTCAGAGGTGACATAATCATTCTTAACACTTCTGGACATTGCACAAAGCTACTGAAAGTTAATGGAACAAAGAAATCCATCCAACATAGCAAAACAGGCAATGCGAAATAAAAGGCAGAATCTGTCAAAACAGAACAGTCCGTAAAGACGAATTTTTCAGGGGAACTTAACTTGCTCAGATGAAAAAGCTCAAATTGAATGAAAGTTGCGTACATATCTGAGGATCACGCACGTAAATTGGCAGATTTTTCTGAGTTACCTACAGACGGGGCTACTCAATTTCGTGACAGCAAGAAATCTGTTTCTGCGCAGTAATCCAAATCTAGTATCAACCTTACTATCAAAGACTTTACTTGGTACAACAATGCAATAAAATAAAGATAAGGAGAGGTTGCTACAGTAGTAACAACTTCCAAGACTCAAATATAAAACAAAAGTGCAGAAGTAAAATGGGTTGTCTCCTATAAGCGCTTTTCTTTAACGCCTTTCAGCTAGGCGTAGAAAGTGTGAATCAAGTATTATCAAGAGATGAAGCATCAACATTAGAGTTGGGAGTTTTCTCAACAATGCATTGTATCTTGTCTATGTAAGTTTCAGAGGCTCCCCTTTCATTACTTTTAGGCTTACTATCCTCCTCAAATAAATTTTCGGGAACAATCCAATCAAAATTCTTTTCTAGTGCCTCATGCATTCCTATGAGCTTAAGAGGTATTGGTACTTTAATCTCCCCCTCACAATTGGTTTTATTAGTGTACTTTAGCCTATCTTTTTCCATCTTTTCAAGGGTATTTGCAAAATTGGTAAAACACCCAAGCATCTTATGTTTAATAAAGACTTTTCTAGCTTCTTTAGCTACATCACCAAATTCTTTAAGAAGGATTTCTAAAACAAAATCTTTCTTCTCTCCTTCTTCCATATCAGAAAGTGTAAGAAACATATGTTGCATTATAGGATTAAGATTAACAAACCTAGCTTCCAACATGTGCACTAAAGAGGCAGTAGCAATTTCATAAGTAGGGGCAAGTTCTACCAAGTGTCTATCTTCAAAATCTTTAACCGTACTAACATGAGTGAAAAATTCTTCTATATTATCTCTTCCAATGATAGACCCACGCCCTACCGGTATATCTTTCAAAGTGAACTTAGGGGTAAGCATGATGAAATAAGTAAAGTAAATGCAAGTAACTAATTTTTTTGTGTTTTTAATATAGAGAACGCA
>NC_061513.1:27657360-27684072 GCF_022539505.1 Lolium rigidum | reverse complement strand
CGAAGTATGTGGTGTTTAGCTTTCAACCTTGTCATTTACTTTTGACGGACTCTCATATGGAATAGTGGCACATCCGCTTATCCAATAATTTTGCAAAAAGAGCTGGCAATGGGATTCCCGAGTCCCGAATTAATTAACTTAAATAGACACTCCTCCATGGTTTGTGATTGTTGGACGGCACCCGAAGGATTCGGTTAGCCATGGCTTGTGTAAGCAAAGGTTGGGGGAGTGTCATCATCATAATAAAACTAAAATAAAAAGGCACTCCTTCATGGTATGAGATTGTTGGCGGGCACCCGAGGATTCGGTTAGCCATGGTTTGTGTAAGAAAGGTTGGAAGGAGTGCCACATAAAAATGCAAATAATTCATGGGAGCCGCTCTTGAAAGTCCGGTTGGCAAGGTAGTTAGTGTACCCATTACCATTCGTTGACAACAACAAACACCTCTCAAAATAATTTTACTCCTGATTTATAAAAATGAAAAGCTCTAGCGCATGTTAATCCCTGCTTCCCTCTGCGAAGGGTCAATCTTTTACTTTTATGTTGTGTCTCCATTATTTCTTTGAGAACTTTCTTGAGAGCACAACTGTCATTCTTAGTATAATATGCTTGTCTCAAAATATGATTGATTGTGGTATAACTTTGATGCTTTTATCTTTGACAATCACTACTTCTAGTCTTTCTATGAACTTCAAAGGTGCCCGGGCATTTATGTTTTGCCAATCAAATACAGGCAAGCGAGATACCACTTTATCATACTCTCTTATGAACATTGCAATCCTCGCTTATATACACGATTCATGATGCTTATTATTAATTGTTGGTACCTCTCCATGATTGACATAGCTGTTAGATGATCTTATTTGCATGTGTCTCATTATGAACCGCTCAAGTATTAGCCATATCATGGGAATATATACATCATATGAGCAAATGTGTTCGTGAAAGTTCTTTTATCGCTCAGTTGTTAACTGAATTGCTTGAGGACAAGCAATAAGCTAAGCTTGGGGGAGTTGATACGTCCAAAACTTATCTACTTTCCCGAACACTTTTGCTATTGTTTGGCCTCTAATTTGTGTATTTTGGATGCAACTAACACGGACTAACGCCGCTTTCGACGAACCGCTCACAGTGTCTCGTTTTTGTGCGAAATCCAACTTTCGGGAAAAACCTCGGAATTTATGCGAGAGGCCCTATTTTCCCGGGAAACTAACGGAGCCGAAGGGCAATTGAAGTGGAGGCCCGAGGCCCCACACCACCGGTGGCGCGGCCCGGGGGGCCCGCGCGGCCAGTGGTGTGGCCCCCTCGGCCGGCCTCCGACGCCCCCTTCGGACTACTTATTCGCCTCGACCTAAAAACGCCAAAGAGAAGTCGAAGTCGCCGAAACCCTCCGGAACGCCGCCACATCGCGAAACTCCGTCGCGGGAGCCGAAGTCTCCGGTTCCGGCACTCCGCCGGGACGGGGAATTGGAGGAGATCATCACCGCCATCACCGCCAACACCTCTCCATCAACCGAGCAATGTTTCCCCCATCCATGTGTGAGTAATTCCCCGCCGTAGGCCGAAGGGGATGGTAGGGATTGGATGAGATTGGTCATGTAATAGCATAAGATTGTTAGGGCATAGTGCCTAGTGTCCAGTAGATGGTACTTTTATGATATTGTTGCAACTTGTTATGCTTAATGCTTGTCACTAGGGCCCGAGTGCCATGATCTCGGATCTGAACATGTTATTGTTTCATCATGATATTCATTGTTTATGGTCTTACCTATAAGTTGTATACACATGTCGCTGTCCGGAACCAATGGCCCCGAAGTGACGAAATCGGGACAACCGGAGGGAATGGCAGTGATGTGAGGATCACATGTGTTCACGGAGTGTTAATGCTTTGCTCCGGTACTCTATTAAAAGGAGTACCTTAATATCCAAGTAGTTTCCCTTGAGGCCATGCTGCCACCAGCTGGTAGGACAAAAGATGTTGTGCAAGTTTCTCATTGCGAGCACGTACGACTATAATTGGAACACATGCCTATTGATTGATTAGTACTTGGATACTTGCTTTATTATTATCCGCAAATGCCCTGCTATGATTGTTACATGAGTTTCTCTCATCCATGCAACGCCCGTCATCCGTCCCCGTGCCTACGGTATTTTAATCCTGCTCGTTTACTAAAATCACTACTGCTGTCTTTGTTACTCTGCTGTCTGTTATTTCACTACTGCTATCGCTATAAAGCTGTTACTACTCGATAAACTCTTGCGAGCAAGTCCGTTTCCGAGTGCAAGCTGAATTGACAACTCCGTTGTTAAGGCTTCCAAGTATTCTTTGTCTCCCCTTGTGTCGAATCAATAAATTGGGTAATACTTCCCTCGAAGACTGCTGCGATCCCCTATACTTGTGGGTCATCACCCGCCAGCTCTACCAATCCGTTGGCGTGCAGAAGGGAAAAGATACAGCTGACTTCCCCAGAGCCATTATAGATCTTATGGTCAACGCGATTTGTACAGCGCTAGAATCACTGGACGGCATTGGTACTTAGTCCTAGATGAGTAGTACCCATGCAATGGAACCTCCACCATATCAACACATACCATGGTTCCATTGCCCACCACATAGTCATATTCATAATTGTAAAATAATACTTTGATTTTCGATGCATGAGTGATAAGTATAGTACTTTGCATATAGTTTGATAAAAATAATCAAATGACATGAGCAAGCGATGAACTTGCCTTTCTTGACTGCAAGATTATGCAGGCAAAAGCTTCGATACGTGAGAAGTCCAAATGCTTGAAATACCATCATCGTCCAGTAAAGACAATGTTTAAAGAGCTGGCAATAATGCTATAATGCATAGTATGAGATGCAATCGTCCCGAGCGTAATCTAACCTCGATGATTGAGGATGTATGAGTTGTAAAGATTTCTTTAGGGTTTGTTGCACTTTTAGAATGGTTCTCAAACAAGGTTCTTATTAGGGTTTGGTTATATTAGCATCATAACCAAATGATATAATGCATCATAACAATCATACATTCAAAGAATTGTAGTGGAATAATATATGTAAAGAGCAGTTGTCAATTTTAAGTTCTACAAGACATGGTTGATGATTACTTATATTATACTTCAAAAGCATAACTTTTGAAGAACATGTTGATTTAGAAATAGTAAGTACTTTAAATAAGAACTAGGCTTCTATGGTTTGATTAACATTTGTACTTCAAAAGAATAACTTTTGAAGAACATGTTAAATAAAAATATGAACTATTATACTTAGGGCTATGGCTTTATAGGATGTACTATTGGATTTATTTAGTTCTTTAATAGGAACTAGTTGGGTTGTTAAATAGAATTGGTCTATACATAGCAAGTATTAGCAATTTTTTTACTATGGTTGATTATGGGTATCATATCAAAGAATGATGGTCAAAGTGTTGCTATAAGTTAGGGTTTACTATGGCTTCACATTTGCTTCACTAAGTAATACTTAATGGCTTCTAAACTAGATGGTTTATCACTTCCTGAATAGGGTTCAGTGGAATAGGAGCATGTGATGTGTATTACTACACAAGATATTGGTACTAGGATTAATCTCCATGGTTCTTCTAGGGTTTGATGGTTTAGGAGGATTCCAATGGTATGGTATATAGGAATGGTGATCAATGGTGCTAACATGAGGTATCAAGCTAGGGTTTATATCTAGGTGGCACTAGTGGATCATATAGGTGTTAACCAAAAATAAAGACATGAAATGATGGTCTCATGTGAATTGTACCTAGTTTTATTTTAGTGGATAATGAGTATGCACTCATTGGTTGTTTATTAAGGTCTTACATGTAAAGGTGAAGTGGCTATGATCACATGGGCTAAACCCCTAGGGTTTTAGGATTAGAACTATTTTAGGATGATCACATACAATGATGGGACCAAGATTCTTCTTTATATTAGAATTAAGGTTTCTAAATTTTGATTTCATTATTAACATGATAATTGGTAGAGATTATTACTAAATTGAAGATAGAAGTAATAATGGATTTAACACTATATTATTTTCAAAAGACTTAAATATGATAAATACTATTAGGGTTTAGGGTTTTAATTAAAGTAATGGTCCATTAGGATTCTCATGTGATTAAACATAACCATTAAGAAACAATTGTTGTATTATATAAATTTTTACTATAAAATAATATTTACTACTTTCTTGATGTGACAAATAGAAACAAGGAAGTTATATGTCTAGTATTTAGGTCTTAATAGTTTAAGACTTAAAATTTGGTCTTCTAAATTTTTTTTAGAAGAAATTCATATTATTGTTCTTTTAAATTCTTAAGTATTTGTTTTCTATTGTTTTCATTTATAAAGGTCATTTTTCGATAATTAATTCTATTTATTGTTTTTCTTTTTATCTTCTTAAATTTTTAAAAAGGTTTTCTTTTCTAAAAAAAATCAAATAGACCAAAAGGGTTTATTGGGTTGGCCCGTTGGCCCATTGGCCCAAACCTGGTCGGGTTAGGTCGAGTGGACCGAGCCCGTTTGGCCACCGACCACCAGCACTCTTCTCACCTCTCTCGTTCTTCTTTGTTCCTCACGCACCTGCCTGGCGACCATGGCTCCGCCGCGCCGCCTCTCACTCCTGCTCGACCCCTGGTCCTCCCCGACGCCGGTGTGGTGGGGATATGGACCGCCTCGTCATGCTCTACCCTTCTATCCAAATCGATTTGATTTTCATGACCCCAGTTGCTCGCCCACGACCCCGGAAACCCTAGTGGTCACTGGCGGGTCTACCGTCGCCCGTCTGTCTGCTCCGGAGTGGCTTCACCACGGACCTCCCGGCCATCAGCCGCTACCTCGGCGCCGCCTCTTTTCCCGCACGCGTGCCGCACGGCCACCCTAGCCCACGGATGGCTCGGTCGCCGGCGTGTTTCCGACGCCGCCGCGGCCAGGTTGCTGTGATGACGGTGAATTGGTGGTGTGGCGGCTACTTCGTCCTCGACGCTGGCTGGACGGTGCCGTAGGCGCAACCCCGGCGTCGATGGCTGCGACTACGCCTCTACTCACTGTGAGCAATTCCTCTTTTCTTTTTGTGCTCATAGCTAATGCTATATGGTTACTGCTAGACTGTAATTGTATTGGTTCATTCAATTGATTATTGAAAGCTTATGGTCATGAGGTGATATTGGTGATATATATGGGTATAATGCTGCTAGATGATCCAGTACCTTGTGCTTGTTCCAATGCCTCAATGTGAATCATCCCAACACGTGTCGTTATGTCTTTAAATGATCTGTGCTCTTATATTTATAGTACTGCCCATGATTGGAGAATTATGCTGCCGACATGATACTTGTTCATAGTTGTCCTGGTGCATCCATTTGATGAACTGGATATCCTGGTTATGCTGTGAGGGTGCTACTGAATTATGGGGAAGGTTAACTGAACCTTTGGTTCAGTTCTGGACGGTCATATTGTGATCTAGCTGATGTGTGTGAGCAACTTATTATACTGGTAATTCTTGGTAATGCTTAATCCATTGAAATGTTGTAGTGGATTATTTCCACTCATATATGAATTGATCATTGTCTGGTAGATGTTTTAGATGATCTGATCATGTACTTGATAAGATTTGCAAGTGTGGCTACTTGTTGGAGTTGTCCGGTCCACATGACAGTGGTTAATTTTGGATGGTTGCTGGCTGTGCAAGCTAGGAAATTAGCTTGATGTGCTTGTGTGAAACAACTTGGTGGCTTCTGCTGCCTTTAGATCTGCTGCTGTGATGCCTCCCTGGTGGAGTGTACATAGCAGTAGATCTGAATAGCATGATGTGCTGCTATATGTCCCTGCCAATTTTCTGTGATCTAATACTGATAAGAACAGATGCTTGTGCTTGATCTCTTGGCCCTGCCTGTGATGCAAAGGCTGAGGCACAATTTATTTGATAAGAACGAGATACTATTTTGCCTTACTTCCTCTCGTGATGATCCGAACATAGCATCACTATGCAAGATCTGAGAGGAAAATCCTTCTAATCCTCCTAGATGAAAATTTAGTGGAAGGGTAGTTGGATGGGTGATTTTCTTTATACACTCCTTTATTCCCCAGAGATGTTCATGCAAGATAAGAACATATACTCCATGATCAAGTTATGTTACTGGAGGTTTTCTACCGTTGCACTCTGGAGCTTGGTATCTTGTTCTTGTTGGTCTCGAAATAAGCGCATGACTTGTGGCATGCCTTCTCCTCCTCGCTGCTTGTATATCTTCCCAGATTCATTTGTAGACTTGTGGTTCTAGCTAGTGGATTTGTTCTTGCTGTTCTATAGCTACTCACCAGATTTGCCAAAGTGTGGTGTGTGTGTTGGCTGAAAATGTGAGATGTGGAGGAAAGCTGCTTGGTACAGCCTATGTGCTGTTTATATACTGATGGGCTGCTGTCTGTGGTGGTGACAACACCCCATTTGCATGTGTTGAGTATGCTGCTTGCTGAGATGACATCATCCGATTGTACAAGTTCCCATGTTGGTTTGCTTTTCCTCTTGTGCAAGGCATCTCAGGTTGATCTTATCCCTTGCCTGACCATGCTTTGCCTTATTTTGGTACTGCCAAGTGTTAATTCTTATGGGCTGCTACATGTGAGCTTTGCATTATAACCTGTGGAATTAAATTGTGTGGCTAATGATTATTCATCTTGACCATCTAATGTCAATGGTGAATTACTTTATTTAAATCATGTGGGCTTGTTTAAATAGGAACTTGGTTAAGTTAGAGGGATTAATTGGTTGCCTTTGTTGCCTAAAATAAGTGGATCAAATATTGTTGCCATTTTCTCTTATTTGACATGGATCAAATATTGTCACTTGTCCCCTTGTTGCCTGTTTTCTCATTGATGCCTAATGATACGAGAATGATCCATTGATCCCTCTTATGATCCATAGATGATATATAATTCCCAAAGTTGCCTATAACTGAAATTGATCCCTCTAATCCACAACTTAGATATTAGGACAAGTTTCTAATATCTAGTAGTCAAGTTCCAATATCAAAATGCCTCATCCTTGATGATGGCGACATTTTAATCGTAACACGATTCTCTTTTATCTTTGTTGTTTGTTTTACGAGGAAGGAATGATAAAAAGAGAAATGGAAGATTTAGTTTAGGGTTTTCTTTTATTCTTTTGTAATTTTCTATTTCTTTTCTAACTTGTAATGTATTGAATAATTTCATTTGTAATAAAGTTTAACACATTTATTTATTTGGAACTATCAAGTATTTACTTGTACATATTATATCTATTTACTTGTTTAAATTTCAAATTCCAATTCAATATCTTGTTTGAATTCTGTCTTCCCTATTTGAATTTGAATTCAAACTATTTCCCTCGAAACCATAATAAATCAACAAAGGTCATGTCGAAATTTATCGCACTTGTGTGGATGACACACATCAATTCCATCGACACAAGAGAAACCTCGATCACTTTGGGTTTTAGATGAACACGCGAAAATCCCCCGGATTTTCTATGCATGAATGCAATGCACACCCTCGTGTTCTCTCTTTTCTTGCCTCTAAACCCGGGATATTACGGATGCCGACGAGGAGGAGGACGAAGAGGCCGAGGAGCGAGGCCGAAGAAGAGGCGAGGAGGAGGAGGAGGAGGAGGAAGAGGATAATGCGGCGGCCCGGGCGAAGGCGCGAGCGGATGCGCGGGCGAAGGCGCGGTCGGTGAGCACCTTCGGCGACGAGGAGGACACAACTTCCTCCGACACGTCGAAGGACACCGGCTCTTCGGAGGAGGTGACGAGACGGAAGCGTCACCGTGAGGATGATGAGACGCGGGCCATCTAGGAAGAAGAAGTAGTTTAATTTTGTTTCAAAGTTTTTATATGTATTTTTTATGTTTTTCCGAAGTTTTATATGTAATTTGTCAATGTTGCACCACTTAGTTTGTTCAAAGCTTTCGTTCGACGAGGGTATTGTCGTAGAACTACAAATTTCTTCTAAAAATTTCCCCAAAACGCACGCATGCCGTATCTCGGGAAGACGATGCGACGAGGACGACGATCGGCCTTTGTCGCCGACAAGTCGGGGCCACCAGACGATTCCCTCGCTTTTCTCTCGTCCGGAGTCCCCGAGCGCTTCCGGGGGGCCGGAGTTGACATGGGTTTGCCGGATGGATGAAAGGCCAAATCCGGACGAAAACGAGGATCTCGGGACGCAACTGAACCATTTTCGTTCATCCGAATGAAAAAAAGGCGTCATGAGAGCCTTCCCGAGAAAACGGCTGGAGATGTCGTCGGGGTTTGGCGTTTGGGAGTGGGAACGGAGAGCCCGCTATTAATGATTTGGATGTTGGGACGTTTTACTTTTGCGATTCACCGATTATTACAGCGTCCCACGCTACAGAGTCTACCATGGGTAGCACAGCCTAGGGCCGTTTGGTAGCCTCGGTTTCCCTTAGCTCATATATGGGGAAGTTTTTAGCGCGAAACGGCAAAAATTTGGCGGGATGAATTCGGTCACCGCTCTTCAAATTTTGCTACTGTTTATAGAGCGGCTCTCTCACCACCAAATCCAAATCCTACATTTCTCTCATTTCAAGCTCATTCACCCTTTCTGATCTAGCGATATGCCCGGTTCGTCCTTACCCGCACGGTCGGAGAGGCTGGCGGCGAAGACTAGCCACGGCTTATCGTTTCTTTCTCTCTCTCGATCACTCTAGGTGTTTCATGTACTCTCGAGGAGCTTGCCGGGTTTGAGCGCGGTCCCAGACCCAACCAATCCGGCCGGATTTGGACGCATGAGAGGTCATCGACGGCAGATCCGCGTTCCACGGCCTTGTAGATGGCAAAGCGACAATTGGTGGCCCCGTATGACCTTTTTTTTATGCGATGCATCACCTTCTAGGTGATGTATATTTGCACCGCCTCATGCAAACTATACACCGCAATGTAAAAAAAATTGGACCGTTTTTCCATCTACATCATGAAGCTGTTTTTTTTTTTGTTTCAATGTGATTTAAATGCTAATTATTTTAAAATCTACATCATCTCTTGAAGATGCTTTGCTCCTAACAATTGCACAACTGGCAAGCAGGTGCTTCGGATCTTGTTCAGCCAGGCTGCAGAACACACATAGATCAATGTGTTTGGAGGCCCTTTTCGCTAAACGGTCGGTTGTCCAAACTCTTCCCCTAACGAGCAGCCAAATGGTGAGTATGCAATGAAGGGGCGTCCATGACCCCCAGATTGCATTCGCCTTGTCGCAAGGGGTTGAGATTGCAAAGTGGGCTTTGTAGACCTGTTTGTACGAACGCAGATTTCGTGCTCTCAAACTCCAGTGCTTCTGGTTAGTTCAAAAAATTCAAAACTATATCTGCGAGTTCTAAAAAATTGAAAAAAAATTCAGATGTAGTTCATGAATTATCCCACAAACGTGTAAAATATCAACTCCAAATACTTCGTATTTTGAGCTGTAAAAAAATAACAAAAATGTAGATCTGTAGAACAGTAGAAGTATGTTTCAAATCCCCAAATTTTATCAGATTTATCATTTTTGTGTAGCCCACAATACAAAGAATTTCAAGTCACGATTTTACATGCTTGTGGGATACAACACTAACTATGTGCAGAATTATTTTCAGATTTTTTTAAAACTTATAAATCATGATTTTAAATTTATTTAAACGATGAGAGCACTGGTGCTCAGGAGCAAATGATACTTTCCGTGTTTGTACCCGCTTCTCCAATTGGCTCCTGCCTCTATCCTGTCGGTGGACAGCGACCGCCCCCTGCCACCGGCAGAGTGCCCCTCCACTCCCTGAACGCAAGCATGTGTACCCCTGCGGCGTCGCGGCCTCGTACCATCGGCATGGTCTCGTACTCCCCTGCATTTGCCGACCTCCCCCACTTCAGCGCTCCCATTAGTGTCTTCAACGTTGGCGGTCTAGGGAACGGGTCGCAACAGCACGGTTGAGGCAGAGGCGCAGAGCTCCACGAGTGCGTAGACAATGACCAGGAGTGGGTGTGCCGCTGCAGGCGACTCTTGCTATGGAGCGAGGAGTGGGTGTGCCGCTGCAGGCGGCCGCGGGAAGGGTGGTGTGCGGGCGGTCCGCCAAGCATGCCAATTAAACCTACGTGGGCCCAGGAGCCAGTGACCAGTTGCCGACACGTGGTGAAAGAGTGTTGGAAAGAGGATGAAGCTGACATGTGCGTTCCATGCCACGTCGTTGTATTTCTCACACAGGCTGCCACCTCATGTTGGCCTAAGTTGTCAGGTTTGCTATTAAAACCTTCTCAACCAAAGTTTGACACAATCTATGGGTACGTTTGGTTGAAGCCCCACCACGCCCTACCAATTTGCGGGCACAGCCAAATATTTGGCGAGCGAATCGGCCGCCTGCAGATTGCCCAAGATTTGGCTAAATATGAACTGTATTACATCGTCTGTACTCGGGCTAGCCAAAATATTGGAGCTAAACCAAACGGCAGCGGTGGGTCATGGGCTTGCCAAATATTTGGTCTGGTCAGCGTTGGCTTAAAACCAACCGCACCCTATGCCTCCTCGACCTAGAAGTGGTGGGCACATGCAATTTGTTTTTAAAAGAGACACTAAATCGTTAAGCTACCTCCAACTGATATACTATCAAAATGTAATTTACTCCCGATGATAATGATACATACTATGGGCGCGTTTGGTAGGCTGCGTTGAAATCCTGCACTACTAACGCAGTGAGATGGGGCGTCCCTGCATGTCTCGAACGGGTCACGGGTCACATTTGGCCCAATATTTGGTATCATGTGTTGCATCGGTTCGAACAGAAATACAGGTTGTTTGGATGCCTGGATAAATTGTTCCATCTCTATTCAGCCACAACACATGTGTTTGGTTGCCATTTTGGGCACCCAGGTCGTGTTTCTCCTAGAGGCCAGAAAAACTTCTAACAGTGACGATCAGACAGCATCAGAGACAGGGATCAAGCACATCTTAACGTCGAGGATCAGCATAAGGGCCCTCGCGATGCTTCTTGCAGCTGAATATGTTGGAGCACGAAGTATCCTTCCTGAAGGCGTCGACCTTGAAGCCGTCGTCCTTAGGGGTGAAGACGATCGTGTCGTCGACGCGGAGGCCAAGCCTGGTGGCGAACTCGCTCCGAGGAAAGAACGCCAGGCACCCGCTGCCCGGGAGCATGCCCTAGGTCAGTAGGACGGCCGACGTGAACCCTTGGTGCGGTGATCTGCCGGTGCGCTTCCATGAACCCTTCATCGGGGTCACGAAGCTGCACCCGGACGGCTATGTCCCTTGCGTCCAGTATGGGGCCTTCCAGGAAGGTTTCCAGGAAGAGCCAGTTATGCAGATGCAATGACAAAGCAAAGTGTTAGCCATACTTGCGTTGTCAACACTAGAGACAGGGATCAACTCCATGATGGCTATGACAATCACAAGATCGGCATGCCAATGCTAATGCCAATGCCAATGTCAAGCCCGTCATGGACATGACATTGTCAAGTCCATGATGGAGAATGGTGAAAGGACGAGATGTCGCCTAGAGGTGGGGTGAATAGGCGTTTTAAAAACTCTTACGGATTTGGCTTGTAAGAATGCGGAATTAAACTAACGTTTATTTTACAAGCACAAAACCTAAATATGCTAGGCTCAACTAAGTGCAACAACAACAACTTAGAGCTAAGCAAGATAGTATGAACAACAAGTGATAGAAATATATATGTACTTCAAGCACGATGGCTATCACAAGGAAAGTAAGCTCGGGTATAGAGATAACCGAGGCACGCGGAGACGAAGATGTATTCCCGTGTTCCCTTCCTTTGCAAGAAGGTACGTCGCGTTTGGAGAGGGGGGTCCCATGAAGGATTCCCCAATGCCATGAAGGCTCACCTTATTCTCCGAGCCTACCTCACAAAAGAATAGCCCTTTCCTTATACCTAGCTTTTCCTCCACTCCGGAGATGGCAAGCTCCACAACCACTTCACACGCTCCACGAAGGAGAAGCCCGGGCCCCTTCACAATCTTCCACGAAGAGGTCACCGGGACACCAACCAAGCCAATTAGGAGGTCACCCCCCAAGAGTAACAAGCTCACGGTCTCTCACTCGAACTAATCGTGGTGGAGAGCTCAACACTATGCAATGATGCAAAGCAAGAAAACTAGAGGTGTTTGATAACCCACAAGTATAGGGGATCGCAACAGTCTTCGAGGGAAGTAAAACCCAAATTTATTGATTCGACACAAGGGGAGGTAAAGAATACTTATAAGCCTTAACAACTGAGTTGTCAATTCAGTTTGCACTGGAAAAGCACTAGCAACGGGGGTGATGTGAAAGAAGCTGATAATATGGGAGCAATAGTAAAAGTAACACAAGCAGCGAGTAATAGTAATATGAGAGCAATGGCACCCGGAAAATAGTTGATACTACTTCCAATGTCATGTAGAACGAGTATATGATGATGAAATATGGACCGGGGTTCCCACTATCTACACTAGTGGTAACTCTCCAATAACAAGTGTTGGGTGAACAAATTACGGTCGGGCAATTGATAGGATTGAAATAGCATTAAGACAGAACATCAAGATCATTAATCATGTAGGCATGTTTTCCATATATAGTCATACGTGCTCGCAATGAGAAACTTGTACAACATCTTTTGTCCTACCAGCCGGTGGCAGGCTGGGCCTCTAGGGAATCTACTTGGAAATTAAGGCACTCCTTTTAATAGAGCACCGGAGCAAAGCATTAACACTCCGTGAAAACATGTGATCCTCATATCTAAGCCTTCCCCTCCGGTTGTCCCAATTTCTGTCACTTTGGGGCCTTTGGTTCCGGACATAGACACGTGCATACAACTTGTAGATACAATCTAAGCAATAAGTCTCCTCAAAAACATATTTAAGATTATCAGGCAAAGGCTTTAAATCAAAAACAGGATCTTCCTTTGGTGGCGGTGTTGTACCCAAGTCTTCCACCGGTAAATCATGCTTGAGAATAGGTTGGCGAAGAAAAATCTCCTCAAGCTCATCTCTTTCTTTCCTAAAAACTTCACTCTCGCTCTCCTCCAAATGTTGCTGCAAAGGATTATTGAACAAGAACAATAGATGCACACTGCTCCATTTTAAAATCATTACTAGGCAAATCAGCTTTATAAGGAGTTTTGGTAAATTTAGAGAAGTTAAACTCATAAGATTCACCAGACAAATTTAGTCAAGATTTTCTCTTTCTTGCAATCTATAATAGCTCCACAAGTATTTAGAAAAGGTCTACCAAAAATGATAGGACAATAATCACTAGCAGCAGAACCAAGTACGAAAAAGTCAGTAGGATATTTAATCTTACCACATAGAACTTCCACATCTCGAACAATACCAATTGGTGAAATAGTTTCTCTATTAGCCAGCTGAATAACCACGTCAATATCTTCAAGTTCACAAGAATCAATTTCGTGCATAATCTCCGTGTAAAGCTCATAAGGTATAGCACTAACACTTGCACCAATATCACATAAACCATAATAGCAATGATCACCAATTTTAACAGATAGCATAGGAACACTAGCTTGTTTGGGTTTATTAGGATGTGAAACAATATTAGAAGCATCTTCACGAGAAAATAATATGACCATCCTCTACATTTTCGGTCACAAGATCTTTAACAATTGCAACGACAGGTTCAACTTTTATTTGTTCTTCGGGTTCTCTAGGTTTCTTTTCACTTTTATGAACCGCACTATTTATAACGAGTACTCTTTCATTTTAGCAGGAAAAGGAGTTTTTTCAATATAAGCTTAGGGAATAACACGATCAACAGTTTCAATTACAACACACTTATTAATAGATGAATCAATTTTATCTTTATACGGTTCATGATACTTATCAAAATTCTTCTTAGGCAATTCATAATGAGAGGCAAAAGCTTTATAAAGGTTTGCAGCAACTTGAGAATCAAGACCATATGTAGCACTAATATTACGAAATGTATCGAGTATCCATAAAAGCTTCAATGCATTTATAATCATAAATTATACCTGATTCTCTATCTTTGTCGTTCTCCCAACCTTCGAGTATTTTCTTGGATCCAATCAAGAAGGTCCCTTTTAAACTCTTCTTTATTGCGTGTAAATGATCCGAGAACAAGAAGTATCCAGCAAGGTCTTGTCTTGAAAGAAAGTCTTGCATAGAAATTATCAATAATAATATTACCAGGAAGCTCATGAATGGGGCATTTGAGCATTAAAGACTTCAATCTCCCCCAAGCTTGGGCAATACTCTCTCCATCATGGGGCCAGAAATTATATATGCGGTTCCGATCTTTGTGAATTTCACTTGGAGGATAAAATTTGGAATAAAATAAAGGCACAATGTCCTCCCAATCAAGAGAATCACCATTCTTCGACAATTTATACCAATGCGCCGCTTTACCGGACAGACGATATAGAGAATAGCTTCTTCCTAACTTCATTCATAGCTATACCGCACATTTGAATAACCCGCATAATTCATGCAAAAACAGTAAATGATCACCAGGATGGACAGTTCCATCCCCTTCATAGCGGTTATCCATAACATGTTCAATAATTTTCGTAGGTATTTTATATGGTATTACTTCCTCACCTGGCGCCTCATCCACTACCGTTGCAGTAGTAGTAGATTTCCCAAATAGAAATTGAAGAGAAGATCTCTCCATAATGACTTATAGCAGCGAAGCAGAAATAAAATCAGCACAAACGGTAAAGGTTTTCCTTACCAATTCCACTTACCAATAGCGCTTCACTCCCGGCAACGGCGCCGGAAAATAGTCTTGATGACCCACAAGTATAGGGGGTGTATCGTAGTATCTTCGATAAGTAAGAATGTCGATCCCAACGAGGAGCGAGAAGGTGTTGACAAACGGTTTCGATGAAGGATTCACTGTAAATGCTCACGAGACAAGTATTCGGGGGTTTTGATGTAACGGATGAATTAAGTACGAGTAAGTAAAATGCGAGAGAAATAATTGCAGCGAGTGGCCCAATCCTTTTTAGCACAAAGGACAAGCCGGTTTGTTTACTTATAATGACCAAACGTTCTCGAGGACACACGGGATTTTAGTCTAGTGCTTTCGCTACATACAGCTGATTAATCTTCATTGTTTTGATAAGTGTTGTGTGGGTGAACCTGTGCTAATGTACCGCCCTTCCTAGGACTAATACATACTTGTGATTATACCCCTTGCAAGCATCCGCAACTACAAGAAAGTAATTAAGATAAATCTAACCACAACCTTAAACTGCGAGATCCTGCGATCCCTCCTGCATCGATATACCAACGGGGGCTCAGGTTTACTGTCACTCCGGCAACCCCGCAATTGGCAAACGAGTACAAGATGCATTCCCCTAGGCCCATAAATGGTGAAGTGTCGTGTAGTCGACGTTCACACGACACCACTAGAAGAATAACACCATAACTTAAATATCATAACATTGAATATTACTCAACCATAGTTCACTACTAACAATTAGACTTCACCCATGTCCTCAAGAACTAAACGAACTACTCACGAGACATCATATGGAGCATGATCAGAGGTGATATGATGATGAATAACAATCTGAACATAGACCTTGGTTCAATGGTTTCACTCAATAGCATCAACAACAAGTAGAAATCAGTACCGGGAGAGTTTCCCTATCAAACAATCAAGATCAAACCCAAATTGCTACAGCGGTGACGATGTCCAGCGGTGGAGATGGCGGTGATGATGGTGAAGATGATGATGATGGTGATGGAGATGATGTCCAGCTCGATGGCGGTGACGATGGCGTCGATTTCCCCCTCCGGGAGGGAATTTCCGGCGGATTCCCGCCCGCCGGAGAGCTCTTTTCACTACTGGTGTTCTCCGCCCCGCGAGGCGGGCTGTAACCCTTCGTGAGGATTCCTCCGTGGCTTAGGTCTTCGGGACGAAGGGTTTCGCGAAGAAAAGGAGGCGAAAGAGGCCGAGGGGGCCCCACACCACATGGTGGCGCGGCCAGAGCCATGGGCCGCGCCACCCTATGGTGTGGGCCCACCCCGGGTCCAAGCGGCTCCCCTTACGGCTTCCTCCGTCATCCGGAAAAATAGGATTTTTGGTAAAACTTCCTTCCACGAGTTGATCTTCCGAAATATTGCATCCCGACGGTGCTTTTTCCGGCAGAATCTCGGCTCCCGGTGCTCGATCTCCAAATAATCATGAAACATGCAAAATAGATGAAATAACATAAGTATTGTGTCCCAATATGAAATATATCAATGAATAACAGCAAATTATGATATAAAATAGTGATGCAAATTGGACGTATCATTGTGCAGGTTCCACGTTGGCGCCGGAATCCCTGGTGTTGCGCCGCACTACATCTCGCCGCCATCAACCTTCAACGTGCTTCTTGGCTCCTCCTGGTTCGATAAACCTTGGTTTCTTTCTGAGGGAAAACTTGCCGCCGTACGCATCACACCTTCCTCTTGGGGTTCCCAACGGACGCGTGCTGTACGCGTATCAAGCTCTTTTTCTGGCGCCGTTGCCGGGGAGATCAAGACACGCTGCAAGGGGAGTCTCCACAATCCAATCTCTTTACTTTGTTTTGTCTTTCTTTACTTTATTTTATCTACTTTGTTTGCTGCATTATATCAAAACACAAAAAAATTAGTTGCTAGCTTTACTTTATTTGCTGTCTTGCACTCTATATAAAAAACACAAAAAAATTAGTTACTTGCATTTACTTTATTTAGTTTGCTTTATTTACTACTGCTAAAATGGCCACTCCTGAAAATACTAAGTTGTGTGACTTCACAACCACAAATAATAATGATTTCTTATGCACACCTATTGCTCCACCTGCTACTACAGCAGAATTCTTTGAAATTAAACACCGCTTCTATCGAATCTTGTTATGCGAGAGCAATTTTCCGAGTGTTAGTTCCGATGATGCTTGCTTGCCCATCTCAATAATTTTGTTGAATTGTGTGAAATGCAAAAGTATAAAGATGTAGATGGTGACATTATAAAATTAAAATTGTTTCCTTTCTCATTAAGAGGAAGAGCTAAAGATTGGTTGCTATCTCTCGCCTAAGAATAGTATTGATTCATGGACTAAATGCAAGGATGCTTTTATTGGTAGATATTATCCCCCTGCTAAAATTATATCTTTGAGAAGTAGCATAATGAATTTTAAACAATTAGATAATGAACATGTTGCTCAAGCTTGGGAAAGAATGAAATCTTTGGTTAAAAATTGCCCAACCCATGGACTGACTACTTGGATGATCATCCAAACCTTTTATGCAGGATCTGAACTTTTCTTCGCGGAACCTATTGGATTCAGCTGCTGGAGGTACCTTTATGTCCATCACTCTTGGTGAAGCAACAAAGCTCCTTGATAATATGATGATTAATTACTCCGAATGGCACACGGAAAGAGCTCCACAAGGTAAGAAGGTAAATTCGTCGAAGAAACCTCTTCCTTGAGTGATAAGATTGATGCTATTATGTCTATGCTTGTGAATGATAGGACTAATGTTGATCCTAATAATGTTCCGTTAGCTTCATTGGTTGCCCAAGAAGAACATGTTGATGTGAACTTCATTAAAAATAGTAATTTCAACAACAATGCTTATCGGAACAATTCTAGTAATAACTATAGGCCATATCCTTATAATAATGGTAACGGTTATGGTAATTCATATGGAAATTCTTACAACAATAATAGGAACACACCCCCTGGACTTGAAGCTATGCTTAAAGAATTTATTAGTACACAAACTGCTTTTAACAAATCTGTTGAGGAAAAGCTCAATAAAATTGATATTCTCGCTCTTAAGGTTGATAGTCTTGCCTCTGATGTTGATCTTTTGAAATCGAAAGTTATGCCTAATAAGGATATTGAAAATAAAATTGTTACTACAGCAAATGCCATCCAAGTTAGAATTAATGAGAATATAAGATTGATGGCTGAATTGCATGCTAGGTGGGAAAGAGAAGAAAATGAAAAACTTGCTAAAGAGAATAATGTAGCTAAAGTTTGGACTATTACCACCGCTAGTAATGTTAATGATTCACATGTTGCTGCACCTCCTACTATCAATGGTAAAATAATTGGTGTTGGCAATGTTACTACTCCTAGTGCAAAGCGTGCAAAATTGCCTGAAACCGCTAAAACTCGCTGAAATTGCTCGTGATAAAACTGCTGAAATTTTTTCCAACATTGGGGATGATGATCCCATTGCTGTAGATCATAATGGTTTGGATTTTGATGATTGCCACATCTCTGAAGTTATAAAGTTCTTACAAAAACTTGCTAAGAGTCCTAATGCTAGTGCTATAAACTTGGCTTTCACAAAACATATTACAAATGCTCTCATAAAAGCTAGAGAAGAGAAACTAAAACTTGAAACTTCTATTCCTAGAAAGCTAGAGGATGGTTGGGAGCCCATCATTAAGATGAAGGTCAATAACTTTGATTGTAATGCTTTATGTGATCTTGGTGCAAGTATTTCCGTTATGCCTAAGAAAATCTATAATATGCTTGACTTGCCACCATTGAAGAATTGTTATTTGGATATTAATCTTGTTGATAATGCTATAAAGAAACCTTTGGGGAGAGTTGATAATGTTCGCATTACCGTTAACAATAACCTTGTCCCCGTTGATTTTGTTGTCTTGGATATTGAATGCAATGCATCTTGTCCCATTATATTGGGAAGACCTTTTCTTCGAACTCGTTGGAGCTATCATTGATATGAAGGAAGCTAATATTAAATATCAATTTCCTCTCAAGAAAGGTATGGAACACTTCCCTAGAAATAGAATGAAGTTACCTTTTGATTCTATTATTAGAACAAGTTATGATGTTGATACTTCGTCTCTTGATAACACTTGATACACACTTTCCGCGCCTAGTCGAAAGGCGTTAAAGAAAAGCGCTTATGGGAGACAACCCATGTTTTTACTACAGTATTTTTGTTTTATATTTGAGTCTTGGAAGTTGTTTACTACTGTAGCAACCTCTCCTTATCTTAGTTTTGTGCTTTGTTGTGCCAAGTAAAGTTGTTGATAGTAAGGTTCATACTAGATTTGGATTACTGCGTAGTAACAGATTTCTTTGCTGTCACGAATTTCGACCTGCCTCTCTGTAGGTAGCTCAGAAAAATATGCCAATTTACGTGCTTGATCCTCAGATATGTACGCAACTTTCATTCAATTTGGGCATTTTCATTTGAGCAAGTCCGGTGCCTCAATAAAATCCATCTTTACGGACTCGTTCGTTTTGACATATTCTGCCTTTTATTTCGCATTGCCTCTTTTGCTATGTTGGATGAATTTCTTTGTTCTATTAATGTCCAGTAGCTTTATGCAATGTCTAGAAGTGTTAAGAATGATTGTGTCACCTCTGAACATGTTAATTTTTATTATGCACTAACCCTCTAATGAGTTGTTTCGAGTTTGGTGTGGAGGAAGTTTTCAAGGATCAAGAGAGGAGGATGATACGATATGATCAAGGAGAGTGAAAGCTCTAAGCTTGGGGATGCCCCGGTGGTTCACCCCTGCATATTTTAAGAATACTCAAGCGTCTAAGCTTGGGGATGTCCAAGGCATCCCCTTCTTCATCGACAACATTACCAGGTTCCTCCCCTGAAACTATATTTCAATTCCATCACATCTTATGTGCTTTGCTTGGAGCGTCGGTTTGTTTTTGTTTTTGTTTTTGTTTGAATAAAATGGATCCTAGCATTCATTGTGTGGGAGAGAGACACGCTCCGCTGTTGCATATGAACAAATATGTCCTTAGGCTTTACTCATAGTATTCATGGCGAAGGTTGAATCTTCTTCGTTAAATTGTTATATGGTTGGAATCGGGAAATGCTACATGTAGTAATTTTGAAATGTCTTGAATAATTTGATACTTGGCAATTGTTGTGCTCATGTTTAAGCTCTTGCATCATATACTTTGCACCCATTAATGAAGAAACACCTAGAGCTTGCTAAATTTGGTTTGCATATTTGGTCTCTCTAAAGTCTAGATAATTTCTAGTATTGAGTTTTGAACAACAAGGAAGACGGTGTAGAGTCTTATAATGTTTACAATATGTCTTTTATGTGAGTTTTGCTGCACCGGTTCATCCTTGTGTTTGTTTCAAATAACCTTGCTAGCCTAAACCTTGTATCGAGAGGGAATACTTCTCATGCATCCAAAATCCTTGAGCCAACCACTATGTCATTTGTGTCCACCATACCTACCTACTACATGGTATTTCTCTCGCCATTCCAAAGTAAATTGCTTGAGTGCTACCTTTAAAATTTCCATTCTTCACCTTTGCAATATATAGCTCATGGGACAAATAGCTTAAAAACTATTGTGGTATTAAATATGTACTTATGCACTTTATCTCTTATTAAGTTGCTTGTTGTGCGATAACCATGTTTTCTGGGGACGCCATCAACTACTCTTTGTTGAATATCATGTGAGTTGCTATGCATGTCCGTCTTGTCTGAAGTAAGGGAGATCTACCACTTTAATGGTTAGAGCATGCATATTGTTAGAGAAGAACATTGGGCCGCTAACTAAAGCCATGAATCATGGTGGAAGTTTCAGTTTTGGACATATATCCTCAATTTCATATGAGAACATTAATTGTTGCTACATGCTTATGCATTAAAGAGGAGTCCATTATCTGTTGTCTATGTTGTCCCGGTATGGATGTCTAAGTTGAGAATAATCAAAAGCGAGAAATCCAAAATGCGAGCTTTCTCCTTAGACCTTTGTACAGGCGGCATAGAGGTACCCCTTTGTGACACTTGGTTAAAACATGTGTATTGCGATGATCCCGGTAGTCCAAGCTAATTAGGACAAGGTGCGGGCACTAATAGTATACTATGCACGAGGCTTGCAACTTGTAAGATATAATTTACATGATACATATGCTTTATTACTACCGTTGACAAAATTGTTTCTTGTTTTCAAAATAAAAGATCTAGCACAAATATAGCAATCGATGCTTTCCTCTTTGAAGGACCTTTCTTTTACTTTTATGTTGAGTCAGTTCACCTATCTCTCTCCACCTCAAGAAGCAAACACTTGTGTGAACTGTGCATTGATTCCTACATACTTGCATATTGCACTTGTTATATTACTCTATGTCGACAATATCCATGAGATATACATGTTACAAGTTGAAAGCAACCGCTGAAACTTAATCTTCCTTTGTGTTGCTTCAATACCTTTACTTTGATTTATTGCTTTATGAGTTAACTCTTATGCAAGACTTATTGATGCTTGTCTTGAAGTACTATTCATGAAAAGTCTTTGCTTTATGATTCATTTGTTTACTCATGTCATTACCATTGTTTTGATCGCTGCATTCATTACATATGCTTACAATAGTATGATCAAGGTTATGATGGCATGTCACTCCAGAAATTATCTTTGTTATCGTTTACCTGCTCGGGACGAGCAAGAACTAAGCTTGGGGATGCTGATACGTCTCCGACGTATCGATAATTTCTTATGTTCCATGCCACATTATTGATGATATCTACATGTTTTATACACATTATATGTCGTATTTATGCATTTTCCGGCACTAACCTATTAACGAGATGCCGAAGAGCCGATTGCTGTTTTCTGCTGTTTTTGGTTTCGGAAATCCTACAAAGGAAATATTCTCGGAATTGGACGAAATCAACGCCCAGGGGCCTATTTTGCCACGAAGCTTCCAGAAGACCGAAGAGAAGACGAAGTGGGGCCACGGGGCGCCGCCACACTAGGGCGGCGCGGCCCTGCTGTGTGGGGCCCCCGTGACCCCTCCGACTCCGCCCTTCCGCCTACTTAAGGTCTTCGTCGCGAAACCCCCAGTACCGAGAGCCACGATACGGAAAACCTTACTGTGACGCCGCCGCCAATCCCATCTCGGGGATTCCGGAGATCACCTCCGGCACCTCGCCGAGAGGGGATTCATCTCCCGGAGGACTCTTCACCGCCATGGTCGCCTCCGGAGTGATGAGTGAGTAGTTCACCCCTGGACTATGTGTCCATAGCAGTAGCTAGATGGTTGTCTTCTCCTCATGTGCTTCATTGTCGGATCTTGTGAGCTGCCTAACATGATCAAGATCATCTATCTGTAATTCTATATGTTGTGTTTGTCGGGATCCGATGGATAGAGAATACTATGTTATGTTGATTATCAATCTATTACTTATGTGTTGTTTATGATCTTGCATGCTCTCCGTTATTAGTAGAGGCTCGGCCAAGTTTTTACTCTTAACTCCAAGAGGGAGTATTTATGCTCGATAGTGGGTTCATGCCTCCATTAAATCCGGGACTCGTGACGGAAAGTTCTAAGGTTGTGGATGTCTTGTTGCCACTAGGGATAAAACATTGATGCTATGTCCAATGATGTAGTTATTGATTACATTACGCACCATACTTAATGCAATTGTCTCGTTGTTTTGCAACTTAATACTCGGAAGGGGTTCGGATGATAACCTGAAGGTGGACTTTTTAGGCATAGATGCATGATGGATAGCGGTCTATGTACTTTGTCGTAATGCCCAATTAAATCTCACAATATTCATCATATCATGTATGTGCATTGTCATGCTCTCTTTATTTTTCAATTGCCCGACTGTAATTTATTCACCCAACATGCTATTTATCTTATGGGAGAGACACCTCTAGTGAACTGTGGACCCCGGTCCTATCCTTTTACATTGAATACAATCTACTGCAATACTTGTTCTACTGTTTTTTGCAAACAATCATCATCCACACTATACATCTAATCCTTTGTTACAGCAAGCCAGTGAGATTGACAACCTCACTGTTTCGTTGGGGCAAAGTACTTTGGTTGTGTTGTGCAGGTTCCACGTTGGCGCCGGAATCCCTGGTGTTGCGCCGCACTACATCTCGCCGCCATCAACCTTCAACGTGCTTCTTGGCTCCTCCTGGTTCGATAAATTTTGGTTTCTTTCTGAGGGAAAACTTGCCGCCGTACGCATCACACCTTCCTCTTGGGGTTCCCAACGGACGCGTGCTGTACGCGTATCAGGAGGTCTGGTCCACAGGCCAGCGTCGCCGGGCCAGGCACCGGGCCGACCGGTTGAAACCGGACATGAGGCCGGACGGGCACCGGACGACGGTGCCAGGCTCCCTGGAATGTGCCCGGATGGCATCGGTGTGGGAGCCGGCATGTGCCGGGCCATCCGGTGAGACAGCCGGCACTGCCGGGCGTGGTGTCGGAATATGCAGGACCCCTAAAGACCTTTTCTTTTCCTTTTAAACAGAAAATGCTCCCGAACTCCGATTGACATGAAACCAATTTGGTTGGAAAGATAACGAAAAATAGAACCCCAATAGAGAGGGAGACTCCTCACAGGATATTTTTAGATATTCTAGAGAGGGAGTCTCCCACCGTCAAGAAACGGTGAAGACATCCAAACTCGAAAATGCTATAGAAGATGCATGAGGATTCTGTTTTCGATGAACTTGGGCTTATTGTAAAGCTAGCAACAAGCTCAAGAACCTCACACAGAGAAACACCAAGAAGTAATAGGGATATGCAAAGTATGCAAAGGGTTGATCTCTCTAAGACGATGTGATCAAGTTACCCAACCAAAATTCCCTCTTGATAGTGCGGCTATCTATCCTATAATTCGGTCTCCCAACAATCACCTTGAGACCGGTAAAAGGAAAACCTAGCAAGGACATACCTTTGTCTTGCGCATCCCGCTTGATCTTAATGATAACTCTTCAAGTCCCACTCAAGCCGGAATGCCTTACTTGATCATCGTTTACTTCGTGAAGACTCACAAATGCTCCCCCATACACCATGATGGGAAAGCTCCATTGATGCGCATCTTTACATGTCCATTATCACCAAATGGACGGCAAGCTTCAAGCATATGATCCTCTTGAGATGCTCAACTTTAACTTGCCCAACTCAACCTTGATGACAATCACCACTTGATGTCATCCTCTCATGGACTATATGAGATCTCACTTTTGATGCATGCCCATGGAAAGATACCTAAACCACATAGAAAACACAAGGGAACATATATGACTGGTTAGTTCATAAAGCATAATTGACACGGCTTACCATACCACATGACTTCTCGTTGCACATTCTTCATGCTTCATGTGTTGACCAATCTTGAATCTATTCTTCACTCTTTGTATTGGTCAACCTTGTATTTTCTCATGCTCTATCATACTATCTTGAGGTGTATAAAGAATTATTCATTTGTTTGCATGATCTAAATCTTAGTAAACCATAGCTCAACTCATGAGACTATCATGACACCGACTTAGAGCCATAACTTGAATTCTTCACTTGGAATCAAGCACTCAAGATCTTGATCATTCATTACTTATCACATAAGCTAGATCATGGCTAATATTGAGCTCCACATAAGAACTCCTTCTTCATTTCTTCTTCTTGATCATGTCACATATATGTCTTCAAATCGATGATCTTGATGCCAATACTCAAGGTATATCTTTTATCTTCATGACATCCATACTTGAATCCAACACATGAACTACAAGTAGTATCTATGGAATATTCCTTCATATAAACTCAATGAAAACATTAGTCCATATATAGGGGTTGTCACTAATTACCAAAACCACACATAGGGGCAATATACCCTTACACATGGAAATGCCAAGCAATGTCATCAATGTCATGGACTTGACATTGTCAAGTACCTCATGGAGCTTGCCAATTTCAAGCAATGTCATGGACTTGACATTGTCAAGTCCCTCATGGAGCTTGAGCTTGGCATAGCCATGACAAGCTCAAGCTCCATCATGGACTTGACATTGTCATGTCCATGACATGCAGCGCTTAACACTTCACATGCAATTCACATTGACATGAATCATATCCACATGCACATCGATCGGAGCAGCTGGACAACTATCTGATCTACAATGTCATCGAATCGATCTACAATATCATGTACCGAATGAGGGGGGATTCAGAGTGCTTACGATGGGGTGGAGTGAAAGTGCCCCCTACAGAGGAGGAGGAGGACGCGCACCGGCGCCGGCATGTCCTCGAGGAGGCCGCACTCCAAATCCGGGAGGAGGAGGAGGCGGAGCCGAAGCAGCGACTGGCTGGTAGGGCGCCGATGCCGCGGTCGGGAAGCGGGGAGCCGGAGGAGCTGTCGGCTGCCGACGAGCACGTGGTCGGCTGAATGGCGGCGATGCGAAGCACGATACGCCATTTGGAGAAGCCGGACGCAGCATGCCCCATGGCATCGGCGCGTGCATTGGGGTGGACGCGAACCCCGGCGGGGGCTCCATCTCCCTGCTGGAGCCCGGTGCACCAGCCGCCATTGCCGCCGCCCTAGCCGACGGAAACCCTAGGGGCCAGGGTGAAAAAACCCCGGAGTCAAGGGATCCGCCGATGGAATCACGACGGCGTGAAGAGCGGCGATGGCCGCACAGCGAGTTGCCATGCCGGCCGGCCTGGTCGCGACCGGCGACGGCAGATTCAACACCGGTACGCGACCGGCATCGATCTGCGCCGCCGAATCGCGACCGCCGGCCTCGTACTCGCGGACGATGCGCAGGAGCGCCTCGTTGGACCTCGTCACCGTCGGCCGGACGGCTGGATCCATCTGCGTTGGAGCGGAAGATGGCGGAGGAGGCGAGGAAGCCATAGGTGGACGTTGATGTGACTTCGTTCTGAGTGCCAGCGATAGAGTTGAATGGGGAGAGAGAAGGAGTGAACCGGTGACTGGAAAGGAGCGAAGACCAAGACAACGTGGCGGTGTCTCCTGCGCTTCTCCACGCGTGCAACCGTTGCACGAGGACGTGAAAAATCGCACGACAATGGGAGATGCCCATGGCATTTTTTTGGGAGTACCTAAATGACAGCTAGTTGTTTTACAATTGGGCAATAGCCAGATTTTTAGTGAATCAACAATAGTCCGTGCCTAGCCTGAGTTTCATGCCCACCACGTCCTTGCCAGGAAGAATTTTAACGGGTCTGTTTAATGCTAACGGGCGTTAGTCAGTTTTGGCCTTTTTTCCCTCTCGTTTTCTTTTGAACAGGCTATCACGAGAGCCTATAAATTGTTCCTGTCTGAAGTGTTTTAATAAGTGTTTTAATGAAGCGCTTCGTTATCCCTTCAGTCAATAATCTTCTTGAAAAGGCTCACTAAGTATAATACTTCCGGGAATGTTGATCTAGAAAACAACTTCCTTCAGGATTTGTAATAGTAACAAATCACGTACATGGAAAAAAATATACTGGTATCTCCATAATAAAAGACACGTATGGATTAGAACTTCCCATGAGTTTGATAGTCTCTTAATTAATTCTTCAAAGAGAAACTTACACGGAGAGCAACTTGCACCAGTAATAGAAACTGATGGTATACATAGTAGATGTACATGCAAACTGAAGTTTCAGTCAAAACTCACATATTGCAGAAAGACTTTGAGAAAAAGAGATCACGAACATGTACGGCAAGAGACATATGTAGTGCAAGAAAACACCACGACTAGACATGGTCAAATGGATTTAGGTGCGCCGGCTGTCGAAGTGAAATGTGACGAGCACATCCATTCTATCTTGAGATTAGGTTTCGGCACAAACACTAGTGGAGAAGAGGCCTTTGGTCCCAAGCAAATGACCCAGTGCTGAACCAAACCGGGTCCAATGGTGGCATTGATCCCGGTTCGTTTC